>NC_083403.1:25746169-26085336 GCF_020745735.1 Hemiscyllium ocellatum | reverse complement strand
CCTAGCCAGGGGACGAAACGTTTGCAACAAAAACTTCCAGCTCGGCGAACAGAACCACTACAACAAGCACCCGAGCTACAAATCTTCGCACAAACTTTGATATGTGTAGACAAATTTCTGCCTATAGGAATAAGATAGGAAGGAGGCTGGACAAACACAGCAAGCCAGGCAGCACCAGGAGGTGGAGAAGTCAAGAGCAGCACGGTGTCTCAGTGGTCAGCACTGCTACCTCACAGCACTCAGGTCACCGGTTCGATTCCAGTCTTGGGTAACTGTCTGTGGGGAGTTTGCCCATTGTCAGCATGGGTTTGCTCCAGTTTCCTCGCAAAGATGTGTGGGTCAGGTGAATTGGCCAATCTAAATTGCCCATAGTGCTAGGTGCATTACTCAGAGGGAAATGGATCTGGGTGGGTTACTCTTCGGAGGACTGGTTGGGCCGAAGGGCCTGTTTCCACACTGTAGGAAATCTAAAAGTAGACATTTTGGGTGTAACCCTTCTTCGGGAATAAGAGGGCAATAATAGGCAGAGACTTTAATTATCCTAATATCAATTGGGATTCAAACAATGTTAGGGATATTGAGGGTGAAAAAATTTTTGTACTGTCTCCAGCAAAGTGTTTTTCAACAATATGTGGCAATCCCAATGAGAGAAGATGCACCTCTGGTTTTAGTTTTGGGAAATGAAGTTGGGCAAGTGAAAGTGGGTGGCCATATCAGCGATGGAGACCACAATTCAGTTAGATGCAATATTATTAAGGAAAAGGACAGAGATAAATCAGGAGTAAATATCTTTTAAACAGTGAGAAGGCAAATTTTACAAAACTGAGAAGTAACTTGGCTGAGGTGGACTGGATAGGACTGCTAAAGGAGAAATCAGTGGGAAACCAGGGTGAGGCGCTAAAAGGCGGGACCCTTAGGGCACAAAGCAGACATGTCCCCTCTAAAATTCAGAATATTACGACCAAATCTAGACCCCTATGGTTGCCCAGAAAAAAAGACAGGGCAAGATCAAACAGAAAAAGAAAGCTTAAGATTGTCACCAAAAAAAACCTCAACACTGCAGATAGCCCCGAGGTGTTTGGACAGTTCAGAGATCAAAAGAGAAAAAGAAATAAGGAAATCAAAGACACAGCATGAAAAAATATTAGCAAGAGAAAGGAGAACCTAAGGATGTTTTGTCAGTATATAATGAGCAAAATGATAGTTATGGAAAATATAGGACCATCAGCGATGAAGAAGGTAACTTGTGTGAAGATTACATGTATTCAGAAAGGCAACGACTGATTAGAGATAGCCAACATGGGATTCCTGAAGAAGGCCTTATGCCCGAAACATCGATTCTCCTGTTCATTTGATGCTGCCTGACCTGCTGCGCTTTTCCAGCAATACATTTTTAAGGTCTGATCTCCAGCATCTACAGTCCTCACTTTCTCCAGCATGGGTGGAAAGTCAACATGGCTTTGTGCATGGGAATGAACTTAAATGAATTTTTTGAAGAAGTAGTGATCTACATATGGACTTCAGAAAGGTGTTCAATAAGGTTCTTCATTGATCCTGGTTAGCAAGGTTAGATCACGTGAAATACAGGGAGAACTATCCATTTGAATACAGAACTGTTTCGAAAATAGAACACAAAGGGGGGTGGTGGAGGCCTGTGACCAGTGGTGTGCCACAAGGATTGGTGCTGGGTCCACTGCGTTTTGTCATTTATATAAATTATTTGGATGTGAACATAGGAAGTATGGTTAGTAAGCTTGAAGATGACACCAAAATTGGAGGTGTAGTGGACAGTGAAGAAGGTTACCTCAGAGTACAACAGGATCTTGACCTGATAGGCAAGTAGGCCATCGAGTGGCAGATGGAGTTAAATTTAGATAAATTTGAGGTGCTGCATTTTGGAAAACCAAATCAGGACAGGACTTATACACATAATGGCTTCTGGATTAGTGGTGCTGGAAAAGCACAGCAGTTCAGGCAGCGTCCGAGGAGCAGTAAAATCGACGTTTCGGGTAAAAGCCCTTCATCAGGAAGACAGGCAGAGTGCCTGAAGGGTGGAGAGATAAGCTAGAGGAGGGTGGGGGTGGGGAGAAAGTAGCATAGAGTACAATGGGTGAATGAGGGTGGAGATGGAGATGATAGGTCAGGGAGGAGGGTGGGGGAAGGTAGCAAAGAGTACAATGTGTGGATGGGGGTGGGATGAAGGCGATAGGTCAGAGAGGAGGGTGGAGTGAATAGGTGGAAAAGACGATAGGCAGGTAGGACAAGTCATGGGGACAGTGCTGAGCTGGAAGTTTGGAACTGGGGTGAGGTGGGGGAAGGGGAAATGAGGAAACTCTTGAAGTCCACATTGAAGCCCTGAGGTTGAAGTGTTCCGAGGCGTTCTTCCTCCAGGCGTCTGGTGGTGAGGGAGCAGCAGTGAAGGAGGCCCAGGACCTCCATGATTTTGGCAGAGTGGGAGGGGGAGTTGAAATGTTGGGCCACAGGGCGGTGTGGTTGATTGGTGCTGGTGTCCCGTAGATGTTCCCTAAAGCACTCCGCTAGGAGGTTCCAGTCTCCCCAATATAGAGGAGACCACATCGGGAGTAACGGATATAATAAATGATATCGGTAGATATGCAGGTAAAACTTTGATGGATGTGGAAGGCTCCTTTAGGGCCTTGGATGGAGGTGAGGGAGGAGGTGTGGGTACAGGTTTTGCAATTCCTGCGGTAGCAGGGGAAGGTGCCAGGGTGGGAGGGTGGGTTGTAGGGGGGCATGGACTGACCAGGTAGTCACGGAGGGAATGGTCTTTGTGGAAGGCAGATAGGGGTGGGGAGGGAAATATATCCCTGGTGGTGGGGTCCGTTTGGAGGTGGCAGAAATGTCGGCGGATGATTTTGTTTATGAGAAGGTTGGTGGAGTGGAAGTAGAGTGTCCTTGTTATGGTTGGACGGGTGGTGTCTGAGGATGGAAGTGCGAGAAGTGGATGAGATGCATTGGAGGGCATCTTTAACCATGTGGGAAGGGAAATTGCGGTCTCTAAAGAAGGAGGCCATCTGATGTGTTCTGTGGTGGAACTGGTCCTCCTGGGAGCAGATATGGCAGAGATGGAAGAATTGGGACTATGGGATGGCATTTTTGCAGGAGGTAGGGTGGGAAGATGTGTAATCCAGGTAGCTGTGGGAGTCAGTGTGTTTGTAAAAAATGTCGGTGTCAAGTCGGTTGTCATTAATGGAGATGGGGAGGTCCAGGAAGGGGAGGGAGGTATCAGAGATGGTCCAGATAAATTTAAGGTCAGGGTGGAATGTGTTGGTGCAGTTGATGAATTGTTCAACCTCCTTGCGGGAGCACGAGGTGGCGCCAATGCAGTCATCAATGTAGCGGAGGAAGAGGTGGGGAGTGGTGTCAGTGTAATTACGGAAGATAAACTGTTCTACATAACCAACAAAGAGACAGGCATAGCTGGGGCCCAGTTTTTACCTTATACACTTAATAGTAAGGTCCTAGGGATTGTTGCAGAACAAAGAGACTATGGAGTGCAGGTTCATAGTTCCTTGAAAATGGAGTCACAGGTAGACAGGATAGTGAAGAAGGCATATTGTACGCTTACCTTTATTGGTCAGAGTATTGAGTATAGGAGTTGGGATGTCATGATGTGGCTGTACATGCTGTTGCAGGGATGTTGTGAAACTTGAAAGTGTTCAGAAAAGATTTACAAGGATGTTGCCAAGGATGGAGGGTTCGGGCTATAGCGAGAGGCTGAATAGGCTGGAACTGTTTTCCTTGGAGAATCGGAGGCTGATGGGGGACCTTACAGAGATTTATAAAATCATGAGGGGCATGGATAGGGTAAATAGACAAGGTCTTTTCCCTGGGCTGGGTGAGTTCAGAACTAGAGGGCATCGGTTTAAGCTGAGAGAAGAGAGACATAGAAGAGACCTAAGGAGAACATTTTCATTCAGAGGGTGGTACGTGTATGGAATGAGCTGCCAGAGGAAGTGTTGGAGGCTGGTACAATTGCAACATTTAAAATGCATTTGGATGGGTATAGGAATAGGAAGGGTTTGGAGTGATATGGGCCAAGTGCTATCAAATAAGCCCAGATTTATTTAAGGTATCTGGTTGGCACGGTTGAGTTGGACTGAAGGGTTTGTTTCTGTGCTGTGTATCTGTATGACTCCATGCAGTGTCATAGAGTCATAGAGATGTACAGTATGGAAACAGACCCTTCGGACCAACCCGTCCATGTCGACCAGATATCCCAACCCAATCTAGTCCCACCTGCCAGCACCCGGCCCATATCCCTCCAAACTCTTCCTATTCATATACCCATCCAAATGCCTCTTAAATGTTGCAATTGTATCAGCCTCCAACACTTCCTCTGGCAGCTCATTCCATACACGTACCACCCTTTGCGTGAAAAAGTTGCCCCTTTGGTCTCTTTTATATCTTTCCCCGCTCACCCTAAACCTATGCCCTTTATTCTTGATTCCCCGACCGCAGGGAAAAGACTTTGCCTATTTACCCTGTCAATGCCCCTCATAATTTTGTAAACCTCTATATAAGGTCACCCCTCAGCCTCTGACGCTCCAGGGAAAACAGCCCCAACCTGTTCAGCCTCTCCCAATAACTCAAATCCTCCAACCCTGGCAACATCCTTGTAAATCTTTTCTGAACCCTTTCATGTTTCACAATATCTTTCCAATCGGAAGGAGACCAGAAATGCATGCAATATTCCAACCGTGGCCTAACCAATGTTCTGTACAGCCACAACATGACCTCACAACACCTTTACTCAATACTCTGACCAATAAAGGAAAGCATACCAAACGCCGTCTTCACTATCCTATAAAACATAGAACATTACAGCGCAGTACAGGCCCTTCGGCCCTCGATGTTGCGCCAACCTGTCATACCAACTTGAAGCCCATCTAACCTACACTATTCCATGTATGCCCATATGTTTGTCCAATGACGACTTAAATGCACTTAAAGTTGGCGAATCTACTACCGTTGCAGGCAAAGCATTCCATACCCTTACTACTCTCTGAGTAAAGAAACTACCTCTGATATTTGTCCTATATCTATTACCCCTCAATTTAAAGCTATGTCCCCTCGTGTTCGCTGTCACCATTCTTGGAAAAAGGCTCTCCCTGTCCACCCTATCTAACCCTCTGATTATCTTATATGTCTCTATTAAGTCACCTCTCAACCTTCTTCTCTCTAATGAAAACAACCTCAAGACCCTCGTAAGACCTTCCCTCCATACCAGGCAACATCCTAATAAATCTCCTCTTCACCCTTTCCAAAGCTTCCACATCCTTCTTATAATGCGGTGACCAGAACTGTACACAGTACTCGAAGTACGGCCGCACCAGAGTTTTGTACAGCTGTAGCATAACCTCATGGTTCTGGAACTCAATCCTTCCATTAATAAAATCTAAAACTGTATGCCTTCTTAACAACCCTGTCAACCTGGGTGGCAACTTTCAAGGATCTGTGTACCTGGACACCGAGATCTCTCTGCTCATCTACACTACCAAGACTCTTACCATTAGCCCAGTACTTTGCATTCCGGTTACTCCGACCAAAGTGAATTACCTCACACTTGTCTACATTAAACTCCACTTGTCAATTCTTAGCCCAGCTTTGCAGCTTATCTATGTCTATCTGTAACCTACAACATCCTTCGTCACTATCCACAACTCCACCGACCTTAGTGTCGTCTGCAAATTTACTAAACCACCCTTCTACGCACTAATCCAGGTCGTTTATAAAAATGACGAACAGCAGTGGACCCAACACTGACCCTTGCGGTACACCACTAGTAATTGGACTCCAGAATGAACATTTCCCATCAACCACCACTCTCTGTCTTCTTTCAGCAAGCCAATTACTGATCCAAACTGCTATATCTCCCACAATCCCATTCCTCCGTATTTTGTATAATAGCCTATGTGGGGAACCTTATCGAATGCCTTGCTGAAATCCATATACACCACATCAACCGGTTTACTCTCATCTACCTGTTTGGTCACCTTCTCAAAGAACTCAAGAAGGTTTGTGAGGCACGACCTACCCTTCACAAACCGTGCTGACTATCCCTAATCAAATTATTCTTTTCTAGATGATTATAAATGCTATCTCTTATAACCTTTTCCAACACTTTACCAACAACTGAAGTAAGGCTCACTGGTCTATAATTACCAGGATTGTCTCTACTCCCCTTCTTGAACAGGGGAACCACATTTGCTATCCTCCAGTCTTCTGGCACTATTCCTGTAGACAATGACAATTTAAAGATCAATGTCAAAGGCTCGGCAATCTCCTCCCTGACTTCCCAGAGGATCCTAGGATAAATCCCATCCGACCCAGGGGACTTATCTATTTTCACACTCTGCAGGATTTCTAATGCCTCTTCCTTGTGAACCTCAATCCCACCTAGTCTAGTAGCCTGTATCTCAGTATTCTCCTCGACAACATTGTCGTTTTCTAGAGTTAATACTGTCAAAAAATATTCATTTAGTGCTTCCCCATCTCCTCTGACTCCACACACAACTTCCCACCACTATCCTTGATTGGCCCTCTCGTCATTCTTTTATTCCTTAAACAACTATAGAAAGCCTTAGGGTTTACCCTGATCCTATCCGCCAACAACTTCTCATGTCTCCTCCTGGCTCTTCTGAGCTCTCTCTTTAGGTCTTTCCTGGCTACCTTGTAACCCTCAAGTGCCCTAACTGAGCCTTCACATCTCATCCTAACATAAGCCTTCTTCTTCCTCTTGATCAGGGATTCCACTTCCTTCATAAACCATGGCTCCCGTGCTCTACAGCTTCTTCCCTGCCTGACAGGTACATACTTATCTAGGACACTCAAGAGCTTTTCCTTGAATAAGCTCCACATTTCTAATGTGCCCATCCCCTGCAGTTTCCTTCCCCATCCTATGCTTCCTAAATCTTGCCTAATTGCATCGTAATTGCCTTTCCCCCAGCTGTAACTCTTACCCAGTGGGATACACCTGTTCCTTTCTATCACTAAAGTAAACCTGACAGAATTGTGATCGCTATCACCAAAGTGCTCACTTACTTCCAAGTCTAACACCTGGCCGGGCTCATTACCCAGTATCAAATCTAATGTGGCTTTGTCCCTTGTTGGCCTGTCTACATACTGTGTCAGGAAACTCTCCTGCACACATTGGACAAAAACTGACCCATCTATAACACTTGTACTATAGTGTTCTCAATCAATATTTAGAAAGTTGAAGTCCCCCATGACAACTACCCTGTCTGTCTCTCTCTCTCTCCTATCGAGAATCACCTTTGCTATCCTTTCCTCTACATCTCTGGAACTATTCGGAGGCCTACAGAAAACTCCCAATAGGGTGACCTCTCCTTTCCTGTTTCTAACCTCAGCCCATACTACCTCAGTTGACGAGTCCCCAAACATCCTTTCTGCAACTGTAATACTGTCCTTGACCAACAATGCCACACCTCCACCTCTTTTACCATCTTCTCTGTTCATCCAAATCCTGGAGCCTGCAACAACCACTCCTGTTCCTGCTCTATCCATGTCTCCAAAATGGTCACAATATTGAAGTCCCAGGTACTAACCCATGCTGCAAATTCATCCACCTTATTCCAGATGCTCCTGGCGTTGAAGTAGACACACTTCAAACCAACCTCTTGCTTGCCGGTGCCATCTTGCATCCCTGAAACTTGATTTTGAACCTCCCTACTCTCAACCTTTTGTATACTTGAACGACAATTTTGGTTCCCATCCTCCTGCTGGATTAGTTTAAACCCACCTCAATAGCCTTAGCGAAACTCCCCACCCAGGATATTGGTATCCCTCTGGTTCAGATGAAGACCATCTGCTTGTTGAGGTCCCACCTACCCCAGAAAGAGCCAAAATTATCCAAGAATCCAAAACCCTCCCTCCTGCACCATCCCTGTTGCCAAGTGTTCAACTCCTCTCTCTCCCTATTCCTTGCCTCACTAGCACGTGGCATATCCAACAAACCAGAGATGACAACTCTGTTTGTCCTAGCTCTAAGCTTCCATCCTAGCTCCCTGAATTTCTGCCTTAAATCCCCATCTCTCTTCCTACCTATGTTATTGGTGCCAATGTGGACCACAACTTGGGGCTGCTCCCCCTCCCCCTTAAGGATCCCAAAAACATGATCAGAGACATCACGAACCTGGCACCTGGGAGGCAACACACCAACTGTGAGTCTCTCTCGTCCCCACAGAACCTCCTATCTGTCCCCCTAACTACGGAGTCCCCAATGACTACTGCTCTGCACTTCTTCCCCCTTCCCCTCTGAGCAGCAGGGACAGACTCTGTGCCAGAGCTCTGTGCCCCACTGCTTTCCCCTGGTAAGTCATCCCCCCCAACGGTATTCAAGACAGTACACTGATTGTTGAGGGGAATGGCCACAGGGGATCCCTGCACTGCCTGCCGGTTCCCTTTCTGTCCCCTGACTGTAACTCATCTGCCTTTTTCTTGTACCTGCGACTCCACTTTCAAGGAGCTATGAACCTGCACTCCAAGGTCTCTTTGTTCAGCAACACCCACTAGGATCTTTCCATTAAGTGTATAAGTCCTGCTAAGATTTGTTTTCCCAAAATGCAGCACCTCGCATTTATTTGAATTAAACTCCACCTGCCACTTCTTAGCCCAGTGGCCCATCTGGTCCACTGAGGTAACCCTCTTTGCTGGCCACTACACCTCCAATTTTGATATCATCTGCAAACTTACTAACTGTACCTCATATGCTCGCATCCAAATCATTTATGTAAATGACAAAAAGTAGAGGACCCAGCACCGATCCTTGTGGTACTCCATTGGTCACAGGCCTTCAGTCTGAAAACAACCCTCCACAACCACCCTCTGTGTTCTACCTTTGAGCCAGTTCTATATCCAAATGGCTAGTTCTCCCTGTATTCCATGAGATCTAACTTTGCTAATCAGTCTCCCATGGGGAACCTTGTCGAACGCCTTACTGAAGTCCATATTGATCACATCTACTGCTCTGCCCTCATCAATCTTCTTTGTTACTTCTTCAAAAAACTCAATCAAGTTTGTGAGACATGATTTCCCACGCACAAAGCCATGTTGACTATCCCTAATAAGTCCTTACCCTTCCAAATACATGTACATCCTGTCCCTCAGGATTCCCTCCAACATCTTGCCCACCACTGACGTAAGGCCCACTGGTCTATAGTTCCCTGGCTTGTCTTTACTGCCTTTCTTAAACAGTGGCACCATGTTAGCCAACCTCCAGTCTTCCGGCACCTTACCTGTGACTATCGCTGATACGATATCTCAGCAAGAGGCCCAGCAATCACTTCTCTTGCTTCCCATGGAGTTCTAAGGTACACCTGATCAGGTCCTGGGGATTTATCCACCTTTACCTGTTTCAAGACATCCAGCACCTCCTCCTCTGTAATCTGGACATTTTGCAAGATGTCACCATCTATTTCCCTGCAGTCTATATCTTCCATATCCTTTTCCACAGTAAATACTGATGCAAAATATTCATTTAATATCTCCCCCATTTTCTGTGGCTCCACACAAAGGCCGCCTTGCTGATCTTTGAGGTGCCCTATTCTCTCCCTAGTTACCCTTTTGTCCTTAATATATTTGTAAAAACTCTTTGGATTCTCCTTAATTCTATTTGCAAAGCTATCTCATGTCCCCTTTTTGCCCTTCTGATTCCCCTTTTAAGTATACTCCTATTTCCTTTACACTCTTCTAAGGATTCAGTCAATCTATCCTGCCAATAATTTACATATGCTTCCGTCTTTTTCTTAATCAAACCCTTAATTTCTTTAGTCATCCAGCATTCCCTATAGCTACCAGCCTTCCCTTTCGCCCCAACAGGAATATACCTTCTCTGAATTCTCGTTATCTCATTCCTGAAGGCTTCCCATTTTCCAGCCGTCCCTTTACCTGCGAACATCTGCCCCCAATCAGCTTTCGAAAGTTCCAGCCTAATACCGTCAAAATTGGCCTTTCTCCAATTTAGAACTTCAACTTTTAGATCTGGTCTATCCTTTTCCATCATTATTTCAAATCTAACAGAATTATGGTCGCTGGTCCCAAAGTGCTCCCCCACTGAAACCTCAGTCACCTGCCCTGCCTTATTTCCCAAGAGTAGTTCAAGTTTTGCCTAGTAGGTACATCCACATACTGAATCAAAAAATTGTCTTGTACACACTTAACAAATTCCTCTCCATCTAAACCCATAATAAACCCATAACACTATGACAGTCCCAGTCTAATGTTTGGAAAGTTAAAATCCCCTACCATAGCCACCCTATTATTCTTAATGATAGCTGAGATCTCCTTACAAGTTTGTTTCTCAATTTCCCTCTGAATATTAGGGGGTCTATAATACAATCCAATAAGGTGATCATCCCTTTCTTATTTCTCAGTCGCACCCAAATAACCAAAAAATTTTAAAATAGTTTTTGTTTCCAAATTCACAAAGGAAAGGGATGATGTACATATTGGAATCCAAGAGGAGCAATCTTATTTGAAATATTCAGCCAAATAATCATAACGAGAGGATGAGTTGGAGGAGTTGAAATCATTGAAAATTAGGAATAAGCGACTAAATAGGGCTGGATGGATTGCTCCCTAGGATGTTGGAGGAGGTTCGGGAGGAAATAGCAATGCTCTGAGGATTATTTTCCCAATCCTCACTAAACACAGGTGAGGTACCAAATGACTGGAGAAATGCAAATGTTTTTAAAAGGGAACAAGGGTAATGCCAAACAATTATAGCTCAGTCAGCTTCACTTCGGTTGTGAGCAAATTGTTAGAATTAATCCCAAGAGATCGGATAAACCGCCACTTAGAAAGACATGGACTAGTCAGGTATAGCAGCATGGCTTTGTTTAGTGAAAGTCACATCTTAGAAATTTAACTGGATTCTTTGGGGACATGACAAGGAGGATCGAGGGGTATTGTGCAGTAGGTGTTGTCTACATGAAGTTTAGGAAGGCATTTAACAAAGTTCGACATGCAGACTGGTTCAGAAAATAAAAGCCCATGGGATACAATGTGTCAATTTAGATCCAAAATTGGCTCAGTGACAGAAATTGAAACGGAATGATCAATGACTGCCCTTCCAAATGGAAAGCTGTTTCAGGTGGTGTTCTGTAGGGCTCTGTGTTGGCACCTCCTGCTGTTTGGTTTACACATTAATAATTTAGACTTGAACATGGGGACACAGTTGGGAAGTTTGCAGATGGCACAGCGAAGAGGGTTACCTCAGATTACAACAGGATCTGGAGCAGATGGACCAATGGGCTGAGAAGTGGCAGATGGAGTTTAATTCAGATAAATGCGAGGTGCTGCATTTTGGGAAAGCAAATCTTAGCAGGACTTATACACTTAATGGTAAGGTCCTAGGGAGTTTTGTTGAACAAAGAGACCTTGGAGTGCAGGTTCATAGCTCCTTGAAAGTGGAGTTGCAGATAGATAGGATAGTGAAGAAGATTTTTGGTATGCTTTCCATTATTGGTCAGGGTATTGAGTACAGGAGTTGGGAGGCCATGTTGTGGTTGTACAGGACATTGGTTAGGCCACTGTTGGAACATGTGCGCAATTCCAGTCTCCTTCCTATCGGAAAGATGTTGTGAAACTTAAAAGGGTTCAGAAAAGATTTACAAGGATGTTGCCAGGGTTGGAGGGTTTGAGCTATAGGGAGAGGCTGAACAGGTTGGGGCTGTTTTCCCTGGAGCGTCGGAGGCTGAGGGGTGACCTTATAGAGGTTTACAAAATTATACGGGGCATGGATAGGATAAATAGGCAAAGTCTTTTCCCTGGGGTTGGGGAGTCCAGAACTAGAGGGCATAGGTTTAGGATGAGAGGGGAAAGATATTAAAGAGACCTAAGGGGCAGCTTTTTCACGCAAAGGATGGTACGTGTATGGAATGAGCTGCCAGAGGATGTGGTGGAAACTGGTACAATTGCAACATTTAAAAGGCATTTGGATGGGTATATGAATAGGAAGGGTTTGGAGGGATATCGGCTGGGTGCTGGAAGTTGGGGCTAGATTGTCTTGGGATATCTGGTTGGCATGGACGGGTTGGACCAAAGGGCCTGTTTCCATGCTGTACATCTCTATGACTCTATGACTCTACAGTTACAACACTGGTATATACCCGACAATGTGGAAAACTGCTCAGGTATGTCCTGTACACAGAAAGCAGGACAACTCCAAACCAACCAATTACCACCCCATTAGAGTACTCTCGATCATCAGTCACGTGATGGAAGGTGTCATCAACAATGCTATCAAGCAGCATTTGCTCAGCAGTAATCTGCTCAGTGATGCCCAGTTTGGGTTTCACCAAGACCACTCAGCTCCTGACCTCATTACAGCCACGGTTCAAACATGGACAAAAGAGCTGAATTCCAGAGGGGAGGTGAGAGTGACAGCCCTTGACATCAAGGCTGCATTTGACCAAGTATGGCATCAAGTAACCTGAACAAAACTGGAGTCAATGGGTATCAGGAGCAATTTCTCTTACTGGTTGGAGTCATACCTGGTGCACAGGAAGATGATTGTGTTTGTTGGAGGTCAGTCATCTCAGCTCCAGGACATCTCTACAGGAGACCCTCAGGGTAGTGTCCAAGGCCCAACAATCTTCAGCTGCTTCATCAATGACCTTCCCTCTTCAAAAAGTCAGGAATGGGGATGTTCACAATGATCAGCACCATTCGCGATTCCTCAAATACTAAAGAAGTCCATTCTCAAATGCAACAAAATCTGGACAGTATGCAGGATTGGGCTGACAAGTGGCAAGTAGTATTTGTCTCACACAAATGTTAGACAATGACCATCACCAATAAGAGACACTCTAACCACTGCCCTTTGACATACAACGGTATTGCCATCACTGAACCTGCCACTGTCACCATCCTTGAGGTTACCATTAACCAGAAACTCAATTGGACACACCACCTAAACACAGTAGCTACAACAGCAGGTCAGAGGCTAAGGATACCCCAGCGAGTAACTCACATCCTGACATCCCAAAGTCTGTCCATCATCTACAAGGACAAGTCAGGAGTCTGATAGAATACTCCCCACTTGCTTGGATGGGTGCAGCTCCAACAACATTCAAGAAGCTTGACACCATCCAGGACAAAGCAACCTGCTTGGTTGGCACCACATCTACAAACAGTTGATCATCCACCACTGGCACTCAGTAGCAGCAGTGTGTACTATCTACAGGATGCACTGCAGAAATTCACCGAAGATCCTCAGACAGCACCTTCCAAACCCATGGCCACTTCCATCTCAAAGGACAAGGGGCAGCTGATACTTGGGACCACCACCTGCAAGTTCCCCTCCAAGCCACTCACCATCCTGACTTGGAAATATACCGCCGTTCCTTCACAGGCATTGGGTCAAAATCCTGGAATTCTCTCCCGACCAGCATTGCGGGTCAACCCACAGCAGGTGGACTGCAGCAACTGAAGAAGGTAGCTCACCACCACCTTCTCAAGGGGCAACTAGGGATGGGCTATCAATGCTGGCCAGCCACTGATACCCAAGTCTCACAAATAAATTAAAAAACTGTAAAATAGAATACATAATAAATGGGAGGGATGGATGAAGTGAGAGATCTTTGTGTGCAAGTACACCAGCCCCTAAATATAGCAGTGCAGGTACACAAGGTTGTAAGGAAGACATATGGAATGCTCTCCTTCATTGGCAGAGGAATAGAGTACAAGAGTAGGGGTATAATGATGAAACTGCATAAGACACAGGCAGAAGGATTAGAGGGGACATGAGGAAATGTTTTTATACATAAGAGGGTGATGGGTGTCTGGAATTCACTCCCTGAGTTGGTGGTGGAGTCACAGACTCTAATCTCTGTCTAAAAGTATCTGAATCTACACCTTAAATGCTGTAAGCTGCAGTGCTATGGGTCATCTGCAGGAAAATGGGACTACCAACGGCAGCTAAGTGTCTGGATCATTTCGATGGTTCTAAGGAAGTTAAGGACAGCATTAAATTGAAAGAATCAAAAGTATGTGGCAAAGGTTAGTGGTTAGCCAGAGTTTTGGGAAAGTTTTAAAAACCCAATGAAACATTGTCCAAAAATAAAAAGAGAGGGGAAATAAAAGTTGAGTATAAACTTGCAAGCAATACCAAAAAAACCCAGCAAGAACTTATTTAAATGTAGAGAAAGATTGACAGAGGTCAAGTTTTAACATAAGTTCCACAGAGAACTACGTTTGGAAAATAATAATGGGGAACAAGGAAATGACAAAGGGGTGAGTAAATGATTTGCATCAGTCTTCACCATAGATAGCACAAATAGCATCACAAACAATCAAGGGACCAAAGGAGGAAAGGAAATAAATGCAATAATTATTACTGGACAAAATGGACTAGGGAAACTAATGGGTCTAAGGCCAAAAATCTGGGACCCTGAACCTAAAACCTTACATCCTAGGATATTAAAGCAAGTAGCTACAGAGATAGCTGATACACTGATAGTAATCTTCCAAGAATACTTAGATTCTGGAAATGTCCAAGGCATGCGATGGAATTTGAATTCAACACAAAATCTGGAATTAACAGTCTAATGGTGACCATGAATCCATTGATGATTGTCAAAAAAAAAAATCTGGTTCACTTGTGCCTTTTAGGGAAGGAAACTGCTATCCCTATCTGGTCTGGCCTACATGTGACTCCAGGCACACAGCAATGTGGTTGACTCTCAACTGCCTTCTGGGTAATTAGAGCTGGGCATTAAATGCTGGTCTAGCCAGCGACCCCCACATCACATGAATGGAAAAAAAGTTGTGAACCTCCATCACCACTCATCCTTCAAAATTCAAGTGAAAACAAACTGAATTTGACCAATCACTCCTCAGAACCATATGGTCCAAACTGGGCAACATCCTGGTAAATCATTTCTGGACCATCTCCAAAGCCTCCACATTCTTCTCATAGTATGGTGACCAGAATGGGTGTACAATAATCCAAAAGGTTCCTAAAGTTCTGTACACGACTTGTCAATTGTTATACTCTGTGCCCTGACCGATGAAGGCAAGCATATGCCATATGTCTTCTTCACTATCTTATCCACTTGTGTTGCCACTTTCAGGGAACTGTGGACCTGCACGCTTAGATCGCCTGTATGTTGATGCTACCAAGGGTTCTGCCATTGGATGTAATATAGTTGATTTCTAGAAGGTAGAATTTCAAATAGACATACACAATTTAGTGAAATAAGTGGAAAAGTGGTGGATACAATATAATGCAGAGACTGGATCAACTCAAGGGTGTGGCTCTTGAAGTTGAAATTCAAGGCCACAAGTGATTTTTCAACAAAATGCTGAGGATCTGCCAGAGAATGTTTCAACAGCCTGTTTAGCAGGAGAGCAAAGTGGACTGAGGAAACCATTGTTCCATACATCTCAGTGGATAGCTTTAGCATTGAGTTTGTACTATCTGTTACTGTTCATTGAGCGTTGCTGAATTCTGTGTATAAAAACATAAAAAGGTAGACCCAATAAATTTATCCGTCACATACATTGGAATAATTTTATGGATGAAGTGATTTTTATGGACAATAGGGATACATATTTCACAGATTTTTCCCTATAGTAACAACTGCTTCATATAGAACATAGAACATTACAGCGCAGTACAGGCCCTTCGGCCCTCGATGTTGCGCCGACCTGTGAAACCAATCTGAAGCCCATCTCACCTACACTATTCCATTCTCGCCCATATGCCTATCCAATGACCTTTTAAATGCCCTTAAAATTGGCAAGTCTACTCCTGTTTCAGGCCTTGCCTATTTTCACAGTTTGTATCTGGGATTACTGTTATTTGGAGATTATGGGAATCCAGAGACCGTATGTTCTTATTAGAGTGAAGGACAAGGCTGGTAGGTGTAGGGAATGCTGGATGACTGGAGAAATTGAGGCTCTGGTCGAGAAAAGAAGGAAGCAAATGTCAGGTATAGACAATATGGGATTAAGTGAATCCTTAGAAGAGTGTAAGGTCAGTACAAGTATAACTAAGAGGGAAATCAGGAGGGCAAAAGCTTTGGCAAATAGGGTTAAAGAAAGTCCAACAGGACTCTACAAATAAATTTAAGACAAAAGGGTAACAAGGGAGAAAATAGGGCCCCTCAAAGATCAGCAAGGCGGCCTTTGTATGCAACTGTAGGTGATGAGAGAGATACTAAGTGAGTATTTTGCATCAGAGTTTACTGTGGAGAAGGAAATGGAAGTTAGAGAACTTAGGGAAATAAATAGCAACATCTAAAAAAGTATCCATGTTACAAAGGAGGAGGTGTTGGATAGCCTGAAACATATAAAGGTGGACAAATCCCTAGGATTTGATCAGGTGTGCCCCAGAACTCTATGGGAAGCTAGGGAAGTGAGTGCTGGACCTCTTGCTGAGATATTTGTATTATCGATAGTCACAGGTGAGGTTCCAGGAGACTGGAGGTTGGCTTATGTGGTGCCACTATTTAAAAAAGATGGTAAAGAAAAGCCAGAGAACTACAGACTGGTGAGCCTGACATCAGTGGTGGGCAAGTTGTTGAAGGGAATTTTGAGGGACATGATTTAATGTGCTTGGAAAGGCAAAGACAGATTAGGGATAGTTAACATGGTTTTGTGCAGAGGAAATTGTGTCTCACTAGCTTGATTGAGTTCTTTGAAGAAGTAATGAAGAGGATTAATGAAGGCAGAGTGGTGGATTTGATCTCTTTGGATTTCAGTAAGGCATTTGACAAGATTCCACATGGGTAGACTGGTTAACAAGGTTAGATCACATGGAATACAGGGAGAACTAGCCATTTGGATACAGAACTGGTTTGATGATAGGAGACAGGTGGTGGAGGGTTGTTTTTCAGACTGGAGGCCTGTGACCAGTGGTTTGCCACAAGGACCAGTGCTGGGTCCACTTCTTTCTGTCATTTATATAAATGATTTGGATATGATCATGAGAGGTATAGTTAGTAAGTTTGAAGATGACACCAAAATTGGAGGTGTTGTGGACAGCGAAGAACGTTACCTCAGATTACAACCGAATCTTGATCAGATGGGCCATTGGGCTGAGAATTGGCAGATGGAGTTTAATTTTAATAAATGTGAGGTGCAGCATTTTGGAAAGTCAAGTCAGGGCAGAACTTATACACTTAATGGTAAGGTCCTCTGGAGTGTTGCTGAACAATGAGACCTTGGAGTGCAAATTCATAATTCCTTGAAAGTGGAGTCGCAGGTAGATAGGATAGCAATGAAAGCATTTGGTATGCTTTCCTTTATTGGTCAGAGTATTGAGTATAGGAGTTGGGAGGTCATGTTGTGGCTGTACGGGACATTGATTAGGCCACGTTTGGAATACTGCCCTCAATTCTGGTCTCCCTGCTATAGCAGGGATGTTGTGAAACTTGAAAAGGTTCAGAAAAGATTTACAAAGATGTTGCCAGGGATGGAGGATTTGAGTGATAGGATAAGGCTGAATAGGCGGGAACTGTTTTTCCTGGAGCATCAAAGGTGACTTTACAGAGGTTTGTAAAATCATGAGGGGCATGGTTGGGTTAATAGCCAAGATCTTTTCCTTGGGCTGGGGGAGTCCAAAGCTAGAGGGCATAAGTTTAGGGTGAGAGGAGAAAGATTTAAAAGGGACCTAAGGGGCAATGTTTTCACCCAGACGGTGGTGTGTGTATGGAATGTGTTACCAGAAGAAGTGGTGAGGACTGGCACAATTACAACATTTAAAAGGCATCTGCATGGGTATATGTATAGGAAGCGTTTAGAGGGATATGGGCCAGGTGCTGGCAAATGGGACTAGATTAATTTAGAATATCTGGTCAGCATCGACGAGTTGGACTGAAGGGTCTGTTTCTGTGCTGTATGTCTCTATGCCCTGGAGCCTGGAGGCTGAGGGATGACCTTATAGAGGTTTACAAAATTATGAGGTGCGTGGATAGGACAATAGACCAAGTCTTTTCCCTGGTATCAGGGAGTCCAGAACTAGAGGGCATTGGTTTAGGGTGAGAGGGGAACGATATAAAAGAGACCTAAAAGGGTAACTTTTTCACGCAGAGGATGGTACGTGTACAGAATGAGCTGCCAGAGGATGTGGTGGAGGCTGGTACAATTGCAACATTTAAGAGGCATTTGGATGGGTATATGATTAGGAAGGGTTTGGAGGGATATGGGCCGGGTGCTGGCAGGTGGGACGAGATTGGGTTGGGATATCTGGTCGGGATAGGTTGGACTGAAGGGTCTGTGTCCATGTTGTACATCTCTATGACTCTATGACTCGAAGTTAGCCAACTGAGTTATCAACTAGCATTGAATTGAAAGAAAAAAATACATTGCTTCAACATTTAGCAGTAAGCAAAAAGTAAGTACCAAACGTTAAGCTACCTGATTAGATAAGAGCCCATGAAATTGGAGGCAGTATATTAGCATAGATAGAGGATTTTCCAACTAATAGAAAAAAGTTAAAAATCACATAACACCAGGTTATAGTCCAACAAGTTTAATTGGAAGCACACTAGCTTTCGGAGTGTCGCTCCTTCATTAGGTGATAGTGGAGGGCTCAATCCTAACACACAGAATTTATAGCAAAAATTTACAACGTGATGTAACTGAAATTATACATTGAAAAATTGATTGTCTGCTAAGCCTTTCATCTGTTAGAATACCGTGATAGTTTCACTTCTTTCATGTGTAAATCACAAAACCTTTTTTAAAAAAGTTGCATTCTCGGGTTAGTTGTTAACAATGGTGATAGCTAGACAATATGTTGAAGGTGTTAGCCAGCTGTGTTCTCTGTCTATTCCATGATGTTTAGATTGATTCTAATCTAAAACGTGAGCTAACGGAGTTTTACATGAATGCCTTCCGTTTTTGAGCAAAGTACAATGTAACTCGGCAAGTACAAATTCACCTCAGACCTTCGGGTGACCATCCTCCAAGGGGGACTTCGGGACAGGCATCAGCGAAAAGTGGCCGAGCAGAGGCTGATAGCTAAGTTCCATACCCATAGGGAGGGCCTCAACCGAGACCTTGGATTCATGTCACACTACAGGTGACTGCCATTACACTAAATACACACACAGATACTCCTACACACACACACACACACACACACACACACACACACACACACACACACACACACACACACACACACACACACAGGCACTCCTATACACACATACACACATATACACAGATGCACACGTAGACACTACACACATCCTTACAGACACACACACACTCCCACACTCACACATGCACCCCCTCACAGACTTAAGACACTCTACACTCACTACGCACACACACTTTCTCGCACCCACATCCCCACCCCAGACAGACAGACACAGACACACAGACAGACAAAGACCCACATGCACACATATATTTTGTGAGGTGAATTTGTACTTGCCGAGTTACATTGTACTTTGCTCAAAAACTGTATGAATTCATGTAAAACTCCGTTATCTCACTTTTTAGATTAGAATCAAGCTAAACATCATGGCATAGACAGAAAACACAGGGGGCTAACACCTTCAACATATTGTCTAGCTAACACCCATTGTTAACAGCTAACCCGAGAATGCAATTTTTTTAAAAAAAGGTTTTGTGATTTACACATGAAAGAAGTGAAACTATCACAGTATTCTAACAGATGAAAGGCTTAACAGACAATCAATTTTTCAATGTATAATTTCAGTTACATCACACTATAAATTTTTGCTATAAATTCTGTGTGTTAGGATTGAGCCCTCCACAACCACCTGATGCAGGAGCGTCACTCCGAGCGCTAGTGTGCTTCCAATTAAACCTGTTGGACTATAACCTGGTGTTGTGTGATTTTTAACTTTGTACACCCCAGTCCAACTCCAGCATCTCCAAATAGAAAAGAGAGTTGAGTTAAGGGGAGCATTTTCAGAATAGCAACCTGCAACCAGTGGAGTGTCTGAGGGATTTGTGTTGTCATATATATTAATGATTTAGATGAAGAAGGTGGTGAAAACATAGACATGTTTGCAGTTGGTACAGAAATAGATGGGAAACAAGTGGTGAGGATGATACACAGTCTAAGGAGGTAAATGGACAAATTAAGAGAGTGGGCAAAAACTTGGTAGATGGAATACAATGTGGGAAATTGTGAAGTTATGCCCTTTGGCAGGAAGAACAGAGGAGCTGAATATTATTTGAATAGAGAACTAGATATCCTAATATTACAGCACAGAGGGATTTGTGAGTTTGCATGCATTAATCACATGATGCTAATATCCAAGTTCTACAAACTAGATGGAATATTGGCCTTTATTTCAAAGGGATGGAGTATAAAAATACAGAAGTCTTGCTAAAAGTATACAAGGTACTAGTCAGAAAATAGCCAGATTGCTGTGAACAGTTTTGGTCCCCTTATCTAAAAAAAAATTATACCAATATTAGGAGCAGTCTAGAGAAAATTCATTAGGATGATTCCAGATTATAAGGACTGTCTTCTGAGGAGAAGCTGAGTAGGTTGGGACTGTACTCATTGGAGATTGGACAAATGAGTGATGACCTTATTGAAATAGACAGGGTTCTTAGGGGACTTGATAAGGCAGGCGCAAAAGGTCATTCCATCTTGTGGGACAAGCTAGGATCAGGGGGTATAATATCAGAGCAAAGACCCACCCAGTTAGAATAGAGTTGAAGAAGAGTTTCTTCTCAGAGCGTTGGAAATCTGTTAAAATCTTTACCACCGACAGCTGAGGTAGACAGATTCCTAACCAGTAATGAGAATCAGGTTATTGGGAAAAAGCAGGAAAGTGGAGTTGAGGATTATCAGATCAGCCATGATCTCATTGAATGGTGGAGCAGACTCGATGGGCTGAATGGCCTACTTCTGTTCCTACATCATATGATCTTAAGTGCGGAATGATTAACTTGGGTAAGAAGAGTGTGGGCACTATAAGACAAAGTTCTAAAATGGGTGCAAAAGCAGTGGGATGCATACATCCATAAAAAGTTTGGATCAGTTTGACAGGGCAATTCCTAAATGAATGATGAAGTTCAATAACAAAGAAGGATTAGAGAAGCTAGGTCTGTTCTCTTTGGAGAACAGGAGATTGAGACATGATTTGATGGAGGTGTTCAAAATGGTGAGACATCTGGACTGAGTAATTAGGGAGAAGCTGTTCCTATAGGTAGAAGCTTAGAGAGTTAGAAGGCACAGATTTATGCTAATGCAAAATCAGGAATGATGACATGAGGAAAAGCATACTTTTTGTTGTTAGAATCTGTTGCACAATGAGGTGGAGGCAGGTTCTGGTAAGGTTTACATGAGGAAATTAGACAGAATGTGCAGGGCTGTGGGAGAGAAGGTGAGGACTGACAGTTCGTGCATTTACACAACCGGCAGATTGATTCCATGATTGATTCTTCAAACAGGTTAAAAGTGTAACAGTGTGAGGAGCCGGTGCAGAGTTCCACAAGCCCATTATCCAAAATGCAGTAGAGCAAAGGAAAGTGGGTCACATCTGAGACACCTGACTAGGATGTATACACCATAGACATACAGCATCATGGGGAAATGTCAGAAAAGGGTTAAACAGATTGCATTGCTTCTAATTCCATTTGTACTAATCTCTTTGTACTGCTGTCTCAGATGTCTGTTTAGGCAATATTCAATTGGTCAGTATATACTGCATTAGGCAGAAGTGTTCACCTGATAAAGGACTCAGTAGAGAGTTCCTTGAGCTTCGATCAGCCACGCAGTGAAACATGAGTGAGATAACAACTTGATTGCAAACATTTATCACTTGGGCTCAATTCAGCTTCAACTGGATTTTTTGTATAATCAAATTCTGTGGATCACACTTTAGGAAGGATGTAAAGATTTCAAAGACCATTCAGAAAGGATTTACAAAGGAATGGTATCAAGCAATGAGCATGGGATGGCCACGTGGCACTGTAGCAGTCATGCCAGTGAAGTGGTAGCACAGAACTCCAGGCTAATGTTCTGAGAAGTGGGAGGATTGGAAAGAGAAGTTGTTCAGGGTGAGGACCAGTTCAGTCAGTCCACGAGCTGGCGTTTGGCCTGAGCGGTGTAAAGGTCGGCGTGCCAAACTTCTACCGCGCCTCCCTTGTCTACCAACCAGTACCCTTCCACTGACACCCTCCTTCGACTGACTGAACTGGTCCTCACCCTGAACAACTTCTCATTCCAATCCTCCCACTTCCTCCAAACCAAAGGAGTTGCCATGGGCACCCGCATGGGCCTCATCTATGCCTGCTCTTCGTAGGATATGTGGAACAATTCATCTTTCGCAGCTACACTGGCACCACCGCCCACCTTTTCCTAGGCTACATCGATGACTGTATCGGTGCTGCCTCATGCTCCCACGAGGAGGTTGAACAGTTCATCCACTTTACCAACACCTTCCATCCCGACGTCAAATTCACCTGGACCGTCTCAGACTCCTCCCTCCCCTTCCGAGACCTTTCCATTTCTATCTCAGGCGACCAAATCAATACGGACATCTACTATAAACCGACTGACTCCCACAGCTACCTGGACTACATCTCCTCCCACCCTGCCCCCCGTAAAAACGCCATCCCATATTCCCAATTCCTTCGTCTCCGCCGCATCTGTTCCCAGGAGGATCAGTTCCAATACCGTACAGCCCAGATGGCCTCCTTCTTCAAGGACCGCAGAATCCCCCCAGACGTGATCGACGATGCCCTCCACCGCATCTCCTCCACTTCCCGCTCCTCCGCCCTTGAGCCCCGCCCCTCCAACCGCCACCAAGACAGAACCCCACTGGTTCTCACCTACCACCCCACCAACCTTCATATACAGCGTATCATCTGCCGTCATTTCCACCACCTCCAAACGGACCCCACCACCAGGGATATATTTCCCTCCCCTCCCCTATCAGCGTTCTGAAAAGACCACTCCCTCCGTGACTCCCTCGTCAGGTCCACACCCCCCACCAACCCATCTCCACTCCCGGCACCTTCCCCTGCAACCGCAAGAAATGCAAAACTTGCGCCCACACCTCCTCCCTTACTTCTCTCCAAGGCCCCAAGGGATCCTTCCACATCCGCCACAAATTCACCTGCACCTCCACACACATCATCTATTGCATCTGCTGTACCTGATGTGGCCTCCTCTATATTGGGGAGACATGCCGCCTACTTGCAGAACGTTTCAGAGAATGCCTCTGGGACACCCGGACCAACCAACCCAACATCCCCGTGGCTCAACACTTTAACTCCCCCTCCCACTCCACCAAGGACATGCAGGTCCTTGGACACCTCCATCGCCAGACCATAACAACACAACGGTTGGAGGAAGAGCGCCTCATCTTCCGCCTGGGAACCCTCCAACCACAAGGGATGAACTCAGATTTCTCCAGTTTCCTCATTTCCCCTCCCCCCACCTTGTCTCAGTCAAATCCCTCGAACTCAGCACCGCCTTCCAAACCTGCAATCTTCTTCCTGACCTCTCCGCCCCCACCCCACTCCGGCCTATCACCCTCACCTTGACCTCCTTCCACCTATCATATCTCCATCGCCCCTCCCCCAAGTCCCTCCTCCCTACCTTTTATCTTAGCCTGCTGGACACACTTTCCTCATTTCCGAAGAAGGGCTTATGCCCGAAACGTCGAATTTCCTGCTCCTTGGATGCTGCCTGACCTGATGCGCTTTTCCAGCAACACATTTTCAGCTCTGATCTCCAGCATCAGCAGACCTCACTTTCTCCTGGCAATAAATGTTGGTCTAACCAGTGACACCAATGTCCCATGGATGAATTATAAACAGGCACTTCTGTTATGAAGATAGTGTGGAGACATTCAGACTATTTTGCTTGGAAGGGAGAGATTTTAAGAGAGAGTTGATAGAGGTTTGTCAAAATGAACAGGAGGCTGGACAGTGTAGAAGCAGGGAGAAACTGTTCCCACTGGTGAGTATCACAGAGATCTGGAGTTCACAGCTTTAATGTAATTGATAAAAGTGGCAATGGAGATGGAGGAGAAACCTTTATGGTCAGGATTGAGTTAGATCTGAAAAATCTTCAGGTAAAAAATGAGGTCTGCAGATGCTGGAGATCACAGCTGCAAATGTGTCGCTGGTTAAAGCGCAGCAGGTTAGGCAGCATCCAAGGAATAGGAAATTCAACGTTTCGGGCATAAGCTGATTCCTGATGAAGGGCTTATGCCCGAAACGTCGAATTTCCTATTCCTTGGATGCTGCCTAACCTGCTGTGCTTTAACCAGCAACACATTTTCAACTTAGATCTGAAAAAGACAGAAATTGCAGAGCTGTTGGGAAAAGGCAGGGGAGTAGTCCAAGCTGAATTGCTTCATCAGAGGTTTAACACAAACAAGAGGATCTGAGTGACCTCCTTTTGCAAAGGAACCATTTTATCATTTCGTGATATTATCCTCAAACATGCACACATCCACTGAGATAGGCAATCATCTCTCACACACGCACACACACACGCGCACACGCACATGCACACATACACACACACATACACAGGCACAGACACAAATATACACACACAGACACACACACAGGCACAGACATACACAGACACACACACAAACTCACACATACACATAGACACAGATACATGCACGCATACACACAGGCACGCACAGACACACACACACAAACAGACACAGAGACACAGACACGCACAGACACAGGCACACACAAACACGCACACACACATGCACATAGACAAACACAAGTACACGCACACACATGCGCTCAAACACACACATATAGACACAAACACATGCACACTTTTACTCACACACACACATTCACATGCACACATACGTGCCCATACATACACACAACTTCTCTCTCTTTCTCACATATACACACACACACACACACACACACACACACAAAATCTCTCTTTCTCACACATACATAGAATCTCTCTCTCTCTGTCTCTCACTCACACACACACAGACACACAGTTAGCAAGGCAACCACTGGCAAAGGATGGGGACATGAGTTAGCATTAAGCTAGTTTAGGGGCATGGAAGTGATGTGGCGAATGGTGGGGGAAAGGTGTTCATGGTGCGTTAGAGCTAGACACCTTAAAAATGACCAGAAAAATGGAGACGGAGTCTTAGAGAACTGAGGCAGGCCTTTTGGTCAGGCATCCACCCACCCCATGATGACCTTCGATTTGTGTCTGGGAGTCAGAGGTCCCGATTCTACATGGTCTCCTTCCCTGGACAGAAAATTGGAACTGTCAAGTTATCGTCAAATGAGGCATGTCCACAAAGTGGAATGATTTCCTGACTCCAGCTGCCTGCCTCAGTATTGAAAGTCAGTTCCATGCACTCTCATCCAAGCTTACGCTCACATATACCCACTCACATTTCCACACATTTCACACACCTATTCTATGTACACATGCTCACTCACCAATATGTTCACCCACTGATACAGACACACACACACACACACACACACACACAGGCACAGACACACACATACACACACACAGGCACAGACACACACACACACATAGAGGCACAGACACACACAGGCACAGACACACACACACACACACATAGAGGCACAGACACACATACACAGAGGCACAGACACACACAGGCACAGACACACACACACACAGAGGCACAGACACACACACACACACACACATAGAGGCACAGACACACATACACAGAGGCACAGACACACACAGGCACAGACACACACACACAGAGGCACAGACACAGACACACAGAGCAACAGACACACACACAGAGAGGCACAGACACACACACACACAGACACACACACAGCATGACCACATACATGAATGAATTAGTTTTATTGTTTTATTTACTGCAGTGAAAAGTTTACGTCTTTGTTCATGGCACCACTTTAGGCACGAGATGCCTAGGTATAGATTCTTCAGTACAAGTTCTTTGGACAAAAATAGAAAAATAAAGAAATACAAAGTCCAACGTTGCAGATTGTTGGAATAAATAAAAAAAAGGAAATAAAAAGTTCAGAACTGCTGTCCTTCCTACCCAGTCCACGCTGGCACCTAGTCTCCAGTCTACAGAAGGCCTTGGTTCCAGACTGCACTGGGTTTCACCTCTGAGAGAAAGTGTGGTCTGCAGATGCTGGAGATCAGAGTCAAAGTGTGCAGCACTGGAAGAGCACAGCAAGTCAGGCAGCAACCGAGGAACACGAGAGTCGACATTTTGAGTATAAACTCTTCATCAGGAATCTTATGCTCGAAATATCGATTCTCCTTTTCCTCGGATGCTGCCTGACCAGCTGTGCTTCTCCAGCGCTGCACTTTTCGACTTTCACCTCTTGGAGACCGGGAGACTGCTTTGGAACTGGAAGTCAACACTAGGCTGAAAGACGACCATGAGCTGTCGAGAGATCGCCACGCTGGGCTGAGAGATTGCCAGGCCAGATTGAGAGACTACCACACCAGGCCGCAAGAACCCCATGCTGGGCTGACAGACCGCTACAGTGGGCTGATAGATTACCACTCTGGGGGACTGAGGGACTTCAGGCTGTGCCGAGAGACACCCATGCTGAGCTGAGAGACCCCTACACTGGGCCGAGAGACCCCTCAAGCTGGGCCGAGACTCCCCCACATCGGGCTGAGAGACCCCCACACCTGGCTGAGAGACTCCCACACATCGGGCTGAGAGACCCCCACACCTGGCTGAGAGACTCCCCACACCGGGCTGAGAGACCCTCACTCCAGGCTGGGAGACCCCCACACTGGGCTGAGAGACCCCTACACTGGGTCAAGTGACCTCCACGCCAGGCCGAGAAACCCCCACACTGGGCTGAGAGACCCCCCACACTGGGCTGAGACTCCCCCACTCCAGGCTGAGAGACCCCCAGACTGGGCTGAGACTCCCCCACTCCAGGCTGAGAGATCCCCCACACTGGGCTGAGACTCCCCCACTCCAGGCTGAGAGACCCCCACACTGGGCTGAGACTCCCCCACTCCAGGCTGAGAGACCCCCAGACTGGGCTGAGACTCCCCCACTCCAGGCTGAGAGACCCCCAGACTGGGCTGAGACTCCCCCACTCCAGGCTGAGAGACCCCCCACACTGGGCTGAGACTCCCCCACACCAGGCTGAGAGACCCCCAGACTGGGCTGAGACTCCCCCACTCCAGGCTGAGAGACCCCCAGACTGGGCTGAGACTCCCCCACTCCAGGCTGAGAGACCCCCCACACTGGGCTGAGACTCCCCCACACCAGGCTGAGAGACCCCCAGACTGGGCTGAGACTCCCCCACACCGGGCTGAGAGACCCCCAGACTGGGCTGAGAGACCCCCATACTGGGCTGGGAGACCCCCACCCTGGGCTGGGAGACCCCCACACTGGGCTGAGAAAACCCCACACCAGGCTGAGAGACCCCCACACCAGGCTGAGAGACCCCCACACTGGGCAGGAGAATCCCACGCCTAAAGAATGAAATTGCTGCTTTGAATTGCAAATCCTTCCCTGTCTTTCTCTCTTTTACAATCACTCTGCTTTGACTCAAATAGAATGCAAAGGCCATCAAGATGAATGGAGTAAATTTACACTCTGATGGGAATTTTTTCAGCTCTTCTATGGGCCTTGCATATTCCCTGGCTGTCTGAAAGAAGCCTCCTGCTGTTGTGTCTGCAAAAATTCAATCTGAATGATGCAACACTCCCCTAAGGGCCTGCAAGTGAAGATAGGGTCTTCTGTCTACGGAAATGACTCATGCATCCTTTACCTGCTGAGAGTCAGATTCATATAACACAATTTAATCCATCTTAAGTTACTGTCCCTGATTTCGATTCGTGAACATTTTTTCATGCAAATGCAGTACACTATTAATTCCAATTTATAGATAGACAGCCAGCCATCATTCTACAGTTTCTATTACTCATGCCACTAGTTAGAAGAGACTTATTTTTTAAAGGTGCAATGTAATTTAATTCAGCCCACACTAAAACCTTTTAAATTAAATGTAGATTGCAGATTGGGTTAGCTCTGGGTCAAGGATTGAATTCCTTTGAGACTGCATGAACCAAAATCATCTTTTTTTATTTCTGGCTGTAAGGTTTCTATAAATAAAACTCTCGGTCTCAGCAAACTACCCCCTTCCCTCACTCCAATTCAGATTGTGGAGCAGTGAGATCTCATCCTACTTTTCCTGTCTCTTTCCATTAAAGATGCCCAACAACATCATTTGGGACAGCCTAACTGCAGAAAGACCACCACAGTGCTGGGGTGGGGCAAGTGTGGAACCATCTAGCACTTGTCAAATTGTTTTTTTTATTTAGTGGACTGAGAATTTTTCAGATAAAATGATGACAGTGATCAATGTTTTGCCCACATTGTCAAGTCTACCCACCCAAGAACTGTTCTTTCATTCTTTGAATACTGTTTATGACCACGGGGTGTTCCCAGAACTCCTAACCAAGTAAGTACTTTGGAAGCACAATCATTGTTGCACCTAGGCACGTGTACCAAAGACTGCCTTGTGTGGCAACATTTCATTTCATTGAATCCCTACAGTGTGGAAACAGGCCCTTCAGCCCAGCAAGTCCACACAGAACTTCTGAAGAGTATCCCACCCAAACCCATTCCCCTACCCTATTACTCTACACTTACCCCACACAAATAGACCTAACCAACACATCCCTGAACACTATGGACAATTTAACATGGCCAATTCACATAACCTGTACATCTTTGGATTGTGGGAGGAAACCGGAGCACCCAGAGGAAACCCATGCAGAAACAGGGAGAATGTGCAAACTCCACACAGGCAGTCACCGAGGCTGGAATCGAACCCAGATCCCTGGCTCTGTGAAGCAGCAGTGTTAACCACTGAGCGACCTTTCTCTGGACTCCTATACTGCAGTACAAGTGACAAGTCAAATCAACAAAACTGAGGGATACAATTGAGTGCAATGGGATAAATGGAAGAGCTCTTTTAGTATCATACAATCATAGAGATGTACAGCATGGAAACAGATGCTTCGGTTCAACTCAATGTCGACTAGATATCCCAACCCAATCTTATCCCAACTGCCAGCACTTGCACATCCCCCAAACCTTTCATATTCATATTCTCATCCAAATGCCTTTTATATGTTGTTATTGTACCAGCCTCCACAACTTCCTCTGGCAGCTCATTCCATACACGCACCACCCTGTCCATGAAAAAAGCACCCCTTAGGCCCCTTTTAAATTATTCCCTTCTCACTCTAAGCCTATGCACTCTAAGTTCTTGACTCCCCTACTCCAGGGAAAAGACCTTGTCTATTTATCCTATCCATGCCCCTCATGATTTTATAAACCTCTAATAAGGTCACCCCCTCAGCCTCCGATGCTCCAGGGAAAACAGCACCAGCCTATTCAACCTCTCCCTATAGCTCAAATCCTCTAACCCTGACAACATCCTTGTAAATCTTTTCTGAACCCTTTCGAGTTTCACAACATCCTTCCAATAGGACGGAGACCAGAATTGCACACAATTCCAAAAGTGGCCTAGATAATGTCCTGTACAGCCACAACATAACCTCCCAACCTCTGTACTCAATGCTCAGACGAATAAAGGAAAGCATACCAAAAGCCTTCTTCATTGGTGAGTCAGAACAGAGACGATGGGTTGAATGTCCTCCTTCTGCACTGTGAGATTCTGGTGTTTCCCACTCTCTGATATTTGGAGGTATCATTACCCAAATATTTCCTTTCTATACTATACTGTCTTCACAAAAGCTTCTATCTCCATCCTTCAAGCATACTTTCATATGAACCCCTGTTGTTCCACCGTAACTTTGCTCGTCACTTTTTCCATGATAGAATTAGAGATACGTACAGCAGGGAAACAGACTCTTTGGTCCAACTCGTCCATGCCAACCAGACATCCGAATCTAATGTAATCCCATTTGCCAGTACTTGAATATCTCTCTAAACCCTTCATATTCATATATCCATCCAGATGCCTTTAAAATGATGTAATTGTACCAGCCTCCACCACCTCCTTTGGCAGCTCATTCCATACACGTACCACCCTCTGTGTGAAAGAAAATCACTCCTTAGGTTCCTTTAAAATTTTTCTCTTCTCACCTTAAACCTATGCCCTCTAGATTTGGACTCCTCCAATCCAGAGAAAAGACTTAGTCTATTTATCCTATCCATGCCCCTCAGGATTTTACAACCCTCTAAGGTCACCCCTCAACCTCCGAAGCTCCAAGGAAACCACCCCAGCTTATTCAGCCTCTACCCCTAGCTCAAACCCTCCAACCCTGGCAACATCCTTGTAAATCTTTTCTGACACCTTTCAAGTTTCACAAATCCTTCCAATAGGAGGGAGACCAGATTTGCACACAATATTCAAAACTGGCCTAACCAACACCCTGTACAGCCGCAACATGACCTCCCAATGCCTGTACTCCATATTCTGACCAATAAAGGGAAGAGTCAATAAATTGAAGAGTCAGAATGGAAATGATGGGCTGAATGTCTTGCGCTGTGAGATTCTGCAATTTTCCGCTCTGTGAAACCCGCCATGACCAGAGTCTCCAAGCCTTCGTTTTTTTCCTCTCCTGACGTCCCCAACAGTACCCTTCCACCGACACTCTCAATCATTTGGCCGAACTGGTCCTCACCCTCAACAATTTCTCCTTCAAATCCTCCCACTTCTTCCAGACCAAAGGGGTAGCCATGGGCACACGTTTGGGCCCCAGCTATGCCTGTCTCTTTGTTGGCTGCGTAGAACAGTTGATCTTCCGTAATTACATTGGCACCACTCCCCACCTCTTTCTCTGCTAGATTGATGACTGCATTGGCGCCACCTCATCCTCCTGTGAGGAGGTTGAGCAATTCATCAACTTCACCAACACAGTTTACCCTGACCTTAAATTTACCTGGACCATCTCTGACACTTCCCTCCCCTTCCTGGACTTCTCCATCTCCATTAATGACGACACTGACATTTTTTTACAAAACCATCGACTCCCACAGCTACCTGGATTACACCTCTTCCCACTTTACCTCTTGCAAAAATGCCATCCCGTATTCCTAATTCCTCCGCCTCTGCCGTATCTGCTCCCAGGAGGACCAGTTCCACTACAGAATGCACCAGATGGCCTCCTTCTTTAAAGACCGCAATTTCCCTTCCTACGTGGTTAAAGATGCCCTTCAATGCATCTCGTCTACATCCTACTCTACCACCCTCTGACCCCACCCCTCCAACCGTAACAAGGACAGAACGCCCCTGGTGCTCACCTTCCACGTTACCAACCTTCGCATAAACTAAATCATCCGCCGACATTTCCGCCACCTCCAAATGGTCCCCACCACAAGGGATATATTTCCCTCCCCACCCCTTTCCACCTTCTGCAAAGACGGGTCCCTCTGTGACTACCTGGTCAGGTCCACGCCCCCCTACAACCCATCCTGGCACCTTCCCCTGCCATCGCAGGAACTGCAAAATCTGCGTCCCCACCTCCTCCCTCACCTCCATCCAAGGCCCTAAAGGAGCCTTCCACATCCATCAAAGTTTTACCTGCACATCCACCAATTTCTTTTATTGTATCTGTTGCTCCCGATGCGGTCTCCTCTACATTGGGGAGACTGGACACCTCCTAGCAGAGCGCTTTAGGGAACATCTCCGGGACACCCGCACCAATCAACCACACCGCCCTGTGGCCCAACATTTCAACTCCCCCCTCCCACTCTGCCGAGGACATGGAGGTCCTGGGCCTCCTTCACCACCACTCCCTCATCACCAGACGCCTGGAGAAAGAACACCTCATCTTCCGCCTCGGAACATTTCAACCCCAGGGCATCAATGTGGACTTCAACAGTTTCCTCATTTCCACTTCCCCCACCTCATCCTAGTTTCAAACTTCCAGCTCAGCTCTGTCCCCATGACTTGTCCGGACTTGTCCTACCTGCCTATCTCCTTTTCCACCTATCCACTCCACCCTCTCCTCCCTGACCTATCACCTTCATCCCCTCCCCCACTCACCAATTGTACTCTATGCTACTTTCTCCCCGCCCCCATCCTCCTCTAGCTTATCTCTCCATGCTTCAGGCTCTCTGCCTTTATTCCTGATGAAGGGCTTTTGCCCGAAAAGTCGATTTTACTGCTCCTCGGATGCTGCCTGAACTGCTGTGCTCTTCCAGCACCACTAATCCAGAATCTGGTTTCCAGCATCTGCAGTCATTGTTTTTACCCCAAAACTTGGAGGTATCATTATCCAAATATATTCTTTTTATACTACCTCCACCCTTCAGGTGTACTTTAACATGAACTCCTGCTGGTCCACTATAACTTTGCTAGTCATTTTTCCCATCATGATAGGTGGACCAGGAACTGTTACAAAGGAATTTCTAGCTATCAACTCCTTTAAAAGAAAAGTGACCAGCAATAGTTAAAGAAATGAGAGTACAGTTGGGTTCATGCACACTGATCACAATAGAGGCTCTTGAAACTGCAAAGCAAATTAGGACATTAACAGATACTGTTCCAATCTCCAGGAACTGTTTCGTTTTGACGTGCTGTTTGGCTGCCACCAGGAAGAATTAAATACAACAGGGATTTTTGTCTGTAATTTAAGTAACAGCTGACAAGTGTACACAGTGTAAAAGGGACCTGAGGAAACCGCTTGTTGGCAAGATGGCAAACTATTGCTTAGGACAGCCAATCAAGGATCTGTATTCACTAATCTGTCACCATGCTCTTGCTTCAGTGCATTACAACAATAACTCACATTTATATAGTACCTTCAATATAATAGATCTTCCCAATGGACCATAGAACATAGAACAATACAGCACAGAACAGGCCCTTTGGCCCTCAACGTTGCACTGACGTGTGAACTAATCTAAGCCCATCCCCCTACACTATCCCATCATCATCCATGTGCTTATTCAAGGATTGCCCCTAATGTGGCTGAGTTGACTACATTGGCTGGCAGGGCATTCCACACCCTTACCACTCTCTGAGTGAAGAACCTGCCTCTGACACCTGTCTTAGATCTATCACCCTTCAGTTTATAGTTATGCCCCCTTGTGCAAGTTAGCGTCATCATCCTAGGAAAAAGACTTTCACTGTCCACCATATCTAATCCTCTGATCATCTTGAATGTCTGTATCAAATCCCGCCTTAGCCTTCTTCTCTACAATGAGAACAGACCCAAGTCTCTCAGCCTTTCCTCAGAAGACCTTCCCTCCACACCAGACAATATCCTGGTAAATCTCCTCTGCACCTTTTCCAATGATTCCACATCCTTCCCGAAATATGGAGACCAGACCAGTACATGATATTCCAAGTGTGACAGCACTAGTGTTTTGCACAATTGCAGCATTACGTTAGTGCTCCAGAACTCAATCCCTCTACCTATAAAACCTAAAACATCATATGCCTTCTTAACAGCACTATCAACCTGGGTGACACCTTTCAAGGATCTATGTACATGGACTCCAAGATCCCTCTGCACATCCACACTACCAACAATCTTTCCATTGACCCAATATTCTGTCATCCTGTTATTCTTCCCAAAGTGAATCACTTCACATTTAGCTGCATTGAACACCATTTGCCACCTCTCAGCCCAATTCTGCAGTTTATCTAAGTCCCCCTGAAAACCTGCAACATTCTTCCACAATGTCCACCACTCCAATGACTTTAGTGTCATTTGCAAACGTACTAACCCATCCACCTATGATTGTGTCCAAGTCATTTATAAAATGACAAATAGCAATGGTCGCCAAAACAGATCCTTGTGGCATACCACTGGTAAGCGGATTCCAGGCTGAATATTTTCTATTAACCACCACTCGCTGCCTTCTTACAGAAAGCCAGTTTTTAATCCAAACTGCTAAATCACCCTCAATCCTGTGCATCTGCATTTTCTCCAACAGCCTACCACATGGAACATTATCAAAGGCTTTGCTGAAGTCCACGTACACCACATCAACTGTCTTACCCTCATCTACATGCTTGGTCACCTTCTCAAAAACTCAATGAGGTTTTGAAGACATGACCTTACCTTGACGAAACCATGTTGACGATCTGAAATCAAATTGTTGTTTGCTAGATGATTATAAATCCTATCTCTTATAATTCTTTCCAAAACCTTTCCTACAACAGACGTAAGGCTCACTGGTCTATAATTACCTGGGTCATCTCTACTGCCATTCTTGAACAAGGCCACAACATTTGCAATCCTCCAGTGCTCTGGTACTAAACCTGGAGACAATGACAACTCAAAGATCAAAGCCAAAAGCTCCAACATCTCCTCACTAGCTTCGCAGAGAATCCTCGGATAAATCCCATCCCAGGGGGCTTGTCCACTTTCACTCCTTGTAGACTATAGTAGACTGACAGGTCACCTTAAAGAGGTCAACAAAATCATACAAGGCATAGATAAGGTAGATAGCCTATAGCTTTTCCTTGGGGTAGGAGAGTCTAAAACTGGAAGGCATAGGTTAAAGGTGAAAGGGGAGAGGTAGAAAAGGGTCCAGAGAGGCATATCTTTCAGACAGAGTGTCTGGAACGGGCTGCCAGAGACAGTGGTGGGGACGAATACAATTTAGCCATTTTAGAAACATTAGACAGGTACATGGATGGGATGGGGATGGATGGAAATGGGACTAATTTCCCATTAATTTAAATGGGACTAATTTGGATGAAATGTAGGGAAATGGGACTAAGTTAAATTGTGAAAACTGGGCGGCATGGGCAGATTAGGCTGAAGGGGCTGCTTCCATGTTGTAGACCTCTGTGACTCCATGGCTCTGAGGGGGTACGCTTGAAGTGGCTTCTTAAGGAAGATTGAAAGGAGACTCAGGTGGTTTTACTGTGAGGATAGTGGCAAGATATTCACAATGATCTAAGCAACTGTGCTGATGATGGATAGTCTTTCAGTCTCCACATCTGTCAGGAAGGTGCTATAAAGTCACAGAGTCATAGAGATGTAAGCACGGAAACAGACCCTTCGGTCCAACTCATCCATACTGACCAGATATCCCAACCTAATCTAGCCCTACCTGCCAGCACTTGGCATATCCCTCCAAATCCTTTCTATTCATATACCCGTCCAAATGCCTTTTAAATGTTGCAATTATACTAGCCTCCACCACTTAATCTGGCAGCTTATTCCATACACGTACCACCCTCTGTGTGAAAACGTTGCCCCTATGGTCTCTTTTATATCTTTCTCCTCTCACCCTAAACCTATGCCCGCTAGTCCTGGACTCCCCGATCCCAGGAAAAATACTTTGTCTATTTATCCTATCCATGTCCCTCATGATTTTATAAACCTCTATAAGGTCACCCCTCAGCCTCCGACGCTCCAGGGAAAACAGCCCCAGCCTGTTCAACCTCTCCCTATAGCTCAAATCCTCCAATCTTCACAACATCCTTGTAAATCTTTTCTGAACCCTTTCAAGTTTCACAACTTGATAGAAAGGAGACCAGACTTACATTCGATATTCCAAAAGTGGCCTAACCAATGTCCTATACAGCCGCAACATGACCTCCCAAATCCTGTACTCAATACTCTGACCAATAAAGGAAAGCATACCAAACGCCTTCTTCACTCTCCTATCTACCTGCAACTCCATTTTCACAAAGCTATGAACCTATTCTCCAAGGTCTCTTTGTTCAGCAACACTCCCTAGAACCTTATCATTAAATGTATGAGTCCTGCTAAGATTTGCTTTTCCAAAGTGCAGCACCTCACTTTCTAAAGATTTAGCAGATTCAACTTTGTAAACGGTTTTGCTTGAAAATGTTGATTTAATTCCATGATAAATGGATTTGTAGCTAATCAGCATTTCTGCTGGGATACAAGGCCCACCTGGTTTGCATTGCCATAGATGTGGACTTTGAGCACAGAGGAATCTAAAGGAAGCCATTATAGGATTGGTTTGTAGGATTTCCTAAAATATCTCAGAAGTTCGCTGGTTCAAATTTTACTGCAAGAATGACAGAAATAGAGAGAGTGAGAGAGCAGAAAGACATGGGCAGCAACTTTACCATAGAATGCAAATGGGAACGTCAGCTCGGATTGAAGAGATCACACCTCTGGGTAAGAAATCTCGGCTGGAAGCGTTGCTTCCTTTTGGCTAAAGAGATGAATCGCTAATTCATCCCTTACTGTCATTGTGATGTTGGCATGACTGACATTTTTGTGACTGAGATTGAGAGATATTTGTTAAGAGATACTTGAGAGGGTGTTAAGGAATATGGGGCTGAGGTGAGTGAATGCAGGTACAGTGCAGATCAGACACAGTCAAAGCAGGCTCAAGAGACTGAATGGTCTACTTCTGTTGAACTCTTCTTACATTTATACTTACATTTAGAATACGAGAGCAGAGTGCGGAGATGTACTGCTGAGACTGTATAAGGTTCTGGTCAGACCACATTGTGAGCAATTTTGGGCCCTGTATCTGAGGAAGGGTGTGCTGGTGTTGGAGGGGGTCCAAAGGAGGTTCATAAGAATGATCCTGGGAATGAGGGGCTTGTCATATGAGGAGCAGTTGAAGACTCTGGGACTGGATGGAGTTTAGAAGGATGAGGAGGATTTTGATTGAACTTACAGAATCCCGATAGGCCCGGATAAACTGCACTTCGAGAAGATGTTCCACTAACAGAAGAGACTAGGATCTGAGGGCACAGTCTCAGAGTGAACTTCAGAATTCTTTAGAACTAAAATGAGGGGGAGTTTCTTCAGCCAGAGGGTTGGGGTGATTCTGTGGAACTCATTGCCGTAGAAGGCTGTGGAGGTCGAATCATTGAGTGCATTTAAGACAGAGATAGACAGGCTCGTGATTGGCAAAGGGATCAAGGATTACAGGGAAAAGGCAGGAGAATGGGGTTGAGAAACATCAGAGCCATGATCAAATGGCAGAGCAGACTCAATGGGCCAAATGGCCTCATCCTGCTCCTTTATTTTGTGATGTTATGATCTTATGTAAGCACCTTTCCCGATGTGTCAAAACACGCTGAAGCCAATGAGGTAACTTCGAGGTGTTGTTCTCATTATTCAGTGAGAGTTTAGACACCGGGTAGCCAAGCTACATAAAGCAGGTTCCGCAAAGCAGAAATGTGGCAATGAATAAATATTCTGCTTGTCGGGATGTTGACTATTCCTTTGTTGCCAAAGCAATTCATTTGGGATTAAAGCAAATACTGCGGATGCTGGAAATATGAAACAAGACCCAGCTGGTCCATCAGCATCTGTGGAGAGAGAAACAGAGTAAATGCTTCGGGTCTAGCATTACTTTTCTTCAGAACGGTTCTGAAGAAGTACCATACCGGAGTCGAAATGTTAACTATGTTTCTGTCTCCATTTCTCCCTCCACACGTGCTTTCGGATTGATTCCGTTGGGATGGAGTGATCCAGGACAGGGATCATGGTGAGTTGTTGCTGGGACATCACATCTGCCGAGCTGAATGACTTCCCAAAGTGTGCCCTCTGTGGCCTCTGTCCCCACACAGCAGCTGTAGGTGAGAGCACTCTGTGGGAAAGGAATAGACTCTTGGTATTATCACTAGACTATTAATCCAGACATCTGTGTAAAGCTGTGGGGACCTGGGTTCAAATCCAGCCATTAAATTGAGTGGAAGTCAAGAATTGCGACTAATAATAGTCGGGGAAATGTAGCTCAATAGGGTGGGGGAAATAGGTCTGGATGGGATACTCTTCAGAGGGTCAGTGTGGACTTATTTAGCCAAATGGCCTGCTTCCACACTGTAGGGATTCAGTAATGCTTTTTAGGGAAAGGAATCTGCCATCCTTACATGGCGTGGCCTACATGTGACTCTGGTCGGCTCTTAACTGCTCTCTAAGCAATGAATGCTGGTCCAGGCAGTGATGTCCACACAAGCTAAAAAAGACCAGAAGAGTTGCTATAATTGAATCTGTGTGGCTGTCCTCTGATTCCTATCCAGGTGTAGAATGAGGAAGTGGCCCTCATACCTATGACTCGTGGAGAGCCTCCCCAGCAGAGTGGGGGACTCACAAACTCTTAACATTTGTCTGTACCTGTGTTTTTGTTTTTGCTGTTGACCTTATATTTACGAATCTATGCTACATAACTCTGTGATCTGCCTGTATTGCTCACAAGTCGAAGCTTCTCACTGTGCCTCAGTACACGGGACAATAAATTCAATTCCATTCAATTCAATTGGCTTGACACGATGGAGGTGGCTCTATGCTGGCTATTTCACTTTCCCTGTAAAATATGGCAAAGAGGTGCTGAGGAAAATGCTGGATAGTCATGAACGACTTCTCCCAATATGCAGCGTGCAATTTGAGGTGAAACTTCATTTTAAGAACTAATGCTAAAACACCGCAGAGATTGGAAATATGGAATTAAAAAAATTGCTGAAAACACACACTAGCGGTATCAGCAACTCTAATGAGAGAGAGAGAGAGAGAGAGAGAGAGAGAGAGAGAGCAGATAAAGAGAACGTTGGAGATACCTTTCTCAGCAGCTTGCTTGAAGACTGCCTCAAAAGGCCTGATTCTCAGCTAACATTGAATGAAGTACCGAGGAGTTACAGATAGGGATGAGCACAGATTGCGACAATACATTTCACAGGGCATTGTGCTGCTGTGCCTGAAGCTTTTTTTATCATGGAGGACACATGCTCAGTGGTGGGTATAACTTTGATTCAGATTAGATTAATTAGTACTGTCACCTGTGCTGAGAGATGGTAAAAAATACTGTTCATAGAATCCCGACGTGTGGAAACAGGCCATTGGGTCCAATACGCCTACGCTGACCCTCCGAAGAGGAACCCACCCAGACCCATTCCCCACCCCGTTACTCTACATTTACCCCTGACCAATGTACCTAACCTACACACCCCTGAACACTAAAGCAATGTAATATTGCCAATTCACCTGACCTGTACATCTTTGGACAGTGGGAGGAAACTAGAGCACCCAGAAGAAACCCACGCAGGCACGGGGGGACAGTGTACAAACTCCACACAGACAGTCACCCCAAGACTGGAATCAAACCAGGTCCCTGGCGCTGTGAGGCAGTAGTGCTAGCCATTGAGCCACCGTGCCGCCCAAACATTTTGTAAGTGCTATACAGGCAGCTGAGATATCGAGATAGTTGAATAGTTTGGAGCTGTCTGAGTGTGCCTTTGTGAATCAAACCGTGCTCAAATGTATGATTAATGTGGGGTACAGATTGTTCTAGCTCTGCAGAGTGTGTGGGCTTAATGGAGCAAGCCCACTCTCTTTCTTCCAACCCTCTTGCTCACAACATTCAGTAAAGCTATTGGGGTGAGGCACTGTACTGAAGACCCCTGATGTGAGATGTAAACAATGCCCACGTGAACAGTCAGGCACTCACTGAAAATGGAATTGGATAAACATTTGAAGGGTGAACAGTTGAACAGCTATTAGGGTAGATCCAGGTAGTGAAGCCCAATGTCGGGTATGACTCTTTCAGAGAGCTAGAATGGGCATGATTGACCAAAGGGCCTCCTTCTCTGTTGTACTGGTCTATGGGGGTGTAAGGGGGGGATAGCACCTCTCCCAGGGATGCATACCATGCTCAACACAAGGGTTCCTCCCGGCAGTGGTCCACATCTTCACCCTACATTCTATTATAGACCAGACCAGACCAGACCCTCTCAAAATATTTTAAGAAGGGAACCGAGACCCTAAACTTTTTCTTATTTTAAAGGTAGATGTGAAGTACCATGTTCCAGATGCAATGGGATTTGTCAAACTTTTCAATGTTAAGCAAAACATAATTTATTTAAATGCTATAGTTAAAATACAAACAAAAAAGAGGAATCTGTTATAGCTTAACACTGGAAAAGTGAACCGAATAATAGATACGGTAACTATTACTAATTAACTGTTCCAATATAGTAACATCCCATAAACACACCTCTTGGCAAAAAAGGCAAATTCAGTTGTATGCAGTTCTTTAATCCAGAAACATTGAGAGAAAAATCAGGGAGAGTAGCAGTCCGGATAAGCTGAAGCTTCCAAATCTTTTGCAATCCCAAACATGTGTTACGCTACTGAAAAATCCTAAACCCAGAGCTGACCACACCCATTCAGGCTGTTTCTATTGTTCCAATTTTAAAAAACAAACAAGTCCTCACAAGTTGTTTACTTAAGTCATCTTGGAGTAGCCAGTTAAGCACCTCTGCCTTACACCCTCTCTTCAAAGAAAAACCCAGGACAGCTTTGTTGCAGTCCCCAAGAAGGGGTTGTTAGCAACCATGCACTTTGACAGTCAGGCCAAACCAGTTGAGGGTCTTCTAGCCTTTGCTGACTCAAGGACTAATCTACCTGCGCGTGATCAGAAGAATGGAAGGTCCAATGGTCTTGAAGACGAGTTAGCCTACTAAAACATAGAAGACATCCTGGTCTCTGCCTGCAGTCACATTTATCTGCAGCCATCTAAGCTCTGGACCATCATAGGCGACAAGTGAGTCAGGAATGAGGAATGCAATCAGCTCCCACTGAGCAGTAAAGCTCCAGGAGCTGGAATCCCAGCTCAGTCAGTGCTGGTCAAGCTCACTTACCTGCTCCAGTCTGTGGCCTAAAATAAGACAGAGGTGTTTCCGTTCTCTATAAGCAGGAGGGAACTTGCCAGTCTGGGGTGGTAGTCAAAAAGGATTCTCACTCCCTAACCCTTAAAATCTTTGCTTGAAACCTTCTGAACAGTTTTCCCACAATATCTCAACCAGGGTATGTTGCCCGAGGAAAAGTAGTTGAGGAATAACTGATGTGGTAGACAGCTGCAGCAGATACGCCAGGAATAGAACATGGAGGTCCACACCATATCTGATGGACTGATTGAAGACCTTCGGCCCAGAGAACTCTGAGAGCCTTTGGAAGTTAATGGAGAAATTCACCTGTCTTGATGAATTCATGATGGTCCCATGAAGGTGTGCTCATGAGGGTCTCTGGGTAACACAGAGTCCCTGACACATTCCCAGTCAGCAGTGGAGTTAAACAGTTCACAACAACACCCCTTATAGCAAGTATTTCTCTGATGCTGTCTGTAATGGTGATCCTGGAATTGAAATCAGATATCACATGCATCAGACGCTGCTCAGTGTGAGACAACACCAGGGAAGAAATCCAGACAAACACTGTGTGCTTTCCTGTGTACTTGAGGGTCTGGTTCAGATGCAATTTACGGTGGACCTATTCTCTAATGCAACTTCAGCCTCAGGCTCAGCACAGAGCAAGCTGAAGGAGCATAGCATAACAACCTGCTCCAGGAAAGCCCCCTCACGAGCCTGCGGTTTCTGCCCATGACCAGAAGCTGTCAGCATTGGATACGTTCAATTGGCAGCACATTCTCCAGAGCTGTTCAAATTGATAATGAGATGAAAGCAAGAATTGCCAAAGTTAGCGTTACCTTTGGCAGGCATTAAGTGACAGTCTGAGAATGAAGACGTATACGTCTGCCTACCGCATTGAAAGTTGACAATGCATTGCTTAGCCCACAGTGCTCCATGCACCCGAGGTTTGAATTGTGTGCCAGTGGCGTGTCAAGCACAGGTTCCAGATGCCAATTAGGATGGCAACTTAAATAGGATGATAGAAATTGCTGTCACAGTCTTCCCAGAGTTGTGGCATTAACTCTCTGTCTTGCGCAGGTCTGCCATCACTGAAACATCTGAAAGGAGTTGGGGTTTACCAATGCAAGTGGACTGCAGCAGTTCAGGAACATAGCTGAAAACCACTTTCTCAAGTCTAATCAAGCACGGACATTTGCTTTCCCAGCGATGCACTCACCCATGAACTACTAAAGAATCTTTCTTTTTATATTCAATTTCCCTGCTATCGGTAAAACATAGGCCAATTCTCCCTTTTTTGCCTTTATTTTTCCCTAAGTATTTTCCCTCTGCCCATGATCCCAAAATGGCCAATTGAATGTTCTGCTAACTAACATCCATACAGGACTGAGAAAGAAAACTATTGCCTGATTCGAGGTCAATATATGGCCATGTCTGCTCGTCATTTCCCACAGGACAAAAGAAACAAGTGGGCCCTTTTGTGGCACAGTGATAATGCCCCTACCCAGGAACTGACGCCCAGGTTCAAGTCTCACATGCTCCAAATGGGTATAGTACCATCTCTGAACAGGTTGGCTGAAAAAATATGCTGGCTAATTATAAAACACACAAATCACTTGCACAATGATATTGTAAATAGATTTGATCGTTCGCCATTTTTAATTAAAACAGTCTTCCTTTCACCCACATATGATCTGTTGTAATGTGGCTGGACTATAATTATCTAAATTGAAATAAGACTCCCTTTGGATTGAATTCATTTTTTTTGTTTTCTATAAAGGGCACACAAGTTATCGTTTGAAGCTTTATTGACTTCCTGAATAAATAGGATTGCAGTTAATGGGGATTTAATGAGACAAAATCAATGTGAATTATCATTCAGTGACATCTGTCTGGAATCTCTCTTTGCTCCTTTAGCTTCAATTAACGTGGCACTTTCTTGATGATCACAACGTCACATTGTGGTGATTCGTCTGCACTCTATAGGGTGTGCTTGCTGAGGCTGTTGGGCATAATAACGTCTGCTCAGTAAAGAGATGTGAAGCAAAAGGCAGGAAGATCAAGTTGAGGGGCAGATCTGATTCAAAGAATTACATTGTAACTCAACAGAGGAGCAGGTCTGAGGAATTGAATAACATTTTTCTGTTCAAAGTGTTTCTCCACTACTGGAGTCTTCATACAGAAACTTCCTAATTTACTGGAGTCTTCCTACATAATTGAAGAACTTTCCCACATTTCTGGAATCTTTCCACATTATTGAAGGCTCCCTACATTGTTGAAGAAGCCTCCACAACTGGGCTCTAGCTATACTGCTGGAGTCTTCTTCACTTGCACTGACAATACAGGTGGGTATGACAGAATGGAACAAGCTATGAGAATTCAATTTTATTGAGGAGTATCCTATGACTAGTCATCAACAGTTCAGAAATTAAACCACCATTTCATTGTTGTTATTATATATTGTTATTACTGAGGAATATAAACCTCCCAGCCTGGCTCCAGTATTAGAGCTACAAAAAGATTGATCAACTTCCTCATGTTGCTCTGCATGTCACACAGCAGTTGCACAGACCAGAGCTGGCAGGAGGATCATTGTTGGAATCGCTACAGCCTCCTGAGACCCAATTACACCAGCAGCCAATAGCTTCTACATTCTAGCAATCAAGGCAATATACCTACATGCAACAACAACAACAACAACGAGAAGCGAGAGAATTGTTAGATTCCATTAACACTTGGTAACAAAGACAGCCCAGGACAATATGAAAGCTCTTTGACCCAGAAACTAGTCACCCTCTGACACACTGTGCTATCTCATTCACTGTTACAAAAAGCCATCAAGGGGAGGGGAAGGTGCTTCATTATTTATTTTGGCCCATATATTATATCTTTGATTTGCTTCAGAGGAGCTGAAAATGTGTTGCTGGTTAAAGCACAGCAGGTTAGGCAGCATCCAAGGAACAGGAAATTCGACGTTTCAGGCATAAGCCCTTCATCAGGAATGAACATGTGCAGTTTCAAATAAACCTGTTTGAATTATAACCCGGTGCCGTGTGGTTTTTGATTTTCTCCTCCCATGCCCAATACTGGCAACTCCACATCATTTCTAAGATTGCAACAGGTATTACTGACAGTGATTTTAATGCATGGTAGTGCTTTTCCAGCGCTGTACTTTTTGCCATTAATTTTCTGCTCAGCCCTTGGCAATTGTCTGGAGAACAAGGCCAGCACATGAGGCTGTCACAATGTTGCTTAAGAATTGCATTAAGGGTTGATTTGCTTTTAAAGTTGTCTCCTCATCAGAGATCCAGCTTCGAAAGTCACGTGACTGTCAAGTGATTTCTGAGGCTTGATAAAGTTCACCAGCTACGCACTCATCTTTCAATTTCAAACATCCCTTCAAAAACATGAATTGATGTTTTCTACCATTGAATCTCTTTGGCTCAACAACATCTCAGTTGAGCAGAGGGAAGGGTTTGAACCTGGTCTCATTGTATTGCCAAATTCCTTTCCTTTATTTGTTCACTGGATGTGGATATCACTGAGAAAGCCAAAAATCACACAACTCCAGGTTATAGTCCAACAGGTTTAATTGGAAGCACACTAGCTTTCAGAGCGACGCTCCTGACTGAGAAAGCCAAATGGTTGTTGAGAAGATTCAACTGTATTGCTGGAGTCAACTATTTTTAAACTGGGTGAGTGCAAAAGATATCCGTCTCTGAACTATGAATCAAATATAAAATCACACAACACCAGGTTATAGTCCAACAGGTTTATTTGGGAGCACTAGCTTTCTGAGCGCTGTTCCATCTTATACTCCACAACCACCTGATAAAGGAGCGTCACTCTGAAAGCTAGGGCTTCCAATTAAACCTGTCGGACTATAACCTGGTGATTTTGTCTTAACTTCAATGTACATGCAAAACAACCATTGCTGAAATGAGCTTTCAAACCTTAGATTTTTAAAAATTAATTAATTAAATATAAGTTACACCAGCTGCTATGGTGGGACTTGAAACTGCGCCCCCAGAGCATTATCAATACAATACAGCAGAGGAACAGGGCCTTCAGCTCACCAAGCCTAAGCTCAATCTAATCCTTGTTTAGACCTGCTTCGTATTGCCCACATGTCCCTTTCATCGCTTCCCGATCATGTGTCTATCAAGGTACACTTTTAAACATTGGTAAAGTGCCTTGTTCCACCACCTTCAATGGCAGTGCTTTCCAGGCACCCACCATCCTGTATGTGAATAAATTTCACCACATTTCACCCCTAAACCTCCCCCATCTCACCTTGAACTTGTGCTCTCTTGTGGTTGACCTTTCACCCTGGGGGGAGAAGCTTTGACGATCCACCTTATCTAAGTTTTGTAGATCTCCAACAGGTCACCCCTCAGCCTCTGTCTTTCCAGTTGAAAACAATCCCAGTTTAGTCAACCTATCTCACAACTAAAACCCTTCAGACCAGGCAACATCCTGGTAAATCTTCTTTGCACCCTTATCTGGATCCCTGGAACACCACATAACTGACTCCTCAATAATTATTCTCTGCCAGCGTCCACATAACAAAGGCAAAAAGAGAAACATCACAGTTTGCAAATTATTGTACCTAGCAATTCATTACCCGCTAATACAGCGTTCCTTTAATAGTTATTGCTTCTCCGATGCATGGCAAACTTACTAGAAACTCATAAAAACTTCCTGAAGGGTTTATTGATTTTACAGAAGGAAACTGTATGGCTGATAATTAGAAAGGCTTTAGATGGCAATAATATGGAAAACAGAATCAGCAGGGGATCTGTAGCAATCCAGATGCAAAATTCTTCACAATAAAACAGCCAACATAAATGCAGCTTGCATGAAACACTGCAGAGTGTGGAGAACGGAGACACAATGAGGACTGTACAAATGGATTCAGATTAGCTGCACTGTAAGAATTTCAGTTAGTTTTCCAGAGTATGGAAAATTTGAATCCATTGATTCCTACACAGTGTCCATTTAGTGAAATATCCCTGCTTGCTACAATTGTTACAGTGCTGTTGCCAAGCATGTACAGAATGTTCCACTAAAGAAATCTTGGTCTGTGTTATATAAGGGTCTGAAAGGTTTAAAGCTAGATTGAATGCAGTCAGTACTTCCCACTGTGATGATGTTATGGGAACTTGGTGAGTTTAAAGAAGGAACTCAGAGGAGACAGACAGCTGGTGTGCTCCATCGAATCTTGGCCATTTCCGTCTGTTTGGAGAATCAATGGCCTTGTGGTAATATTGAATTAATAATCCAGAGGTCCACCCTAATGATCAGGGGTTCAAGTCCCACAAGTGCAGATGGCTGAATTTGAAGGTAGTTCATTAATCTAGAATCGAAAGCTAGTTTAAAGGGGTAATTGGGGATTCCATCTGGTTCACTAATGGCCTTGAGGAAAGGAAAGCTGCTATCCTTACCTGTAATTCCAGCCTCTAAGTAATAAGGTTAACTCTTTAATGCCCTTCAAAGTGACCCAGCAAGCCATACAGTTCAAAGGCAGTTAGGGATGGCCAGTAATGCTGGTGTTGTCAATGACATCCATGAAAGGAATTCAAACATGAAAGTAGTTGCAGAAATACAATGCAATCGGCTTCACATTGTTCCCTCAATAAGATGATTGTAGTTAGACCAGAAAGTTGGCTATCTCTCTCCGTGCAAAGCCACTTTGAGCGAGAAAGAAGCTGCACATATACACAAGTCTTAAAGCCAGTCCACAAATTCCTTTTCTTGAGATCCGCTACCAACCTGACTTTCCCTGTCCACCTGCATATCATAGTCCCCCCATGATTATTGTAATGATGCCTTTCCTACAAGCGTTTTCCAGCTTCTGAGTTACTTTCTGCTCACATCCTAATTACTGCCAGGAGGCCTGTACATAACTCCCATCAGGGTTGTTTTAGAAGGCAAAGGTTTCGGGTGAGAGGGGAAAGAATTAAAATGGACCAGAAGAGCTACTTTTTCAGATACATGAAAGTGCATGTCTGGAATGAGCTGCCAGAGGAAGTGGTAGAGGCTGGTATATTTACACTATTTAAAAGACATTCTGACAAGTACTTAAAGGTTTAGAGGGATGTGGGCCAAATCCAGGCAAATGAGGCTGGTTAAGTTTCGGAAACCCGGTCAGCATGGGTGAGTTGGATGAAGGGTCTGTTTCTGTGCTGTATGACTCTGTGAACCTAGGTGTGCAAGGGGGTATAGATGCCAGGGTGGTATGTATGTAGAGTGGGCAGCTAGGACATGGAGTTAGGGTGACAGGTGGGTGAGCGATGGGGTGATGCTGGTACATTATGAAACAGAGTCTGAGGGAATGTTGGTATGGAATGATGTCAGGGAAAGTGAGGCTGAGAATAAATTTGCAGAGGAGCACTGGGAGAGGGAGCACCGTGTCCGAGGATGGATAGGGAGAGATCAGGAGTTCAGTGGAGGGGAATTGTGAATGACTAGAGTGCTCAGTGGATAGCACTGCTGCCTCATAATGCCAGGGGCCCAGATTCAATTCCCTCCTTGGGTGACTATCTGTGTGGAATTTGCATATTCTTCTTGTGTCTGTGTGAGTGCCCTCCTGATGCTCTGGTTTCTTCCCACAGTCTAAAGTTGTGCAATTTGGGTGGATTGGCCAGGGGAAATACTGGAATTTGGTGTTGAGTCTGGGTGGGATGCTTTTCGGATATTGGAGTGGATTCAATGGGCCAAATGGCCTGCTTCCACACTGGAGGGATTCTGTTAGGTTGATGAGTGGGAGGACACAGCAGGCCAGGCAGCATCTGAGGAGCAGGAAGATCGACATTACGGGCATAAGCCCTTCTTCAGGAATGAACCTCATTCTGAAGAAGGGCTTATGCCCAAAACGTTGATCCTCCCGCTCCTCGGATACTGCCTGGCCTGCTGTGTTTTTTCAGCACAACAGTTTTCAACTCTGGTCTCCAGCATCTGCAGTCCGCACTTTCTCCTGATGAGTGGGAGGGTCAATTTAAAAATGCATTTTCATTCGTCTAACTTTCACAGGTGACGACCTACTGTAGATAAATCAGTGAAAACCGTCCAAAGTCTCAGACACTATCTCCACATTGGGTCCTTTTTAGAACGATATGGATAGTTGTCCATTGAAAGTATCAACTTTGCCAGTGACTGCTATGTAGCCAGTGTGTCGGGTCCCCCAAGGGATCTTGACATGAATTTTTCAGTCTCCAGAAACCTGACACTCTGGGTCACCGTGGTGTCAATGAGGTATGTTGGACTGCTTTCGAACATAGAACATTTCAGCGCAGTACAGACCCTTCGGCCCTTGATGTTGCGCCAACCTGTGGAACCAATCTGAAGCCCATCAAACCTACACTATTCCATTCTCATCCATATGCATAACCAATGACCACTTAAATGCCCTTAAACATGGTGAGCGCTGAAAATGTGTTGCTGGTCAGGCAGCATCCAAGGAACAGGAGATTCGACGTTTCGGGCATAAGCCCTTCTTCAGGAATGAGGAAAGTGTGTCCAGCAGGCTAAGATAAAAGGTAGGGAGGAGGGACTTGGGGGAGGGGCATTGGAGATACAATAGGTGGAAGGAGGTCAAGGTGAGGGTGATAGGCCGGAGTGGGATGGGGGCGGAGAGGTCAGAAAGCAGATTGCAGGTTAGGAAGGCGGTGCTGAGTTCAAGGGATTTGACTGAGACAAGGTGGAGGGAGGGGCAATGAGGAAACTGGAGAAATCTGAGTTCATCCCTTGTGGTTGGAGGGTTCCTAGGCGGAAGATGAGGCGCTCTTCCTCCAACCGTCGTGTTGGTATGGTCTGGCGATGGAGGAGTCCAAAGACCTGCATGTCCTTGGTGGAGTGGGAGGGGGAGTTGAAGTGTTGAGCCACGGAGATGTTGGGTTGGTTGGTCCAGGTGTCCCAGAGGTGTTCCCTGAAACGTTCCGCAAGTAGGCGGCCCGTCTCCCCAATATAGAGGAGGCCACATCGGGTGCAGCGGATGCAATAGATGATGTGTGTGAAGGTGCAGGTGAATTTGTGGCGGATATGGAAGGATCCCTTGGGCCCTTGGAGAGAGGTAAGGGAGGAGGTGTGGGCGCAAGTTTTGCATTTCTTGCGGTTGCAGGGGAAGGTGCCGGGAGTGGAGGTTGGGTTGGTGGGGGGTGTGGATCTGACGAGGACGTCACGGAGGGAGTGGTCTTTTCAGAACGCTGATAGGGGAGGGGAGGGAAATATATCCCTGGTGGTGGGGTCCGTTTGGAGGTGGCGGAAATGACGGCAGATGATACATTGTATATGGAGGTTGGTAGGGTGGTAGGTGAGAACCAGTGGGGTTCTGTCCTGGTGGTGGTTGGAGGGGCGGGGCTCAAGGGCGGAGGAGCGGGAAGTGGAGGAGATGTGGTGGAGGGCATCGTTGATCATGTCTGGGGGGAAATTGCGGTCTTTGAAGGAGGCGGCCATCTGGGCTGTACGGTATTGGGACTGGTCCTCCTGGGAGCAGATGCGGCGGAGACGAAGGAATTGGGAATATGGGATGGCATTTTTACAGGAGGCAGGGTGGGAGGAGGTGTAGTCTAGGTAGCTGTGGGAGTCAGTCGGTTTATAGTAAATGTCCGTGTTGATTCGGTCGCCTGAGATAGAAATGGAGAGGTCTAGAAAGGGGAGGGAGGAGTCTGAGACAGTCCAGGTGAATTTGAGGTCAGGGTGGAAGGTGTTGGTAAAGTGGATGAACTGTTCAACCTCCTCGTGGGAGCACGAGGCAGTGCCGATACAGTCATCGATGTAGCGGAGGAAAAGGTGGTGCCAGTGTAGTTGCGGAAGATGGACTGTTGCCAGTGTAGTTGCGGAAAATGTGCCTGCCCCAGCTATGCCTGCCTCTTTGTAGGATATGTGGGTAGCCATGGGTACCCGCATGGGCCCCAGCTATGCCTGCCTCTTCGTAGGATACGTGGGTAGACATGGGCACCTGCATGGGCCCCAGCTATGCCTGGCTCTTCGTAGGATATGTGGTTGAAGACTCTTAAACATGGTGAGTCTACTACTGTTGCAAGCAATGCATTTCACACCCCTACTACACACTGAGTAAAGAAACCACCTTGGACATCTGTCCTATATCTATCACTCCTCAATTTAAAGCTATGTTACGTCATGCTAGGCATCAAGGAAAAATGCTTTCACTGTCCACCCTATCATACCCTCTGATTATCTTATATGTCTGAATTAAGTCCCCTCTCAACCTTCTTCTCTCTAATGAAAACCGCCTCAAGTCCCTTGGCCTTTCCTCATAAGATGTTTCCTCCATAACAGGCAACATTCCAATAAATTTCCTCTGAACCCTTTTCAAAGCTTCCACATCCTTCCTATATTGCAGTGACCAGAACTATATGCAATACTCCAAGAGCAGCCACACCAGAGTTTTGTGCAACTGCAACATGACATCATGGTTCCAAAACTCAATCCCTCTACCAAGAAAAACCAACACACTCTATGCTTTCTTAACAACCCTGGGTGGCAACTTCCAGGGATCTATGTACAGATACCGAGATCTCTCTGTTCATCTACACTACCAAGAATCTTACCATTAGCCCAAAGTTAAAAATCATACAACACCAGATTATAGTCCAACAGGTTTAATTGGAAGCACACTAGCTTTCGGAGCGATGCTCCTTCATCAGGTGATAGGCTCCAAATCATGACCATTAGCCCAGTACACCTTATTCCTGTTGCTCCTTCCAAAATAAATCACCTCAGACTTTTCCACATTAAACTCCATTTGTCACCTCTCAGCCAAGCCCTGCAGCTTAACTATGCCTTTCTGTAATCTGCAACATCCTTCAGCACTGTCTACAACTCCACCAACTTTAGAGTCATTCACAAATTTATTAACCCATCCTTCTCTGCCCTCATCCAGGTCATTTATAAAAATGACAAACAGCAGTGGCCCCAAATCAGATCTTTGCGGTAAACCATTAATAACTAAACTCCAGGATGAACATTTCCCATCAATTACCATCCTCTGAATTCTTTCAGCTAGCCAATTTCTAAACCATTATCCAAACAGCTAAAACACCCTCAATCCCATGCCTCCGTATTTTGTACAATAGTCTACCGTGGGGAAACTTATCAAATGCCTTACTGAAATCCATATACACCACATCAACTGCTGTACCCTCATCCACCTGTTTGGTCACCTTCTCAAAGAACTCATTAAGGCTTGTGAGGCACGACTCACCTTCACAAAACCGTGTTGATTATCCTGATCAACTTAATCCTTTCGAAGTGATTATAAATTCTATCTGTTATAACCCTTTCTAATACTTTATTCACAACCGAAGTAAGGCTCACTGGTCTATAATTACCAAGATTGTGTCTACTACTCTTCTTGGACAAAGGAATAACATTTGCTATCCTCCAGTCTTCTAGCACTATTGCCATAGACAATGATGACATAAAGATCAAAGCCAAAGACTCTGCAATCTCCTCCCTGGCTTCCCAGAGAATCCTAGAATGAATCCCAACTGGCCCAGGGGACTTATCTATTTTCACAGTTTCCAACTTTACTGAGTCAAGGTGAGCAAATAAGAGCAGCTTTGCCATTGTTTTAAAGGGGCTTATCTATCTATTGAAGACCACTATTCTTTACAGGGAAGAAAATGCTGGCGAAACTCAGAGATAAACACAGTTAATATTTCAAAGTCTGGTAATAAAGACTATTAAAGACACTTTAAAGACTTATCTTTTGACACATCTATTCTTCAATATATTTGAAAGTGGTTTGTTGATATTCATTTGAATGATTTCACATTCGAGAGGCTAATGGAAGTGCTGATCCCAACACCTGAGGGATTAAAAACAGTTGTGAGGACAGAGGTCCTTCTGTTTATAGTTCTCGATCACACATTCCCTGTCACTTCCTGCTTGTGAGAGATGCTGGTTTGCGAGAAGTGATACATTTCAATGTGATTCATGCAAAATAGAAAGAGAAGCAAACTTAATTTGCCATGTGAGCATGTTACTTTCTGATTAAACAGCTCAGGATCAACTCACCAAAGTCCTGACAGAGTACAGCAAAGAGTTTATGGACTTCCTCCTCGCAAGAGTGATCCTGGAAATTGAGAAAGGAACAGCAACAGGGAAAGTATCCTGGGAAACATAGCCCTGCACCCCTCACAATCAGGGAAGCCAGGGATTCCTCAGTGAATTGTGGTTCTGGGCTACTTCTGGTGGACTCCTGCATTCCCTGGAGTGGTCACCATACATGGGGGCGCTGCTGGGACTGAGATGCTACTGGTTTGACAAACAGCATCTGTATTGGGGATATCATCCCACTTGGGGGCTGCAAGGAATAACCACTCAAGAGCTTCAAGGGAAAAGATTTAAAAGGGACCTAAGGGGTAACCTTTTCACACAGATGATGGTGCGTGTATGGAATGAGTTGCCAGAGGAAGTGGTGGAGACTGGTACAATTGCAACATTTAAAAGGCATGTGGATGAGTAAACGAATAGGAAGGGTTTAGAGGGATATGGGCCAAGAGCTGGCAAATGGGACTAGATTAATTTAGGATCTCTGGTCAGTGTGGACGAGTTGCACCGAAGGATCTGTTTTCATGGTGTACATCTCTTTGACCCAATGTCTCTCTGAGGGACTTCCCAGCCAAAGCAGAAGTGGGCTCTTCTCAATATTTCAGTCACAGGGAAAGCCTGGCTCTGTGTTCAATTCCTGACATTAGTTCTCAGAATCACTCCTATTTGATCCTTGCTGAATTGGTCTTGTGCTTTATAAGGAAAATTAGAGTTTTTTAGATTAGATTTCCTACAGTGTGGAAACAGACCCTTCCTGAAGAAGGGCTCATGCCCAAAACGTCGACTCTCTTGCTCCTTGGATGCTGCCTGATCTGCTGCACTTTTCCAGCAACACATTTTCAGCTTTGAACTCCAGCATCTGCAGTCCTCACTTTCTCCTCCAAACAGGCTCTTCAGCCCAACAAGTTCACACCGACCCTCCAAAGGGTAACCCATCCCACTCTGACTAATGCTCCTAACAGAATGGCCAATTTAGCCAATGACTAATTCACCTGACCTGCACATCTTTGGACTGTGGGAGGAAACTGGAGCACCCAGAGGAAACCCACGTAGACAAAAGGAGAACATGCAAACTCCACACAGCTAGTCGCCCGAGGCTAGAATTGAACCCAGGTCCCTGCTGCTATGAGGTAGCAGTGCTGACTACCGAGCCACCATGCTACCCACCTCTGGGAATGCATTGCTAGTGTCTCTATTTCTGAGCCAGGAGGTCTGGGTTCAAGTCCCAACCTGCTCTAGAGATGTGTAATATCATCTCTGAGCAGGTTACTAAGCAGATATCTGTAACAGAAAATTAACTGATCAAACAATTTGAATGATTTGAGCAACATCCATCCATCAGGCCCACCAGACATTCCAAAACTCTTTACGGCCAATGAAGCTTTTTTCTAAGGGAGGTCACTGTTGTAACACGGCAGTGCACAACCAACTCCCAACAAGTAGCAATATGATAATGACCAGACAGTCTGATTTGGCCTGAGTGTTGATTGTGGGAAAATGCTGGCCAGGCCAGCAAGGAGACCTCTGCTGCTTTTCTTCTGAGTGAGAGGCAAGAAAGCGACCAATTGAGGGATAGTCCGCAGCGAAGGACAACAGGCTCTGAGGATAGTAGGCTGGGCAACTATTCATTCACAAGAAACAGGATAAAAGGTTAGGCCATATGTTTCCTTCAACCTTCTGCATCTTTCAATAAGCCTCTGGCTCTGTTAGTATCGTCTGCAATTAGAAACATAGGAACAGCCCTCAAACCTGTTCTACCATTTAATGAAATTTGTAGCTCAACGTCACATACCTGCATTTGGCCCCAATCTCTTAATAGTTTTGTTTATTAATGAAAAATGACCTTTCTTAGAATTAAAATTAACAATTGGTTTGGCATCCACTGCAGCTTGTGGAAGAAAGTTCCGAACCACTCTCACCCTTCGTGTGTCAATGTTCGTAGAATCCCTACAGTGTGGAAACAGCCCATTCAGCTCAAGTAGTCCCAGAAGACTGGAGGGTAACAAATGTTGTGCCCTTATTTAAGAAGGACTGCAAGGAAAAACTTAGGAACTCTGGACCAGTAAGCCTAACATCTGTGGTGGGTACATTACTTGAAATGATTGTGAGAGATAAGATATACCAGCATTTGGAAAGACAGGATTAAAGAAAACCCGAAGGCGTTCGATACTTATGTGAGGAACAAGAGGATGGCCAGACTGAGGGTTGGGCCGAACAGGGATAGTAGCGGGAACGTGTGCCTGGAGTCGGAGGAGGTAAGGGAGGACTTTTAGGAATATTTTGCTTTAGTATTCACTTCAGAGAGACGTTTGTGAGGACAGTGTGAAACAGGTTGATATGCCCAAACAGGTTGATGTTAAGAAGGAGGATGTGCTGAAAATTTTGAAAGTCATCAGGACAGATAAATCCCCTGGGCCAGATGGGATATATCCTGGGTTACTACTGGAAGTGAGGGAAGAGTTTGCTGCACCTTTGGTGATAATGTTTGCATCCTCACTGTCCACTAGAGTCGTGCCAGATGATTGGAGGGTGGCAAATGTTATTCCCTTGTCCAAGAAAGGGAATAGGGATCATCCTGGGAATCACAAAGCAGTCGGTCTTACATCAGTGGTAGACAAAGTATTCAAGAGGATTCTGAGAAACAGAATTTATGATGACTTGGAAAACCATAGTCTGATTAGAGATAGTCAGCAAGGCTTTGTGAGGGGCAGGTCATGCCTCACAAACCTTATTGAATTATTTGAGGATGTGACAAAACACATTGATGAAGATAGAGCAGTAGATGTGGTGTATATGGATTTTAGCAAGGCTGTTGATAAGATTTCCCCATGGTAAGCTCATTCAGAAGGTAAGGCGGCATAGGATACAGGGAAACCTGTCTGTCTGGATACAGAATTGGCTGACCCATAGAAGACAGAGGGTGGTGATAGATGGAAAGTATTCAGCCTGGAGCTCAGTACCAGTAGCATTCCGCAGAGATCAGGTCTGGGCCCTCTGCTGTTTGTGATTTTTATAAATGACTTGGATGAGGAAGTGGAAGGGTGGGTTAGTAAGTTTGCCGATGACACAAATTTTGGTGGCGTTGTGGATAGTGTGGAGGGCTGTTGTAAGTTGCAGTGGGGCATTGACACTATGCAGAGCTGGGCTGAAAAGTGGCAGATGGAGTTCAACCTGGAAAAGTGTGAAGTGGTTTATTTTGGAAGGTCAAAATTGAATGTAGACTAGAGGGTTAAAGGCAGTATTCTTAGCAGTGTGAAGGAACAGAGGGATCTTGGGGTTCGTGTCCGTAGATCCATTAAAGTTGCCACCCAAGTTGTTAGAGTTGTTAAGAAGGCATACGTGTGTTGGCTTTCATTAGCAGGGGGATTGAGTTGCAGAGCTGCAAGGTTATGCTGCACGTCTATAGAATCCTGGTTAGACTACACTTGGGGTATTGTGTTCAGTCCTGGTTGCCTCATTACAGGAAAGATGTGGACACTTTAGAGAGGGTGCCGAGGAGATTTCCCAGGATGCTGCCTGGACTGGAGGGCGTGTCTTATGAAGAGAGGTTGAGGGAACTGTGGTTTTTCTCATTGGAGCGAAGAATGATGGAGGTGATTTGATAGAGGTGTACAAGATGGTGAGAGGCATAGATAGAGTGGATAGCCAGAGGTGTTTTCCCAGGGCAGAAATGTTTATCATGAAGAGACATATTTTTAAGGTGATTGGAGGAAGGTATAGGGGAGATGTCAGAGGTACACAGAGTGGTGGGTGTGTGGGATGCACTGCCAGCAATGGTAGTAGACTCAGGTACATTAAGGACATTTAAGCGACTATTGGATAGGCACATGGAAGTTAGTACAATGAAGGGTATGTAGGTTAGTCTGATCTTAGAGTAGGATAAAAGGTCAGCACAACATCGAGGGCCAAAGGGCCTACACTGTGCTGTAATGTTTGATGTTCTATGTTATATATTCTAAAACCTTGATCAGATCACTCCTTAACTTTCTAAATGCGAGAGAAAACAAGCATAATTTGTATAATCGCTCGTCATAACTTAACCCCTCGAAGTCTAGGTATCATTCTTGTACTTTTTTTTATTCACTCACAGGATGAGGGTGTCACTGGTTAGGACAGCATTTATTGCCCACAGGGTAGATAAGAGTCAACCACATTGCTGTGGGTCTGGAGTCACGTGTAGGCCAGACCAGGTAAGGATGGCAGCTTCTTTCCCTAAAAGACATTAGTGAACCAGATGGGTTTTTCCAACGATCAATTACTGTTTCATGGTTCTCATTTAACACTTAATTTCAGATTATTATTGAATTCAAATTCTACTATCTACCATGACAGGATTCCAAACCCAGGTCCCCAGAACATGACCTGGGTCACTGGATTAAAAGTCTCGTGGCAATACTATTAGGCCATCACCTCCCTCCAAGGGCAACATTAGAATTTCTACAGTGTGGAAACAGGCCCTTCGGCCCAACACATCCACGCCAACCCTCCAAAGAGTAACCCACCCAGACCCATTCCCCTGAATGATGCACCACGCCTACACACTCCTGAACACTACAGGCAATTTAGCATGGCCAATTCACCTAGCCTGCACATTGAATTGTGGGAGGAGATGAGAGTACCCTGAAGGTACCCACACAGACACAGGGAGAATGTACAAACTCCACACAGACAGTTGCCCGAGGCTGGAATCGAACCTGGGTCCCTGGTGCTGTGAGGCTGCAGTGCTAACCACTGAGTCACCAAGCTGCCATGATATATCCTTCCTAAGGGCTGTGCACTCAGATCTGGTCACAATAATCGAAGTTGGATTGAACCAGGGTTTTGTTGAGCTGAAACTTGAATTCCCAGCTTGCAGCAGTCAAAGCACTGAATCCAACCATTAGATTAATTATTGCTTAGTTACGCTCAGAATGAAGGAGAGTGCAGGCTGCTTGCATTGTTGGAAAACATTGTCTCCTAAACTTAGAGAGAACAATCACAGAATCACAGGAGTGTTACAGTCCTGGAGAAGGTTATTTTGGCCTAACATGTGTGCTCCAGCATTTCAAATGAATAACATCACCGACTGCCAATTATCTGCTTTCTCCCCCTACCCTACCTTTGCATATTATTTCCACACAAATAATTATCCATTGTTCTCTTGAAGGCTCTCATTTCCTCTCACCATTCCACTCTCAGTACCTACAAGATTAGAAAACATAGCCCCATGACTTGGAGAATTTGACTTTGATGATTTTGGTTGCAAATTCAAATTGGGGTTCTGGTAGTTTGTGTACTCGATGGCATTGATCGAAATGTCTTGTTTGATTTTCATTGTACTCGTCCTCCTTCTCCCTTAGTCTTCACCAAAACCTGCTGTAAGTGTTGGCAGAGCAACAGAAAATTGAGTCCGCATTCACAACCTCCTTCTTATCTGAAGTTCACACAGAGCCAGCCTTCTATAAAAAATCTCAGGTGTGGATGTTTTATTAGAATGTCATCAGCTGAAAATTCTTCTCCCAAATGTGTGAGAAAGGTTAAAAGTAACGTGGATTCCTCATCGAAAGGTCATTACTGCTATTTGTGTCTAGCTTTGTGAAAATTGTGAATTTTTCTGAGTTTTGCCAGGTTCTCATCCACAGATGTTATTTGTGTGTATGTGTGTATGTGTGTGTGTGTGTGTCCACATGTCTGTCTGTGTGCATGTCTGTGCAGGCGTGTGTCTGAGTATATGTCTGTGTGTATGTCAGTATAGGTGTGTGTCTGAGTGTGTGTGAGTGTGTGTGTGTGTGTGTGTGTCTTTGTCTGTGTGTATGTCTGTGTAGGCGTGTGTCTGAATGTGTGTGTGTCTGTGTCTATGTGTATGTCTGTGTAGGCGTGTGTCTGAATGTGTGCCTGTGTCTGTGTGTATGTCTGTGTAGGCGTGTGTCTGAGTATGTGCCTGCGTGCGTGTGTGTGTGTGTGTGTGTGTGTGTGTGTGTGTGTCTGTGTCTGTGTCTGTGTCTATGTCTATGTAGGCGTGTGTCTGAGTATGTGCCTGTTTCTATGTGTCTGGGTGTGTGTCTCTGTGCGTGTTTGTGTCTGCGTGTGAGATTATTCCTTGTTGTAACACCTTTTTGCTTCACTTTCTGCAAAAGTGTGTGAGAGATTTTCCTTTGAGTGAACAAACCCACTGGCTTGGCATTAGGTAGTAAAGCAATGGGATGATCCATTTTTAGATTCCCAACCCTTTGGAATAATCATGGATATTCCACTTTAAAATAGTTTAGCCTTATGGGAGGACATGGTAGCTCAGTGGTCAGCACTGCTGCTTCACGACATCAGGGATCTGGGTTTGATTCCAGCCTTGGGCAACTCTCTGTGTGGAGTTTGTATATTCTGCTTATTTTTGAGTGGATGCTCTGGCTTCTTTGCATGGTCCAAAGATGTGCAAGTTAAGTGGATTGGCTATACTAAATTGCCCTGGGCTGTGCAGACTGGGTTGATAAGTCATGGGAAATGCAGGGCAGGGTCAGTGCAGGCTGAATGGCCTCTTTCCATGCTGTAAGGATTCTGATTGCCTAAGCTTCCCAGTTCATCTAATTAGTGGGTGAGTTGCAAACTGTTCTAATTAAAAGTGAACAATATGGTTTCTGGATTAAGTGTGGCAGCTATCTGTCACATGGCTTTCAGTTGTGTGCCCTCTTGTCCATAGAGTTTGATACTTGATGGTTGGATGAAGCCTTGATTTAACCATGGACCTTGTTGTAAAGGCTCAAAACTCCAGCCCCAGTATCCAATTTGTTCATTGTTTTATTCCTGCCAGTCAACATTTCTACACTTTCCCATCCTCTCAGTGTCTACACTGTCAACTCTCCTCTCCCGAACCCCCACCACAACAGCGCCCCACCCCAAAATCTTACATCTTTCAATAAAGTCACCTCACATTCTTCTAAACTCCAGTGAGCGAAGGATCAACCTTTCTGTCCAAAATAACTGTTCATCCGAGCAGTCAGCCGAGTGAATGTTCTCTGAGCTGCCAAAAGTAGAATGAAAAGATGAGTTTGAGAAGGTTCATTAGGAAGGGGCATAGAGGAGATTATGGATCCAAAAAAAGAGGTGCTAGAAATTCCAAAGTCTCTGTTTGCTGTGAACGGGTGAACAGAGGGGAGGAAGAGCTTGAGGAGTTTTCAGAGATAATGGGGGTTGTTGTAGTGAATTAGCAGCCCATTTAACATCCTATCCATCAAGCTGAATGAAATTAGAAGTAATTCTCTTCGTATCATCCATTTTACACTATCAGAGAGTCGATGGGTACGCCACAGTCTATAAATATCCTCTCCATTGGGCTTTATTTTGGGGTTTGGTTTAGCTCAGTTAGTTGGAGGATTGGCTTATGAAGCAGTGAGTCACCAACAGTACGGTTTCAATTCCCACTTCTACATGAGGTTACCGTGAAGGACTCTTCTCAACTTCTTCCCTTGCCTCAGGAAGGGCAGCCCTCAGGTTAAATCAACACTAGTCTTATCTCTCAAATGAGAGAGCAGCGCCATGCTCTGGTAAGACCATGGTAGGGTCCTGGTGAATGTTCGGGTAAACAATGAGGTCTGAAGATGCTGGAGATCACAGCTGAAAATGTGTTGCTGGTTAAAGCACAGCAGGTTAGGCAGCATCCAAGGAATAGGAAATTCGACGTTTCGGGCCAGAGCCCTTCATCAGGAATGAGGAGAGTGTGCCAAGCAGGCTAAGATAAAAGGTAGGGAGGAGGGACTTGGGGGAGGGGCGATGGAGATGTGATAGGTGGAAGGAGGTCAAGGTGAGGGTGATAGGCCGGAGTGGGGTGGGGGGGGGGCGGAGAGGTCAGGAAGAAGATTGCAGGTTAGACTGAGACAAGGTGGGGGGAGGGGAAATGAGGAAACTGGAGAAATCTGAGTTCATTCCTTGTGGTTGGAGGGTTCCCAGGCGGAAGATTTAAAAGGGCCCTAAGGGGCAACTTTTTCACTTAGAGGGTGGTGTGTGTATGGAACGAGCTGCCAGAGGAAGTGGTGAAGGCTGATACAATTACAACATTTAAAAGGCGTCTGGGTGTGTTTACGAGCAGGACGGGTTTAGAGGGATATGGGCAAAATGCTGGCAAATGGGACTAGATTAGTTTAGGATATCTGGTCAGCATGGACAAATTGGACCGAAAGGTTTGTTTCTATGCTTTTTATCTCTATGACTGATTTTCCATTTCAAGGAGAGTTCGATATTATAGTGTGAGGCTACATTGAATTCATTCAACAGCACATTGCACGCTGGATAATTGTTGATCCATTGGGATTCAAAATCTTTGCAAAGGACAGAATGAAGAAAGGTTACAGATTCTGATTGCTGAGGGTAGACATGGGAGCAGCTATTGGGCTCATGAAGGAGAAATTGGTTCCACAAAATAAAATCTGTAACAAATATATTTAACAGGCAGCAGGTCAAAAGGTCTCACTAATCTCACTGGCATTTCTCCTTATCGTCTTATGTCTTTTTCAAGTTGACCTGGCAAGGCTGATTATAAGATGGTTTGGTAAGATTACATCTTTAAAGTGTCACCATCCCAGTGGTCTCTATGTATCATCGAGAAAAGAGGATTTTCTCATTTGTTCAGGGGCTGTGGTTTTCACGGTCTGGACCAGCATTTATTGTCTATCTCTATTTGCCCTTTTACCTAAGTGTCTTGGGCCAATACAGAGGGCAGTTAAGGGTCAACCGCGTCTCTGTGTCAAGAGTAATGAAGGTCAGACCATGTGAGGAAGGTGGTCCACGTAAGGACTTTAGGGAAACAGATGAGTTTTTTTTTTGACAATTGCCAATCGCCACATGGTCTCTATTAGGCTGGGATAGTCATACATCCTCACAGCCTACTTCCTGTAAGGACCCCATCCCATTCTACTGGTTTCTCCCTCGCAGCTGTTCCGATGATGTCACCTTCTGTGAGGGTCTCAGAAATGTCCGCTATTTTTTGTCAACTGAGGATTCCTAACTACCATGCTTGTCAGGGCCCTTAGCTGTGTCCAGCCAATCTCTGCATTTCTGCCCTCATTCCTTCTATACCCTCCTACAACAATGAGAGGGTTTCTGTAAGCTGCCATTTCCGTCATCTCCAATGGGATGCCACACCTGGACCTATATTCCCCTCCCCTCTCTTGCCAGCACTCTGCAGTGACCATTCCCTCTGGGACACTCTGGTCCACTCCTCCTCCATTCCCTCCACTTCCCCACTCCCCCACAGCACCTTCGCATGCAATCGCTGAAGATGTAATACCTGTCCGTTTACCTCCTCCCTCCTCGCCCTCCAAGGCCACAGGCAGACCTTGCAGATGATGCAGCAATTTACCTGCACTTCACTCAATGTTGTGTATTTGCTCATCACAATGTGGTCTCCTCTACATTGGGAAATGAAATTCAGACTGGATGACCACTTTGCAGAACCCCTGTGTTCTTTTCTTAAAAATGACCCCAAGCTTCTAGTTGCCTACCACTTCAACACACCATGGTGTTACCATGCCAACATTTCTGTCTCAGGCCTGTTGCAGTACTCCAGTGAGGATCCACTGAGCCCATCCTTGCGCCTTCCTTTACCCACTGCCACACCCTGCCCTGATAATGATATGGGTTGTTTTTAGCACAGCCAACCCATCTTCACTCACTCTCAGGCCTATCATCACATGATATGGCTTGCTTTCAGATGATCTATTCCCTACTACCCTCAGCTCTCATTATCACTTATTCTGCTGCTCTTCTGTCCTGGCCTGCCATCCATTATCCCTTTGTTAATTTACCTCTTTCACATCTCTCTCCGAGCTCTATTCCCAGCTATTCGTTCACCACTTCCTTACATCCCTTCCCCCAACTTCACCTTCAGCAGGCTCCCAGCTGCTATCACCTTGTTTTTCTGATGAAAGACTCACCGGACTCACCAGATGTTAACTCTGCTTTTCTCCTGCAGATGCTTCCAGATCTGTTGAGTTTTGCCAGCTATTTCTGTTTTTGTTTCAGGTCTCCAGCATCTGCAGATCTGTTTTACCTCTGGTTCTTATTTTCATTGAAGTTCACAGACATGAAAGGAGAGATACGAAACTCCCTGCCAAACATTTCACACCATCACACAAAGTGAGTTGGAACCCAGGATTTCGGAGTACAATGTCACCTCAGGTGTTGGTTTGCTTACTTTACTTCTAGGAAATTACAGACACAATTTTCAAACCATAAAACACAATAAAATGAGGGTTTCCTGTCACTTCTAAGAAGACAGGGAGCTCCATTACGTGGCTAGAAAATGGAGTGGGTCAATGGGCTGAGGAATGGCAGATGGAGTTTAATTTAGATTAAAGGTGGTGCATTTTAGTAGGTCAAACCAAGCAAGATGGGGCAGCACGGTGGTTCAGTGGTTAGCACTGCTGCCTCACAGCACCAGGGTCCCAGGTTCAATTCCCACCTCGGGCGACTGTCTGTGTGGAGTTTGTACATTCTCTCTGTGTCTGCGAGGGTTTCCTCCGGGTGCTCGGTTTCCCTCACAATTCAAAGATGTGCAGGATAGGTGAATTGGCCATGTTAAATTGCCCGTAGTGTTAGGTGCATTAGTCCATGGGACATGGGTCTGGGTGGGTTGCTCTTCGGAGGGTTGGTGTGGACTAGTTGGGCTGAAGGGCCTGTTTCCACACTGTAGGGAATCAAATCTAAAAAAAGACTTTCACAGTCAATGGTCAGGCCCTGGGGTGCGTTGTAGAACAAAGGGACCTTGGTGAACAGGTTTATCGCTCTTTGAAAGTAGAGTCACAGGTAGCCAGGGTGGTGAAGAAGGCTTTCAGTATGCTTGCTTTCATTGGTCAAAGCACTGAGAATAAGAGGTGTGACATCTTTCTGCACCTGTACATTTGTGAGGCCACATTTGGAATACTATGCACAGTTCTGGTCACTCAACTATCGGGAAGATATCATTAAACTAGGAACTAGAAGGAATGTAAAAAAGATATACTGTGATGCTACCTGCACTGGAAGGTTTGAGTTATAATGAGAGGCTGGATAGACTTGGACTTCTTTCCCTTAAGCATAGGAGACTGAGGGGTGACTTTATCAAAGTCTATAAAATCATGAGAGGCATTGATAAGGTAGATTGCTAACAGCTTTTCCCCAGGGGGGAAAACTACAGGGCATAGGTTAAAGGTGAGAGGGGAGAGATACAAAAGGGCCCAGGGGGCAATGTTGTTTCACATAGAGGGTGGTGAGTGTTTGCTATAGGGTGCCAAGGTAGTGGTGGAGGCGAGTACAATTTTGTCATTTATTTAAAAAAATTGAGACAGGTAAATGGATGGGATTGGGATGGAGGGACATGGACCAAATGCAAGCAAATGGGGCTAGTTTATTTGTGAAAACTGGACAGTTGGGCCGAAGGGCCTGTTTCCATGTTGTAAAGCTCTATGACTCTGTAAAGTGGAGGTGGAGCATTTGAGGCGAGTGGCACTGACACTTTTAAGAGGGCGAAGTGGATGCTGTAGAACTGAAGAACGTCATGACAGTACAAGGTAAAGCAAGAGACCGCGTTTGGGATAAACACCAGCATAGCTCAGTCCAGCGAAATGGCCTGTTTGGCGGCTGTGGTTATGATGTAAAGTTAGGTGATACTTCAGTCAAATAGACAGTCCCTTTAAGAACCTGAGATGCCTGTTTAAAACCTGAATTGCAGGCTCACTTCTGTCCTCCCACCACCTGACAGTCCGCTGTCTCTGTGTGAAAATTCAATCAACACTTCACCCTCCCTCGCACTGTTGGTCCATTCTGCTGAAGCTGCATTCTGCTCAGGAGTTACCTGTCAAACACCTCTCACATTCCACCACACTCTCACCACCTACATCTCAGACGTGACAAAAAGCAGCAAATGGGATATTTTTCATCGTTTGTTGCTCTAAATCCTTTAAATTCTGGCTCTATTTCGAATTCTCCATTGAAACGTGACAATCACCTCAGCCTGATCTTTTCCACTGTTTAATTTTTCACAGAATGGAAGTTTTACAGTCTAAGCCAACACTTATTGCCCAGGGCTGTTTTCCCTGGAGCATCGGAGGCTGAGGGATGACCATATAAATATCTATAGAATCATGAGGGGCATAGATAGTGTAAATAGACAAGATCTTTTCCCTCGGGTAGGGGAGTCCAAAACTAGAGGGCATAGGTTTAAAGTGAGGGGGGGAAAGATTTAAAAGGGACCGAACAGGCAACTTTTTCATGCAGAGAGTGGTGCATGTGTGGAATGAGCTGCCAGAGGAAGTGGTGGAGGCTGGTACAATTAAAACATTTCAAAGGCTTCTGGATGAGTATGTGAATAGGAAGGGTTTGGAGGCATATGGGCCAAAAGCTGGCAAATGGGACAAGATTAATTGAGGATATCTGTTCAGAATGGATGTGCTGGACCAAAGGGTCTGCTTCCATGATGTCCAACTCTATGACTCTATCTTTATTTTCCTCTGAGTTAAATTGTTTTGAACCACTTGAAGTGTACAGTAGCCATAGTAAAACAGAAAGAGCCACTCACTACAATAGCCATAGTCCAAAACAGCCAGAGAGTTTCTCTCGTCAGTGAGAACTGGTGATGGTTTAATTTGAGGGTGTCCACATCTCAGGCGAGGGAGCAGGTGGGATCCTCATGGTAACCCCAGCTGGTATTGGAATCGAACCCAGACTGCCAAAGTCGCTCCATCTCACAAACAAGGTGTCCAGACAACTCAGCTACCTGACCCCCATATTTTGGAGTGCAGGTATGTCCACAATGCTGTTAGGGAGAGAATTCTAGGATTTTGATCCGGTGACACTGAGAGAACAGCAAGATGTTTCCTAGTGAGGATGCTGAGTGCCTTGGAAAAGACCGTGCAGGTGATGGTATTTCCTCACATCTGCCTTTGGAGTGGGTGTCAGTTCGGAAGACTATCAGAGGAGTCTTGCTGATATTAGCACTGTTTCTGACATCTTACCGTGCAGTATTTGTTTTTACTCATTCTTGGGATGTGTCTATCACTGGCCAGGACAAAATGTATTGTCCATCCGTAGGTGGCCTTGAGAAGCTGGTGGTCAGCTGCTTTTTTGGAATTATTGCAGTCCAGTTGCCCACACTGCTGTTTTGGAAGGGTTTTCAGAATTTCGACCCGGCGACAGTGAAGGAAGGGTGGTATACTTCCAAGTCAGGATGGCAAGTGGCTTAGAGGGGAACTTGTGGGTGGTGGTGCTCCCACGTATCTGCTGCCCTTGTCCTTCAAGATGGTAATGACCATGTGATTGGAAGATGCTGTTGAAGCATTCTTGTGAATGTCTGCAGTGCATCTTGTGGACGGCATACACTACTTCAGACTGAGCATTGCTGGTGGAAGGAGGGATGTTTATGGATGTGGTGGCAATCAAGCAGGCTGCTTTGTCCTGGATGGTGTCGAACTTCTTGAGCGTTATTCTTCAATGAAGACTCAGGGCTGAATCTTTTTTCATGAATTCTGAGCTGTGATGAATATCTTTTGTGGATAGTTTTTCACCATGGGACCTGATGCTATTTCTTGCCATACCTCACTCACCTCACTAACAGCCTACACCCCACCCTAATCATGTGCCCACTTCTAGCTCATCTAGCCACAACCTGAGCCCAGAACCATTCACCACTCTGCAGAGAGACTAGCATTCCCTGTGCCCTTGCCATCTTGAAATGTCCCTTACGTATCCAATAAAACAGCATCAGTGCCTTGTACAGTCCCTTACGTAGAATCCCTACAGTATGGAAGCAGGCCAATCAGACCATCAGTCCACATTGACCCTCTGAAGAGCATGCTGCCCATACCCACACCCTAACCCAGCATGGCTAATCCACCTGGACCACATATCCCTGGTCACTATGGGGGCAATTTAGCATGGCTGATCCTCCTAACCTGCACATACTTGGACTGTGGGAGAAAACCCATTCAGACACAGGAAGCATGTGGAAATTCTTCAAAAACGGTTGTCTGAGGGTAGGATTGAACACAGGTCCCTGGCGCTGTGAGGCAGCAGTGATAACCATGGAGCCACCATGCCAGCCATGGCAGACTGGCCTATCCTTACCCTGCTTTGCTGCCTTCCTCACTTCTGTCTTTTATTCCCTGGATGCTGCTACCTTGTGGCCTCTTCTGCACTAGCTTCTTGGGTGGGGGCCTCTCTTCTGGAATAAATGGCCTTCAGGTTCTTTGACAAAGCAAATCTTGTGTTTTTCTTTCACAGTTAGAAGGGACAATTGATGCACGCCCTTCCTGCATCTCCTGTTTTTACACAGCTACCTCTCTCTCTGCTTCGAAACTTAACATATGCCACTGGATCAGTCATTTCAGGGAATTTCTTCATCCCCAGTCACTGATCTGTTTTGCTTCCCAGTCTCAGTATGTCTGTTCATTACGTTACTTTGATAAATGTTAAGTTACTCCTTGACTGGGAGGGATTGCAATCTGAGGAGAGATTAGACAAATTAGGCCTTTTTCCTTGAGAATTTAGAAGGTGAAAGGATGTCATAGTGATAGAGTCACACAGCAGGGAAACAGAGCCTTTGGTCCAACTTGTCCATGCCGACCACATTTCCCAAATGAAACTAGTTCCACTTGCCTGCATTTGGTCCATCCACCTTCTAAACCCTTCCTATTCATGAACTTAACCAAATATCTTTTAAATGTTGTAACTCTACCAACCTCCACCACTTTCTGTGGTAGCTCATTCCACGTACGAGCCACTCTCTGTGTGAAAAAGTTATCTTTCAGGTTCCTTTTCAATCTTTCCCCTCTCACTTTAAACCTATGCCCCCTAGCTTTGCACTCCCTCACCCTTGGGAAAAAAAATACCTTGTCTTTTCACTCTATTCATGCCCCTTATGATTTTATAAACCTCTATAATGTCACTCCTAAGCCTTTAACACTCCGGGGAAAACAGCCCCAGCCTATTCAACCTCTCCCTATAACTCTAGCCGTCCAACCCTGGCAACATCCTTGTAAATCTTTTCTGAACCCTTTCAAGTTTACCAACATCCTTCCCATAGCTGGGAGACCAGAATTGAGCACAGTATGCCAAAAGTAGCCTAATCAATGTCTTGTACAGCCACAACATGACCTCCCAACCCCTATGTAGTTGGTTCAGATATAACGTGATGGCATGGTTCTCGTACGTTCCTGCGTTATAAGAAAACCATGCAATAACTGCAGCATTAAACTAATAAGGCCGGAATTGTGTTATAGCCAATACAGGTAAGGAATGTTCGAATTCTACACATTACGGTCTAAATTCTTCAATTGTGTTAAAGCCAATTCATGTTGAAGAAACATGCGTTGGAACAGAACAGACTGCACTAAATGCACTGATCAAGAAAGGAAGGCATATCAAACAACTTCTTCATTATCTTATCCACTTGAGACTCCACTTTCAAGACTCTATGAACCTGCACTCCCAAGGTCTCTTTGTTCAGCAATGATCCCCAGGACCTTACCATTAAGTGTACAACTCCTGCCCTGATTTGACATTCCAAAGTGCAGCACCTCATATTTATCTGAATTAAACTCTATCTGACACTCCTCGGCCCATTGGCCCATCTGATTGAGGTTGAGAAAACCTCAAGATCTTCAGCTTTTCATTCCTTCTCACTCTCTGGTGCAGACTCGATGAACCGAAAAGCCTTTTTCTGTGCTGTACAGCTCTATGACTGAGATTGTTCTATTTCCTGCTCAATGGGCCCCACTCCCAAGGGTCTGCAGGGGACTGGGTGGAATAGATTCAACCCTGACTCCAACTGAGTAAGTTAGAGATAAAAATAACCACTGACTGAAGGGTGCCCTTCAATGAAGTACTGACGTGGCAACTGTTAGAGGAAAATGTAAGGAACGTTTCATTTGAAAGGAGGCTGGATAAGAATATGGTGGAGGGCAGAGCAGAAAGTAACAGTGTTGGTGTTTGGTGAGGAAGGGACAGGAAAGTTGGGTAGAAGCAGAAATGCCTGATCTGACCTGTAGGTTTGAATGGGCTATTTCTGTTCTGTAAATTTAATGTAATCTCATTCCCCTCTGATCTCTTCAGCCTCATTCATTCCTCTTCAACGCTGAGTAACACACACTCCGACTCAACCTGGAGCAGTCCCAGAAACAGACAGTGCAGCAGGAAGCCATTCAGCTGACATCTCTATGCTGGCCAAAGAAGAAACATAGGAACTAGGAGCAGGCGCGGGCTATTTGCCCCTTCCAACCTGCTCTGCCATTCAATGCCATATTCCCACTTCCTCCCCATACCCCTTGATTCAGAGAGAATCACAGAGTCCCGACAGTGTGGAAGCAAGCCATCCAAGTTCACACTGACCACCCACCCCCCCAATTCCCAATCCCACCCCGATGCACAGCTGTACCCAATTCCTGTAACCCTGCAATTCCCATGGCTAATTCACCTAAGCTGCACATCCCCAAACATCCTGGTAATTAAAAATGGCCAATCCACCTAACCTGCACATCTGTGGGAGGAAACCGGAACACCCAGAGGAAACCCACACATACACATGGAAAACGTGTAAACCCCACACAGACAGTCGCCCGAGGCTGGAGTCGAACGCAGGTCCCTGACGCTGTGAGGAAGCAGTGCTAACCACTCAGCTTTCAATGTTACCTATATTAATCCTGTTTTTTTTTCAGTTCCTGGGGCCCATTTCCACAGTTAGAAACACTTGAGGTGCTGATCCAGTTCAACGGGTGAAAGGTTTCTGCTCAGACCACCCTTTCAGAGCCGTGGATTCCACACAGTTCCCTGACCCTACGGGTGAAAACATTTCCAGCACGAGTGCACACTAATCCTTCTGTCAATTCCTTTCAGTCTGCTTATCGATCTCTCCGCCAAGGGAAATACATTCCTTTTATCCACGCTGCCTGGCTCCCTCATAGTTTTGTACAAACCAATTAAATCTTCACGCAGCCTCATCTGTTACAATCCCGGTCTATCCCATGTTTCCTTATCATGAGTTAAGATCTCTTATCCTGATTTCGCAGCCAAAAGGGGAATTAGGTGCGAATTTAAATTATGATTGCCTTTCTCCTTTTAAGCACAAGGCAGAGAGATATTTTACAAAGTTTACAGGGACGTTGCTGGGATCGGAGGTGTCGGAAGAGGCTGAATAGTCTGCGGCTGTTTTCCCTGGAGCGTTGAAGGCTGAGGGGTGACCTTATAGAGGTTTACAAAATCGTCAGGGACATGGATAGGTCTTTTCCCGTGGAAGGGTATTCAAAACCAGAGGGCACAGGTTTAAGGTGAGGGGGGAGGATTTCAAAGAGACCTGAGGGACAACTTTTCCATGCAGAGGGTGGTGCGTGTGTAGAATGATTTGCCAGAGGAAGTGATGGAGGCTGGTACAGTTGCAACTTTTAAAAGGCATCTGGATGGCTACATGGATAGGAAGGGTTTAGAGGGACATGGGCCAAGTGCTGGCCAATGGGACTAGATTCGTTTAGGATATCTGGTCGGCATGGACGAGTTGGACCAAAGGCTCTGTTTCCGTGCTGTATGACCCTATGACTCTGTGAAGGGCTGAGATGCAGAACACGGAGGTCACAGTTTCAGAATTGACTTTCTGCACTTACTCAATCCTCTCCCACTCTTCACTTTAGTCTCCTCATTTAGAACACTCCTTAAATCACAATTCCTTGATCAAACCTCTGGCCCCTTATCCTAACGTTAACTCCAGTGGCTCAGTCCCAATTCTTGTTCAGCTTATACTTCTCTGAGATACCTTGGGCACCTTTTAGGCACCATATAAACTCAAATTGCTGGAGTACGGGTGTGGGGGAGGTGGGGGGGTGGGGGGGGGGGCGGTTGCTGAGGTGCACAGAACAGACTGCGCCAGAATCATTGAAGTGAAGGGTCAGATGGAGGGAGTGGAGGGGTGGGTGGAGGACCACAGAATTCTGCACCAAGTGGGGAGTGGGAGAACTGTCGCCCAACACCCCCACCCCCCTCCAACTCCTGTAATCCAGGCTCGAGAGAAAAAAAACCCACAGGCTCTTTGCCAAGTCAAAGAGATGGTTTCAGCTTCACGAAAGAATGTCTTGCAGCACTTGTGAATGTATGACATTGAAAGATTAGATTGTGTGCAGGAGCAATTGAAAAGGCTGTGACACAACGAGTGACATTAAATATTATTTTTCGCACTGCACATCCCGCTCTAACATTATGTTTTCATTCGTGTGGGTGGAAAGTGTTGTCAGATAGCTCACAGAAGACCTTAACAATTTGTGATATATTTTGAATCAGCCTGTCAGCCTACCTGATGTCTGTTCTCACCCGCTGTCAAGGAAAGTCCTATCCTGCCTGAGGGATGATTATCAAAACCACGTTGGCCAAGCTCACCAGCTTCACTCGCTACCCACCCTCACGTAGAGTCCAACCCTCCCCCAGGCCAATCCAGGAGCTATCCATTAACCACAAATTCAAGAAATTCAAAGCCAAACCCAAGACCCAATTTCACTCATAACATTTACCCCTATTTTGTCGAAGGAATCGGTTTAGCTGAGTTGGTTGGATTGTTGGTTTACAGAGCAGTGTGATGCCAACAGTGCGGGCTGCATTCCCATCACCGGTTTGAGGTTAACATGAAGGCTGCTCCTTCTCAACCTATTCCCTCACCTGTGGTCTGCTGGCCCTCAGGTAAAATTGCCACCAGTCACTTCTCTCTAACAAGAGAGTGACCCCTATAGACTGGTAAGACTATGGTGAGACAACATTTTCGAGAATCTCTCTTTCGCTCTCGTACCACCATCATCGTTGCCTGTGACTTGTACCCTGGGCATCCTAAGTCTTTTCCACCTTCCCCTCTCCGTCTGACAATGCCATAAACACCGGCTATTTCCAGCTCCTTTCTGTACGAGGAGTCTTTGGATCCTCAACTGAGTTTAGAGATGAGTTTCTCCAGCACTTTTTGCTTCAATTCCAGTGGATTGGGCAGGTATGGTAAGGAGGCAGAAAAGGTTCGGTGGTATACAGATGTGCCCTACAAGTGACGGGTTGGTGCGGTGGTAATGCCAGTGATTAGGTTGCAGATTAATGCTTGGCGATATTGAGTTCAAATTCTAACCGTCACGGCAGTGAATTCAATTAATCAACAAATCAGGAAATGATTTCTATTTTTAATATTGATGACCATAAAAGCATTGTTGCAAAAATCCATCTGGTTTATTTGTTCTCTTTTCGAGGAAGGCATTCTGCCATCTGTGCCTGATTTGGCCTACATGTGACTCCAGCCCCCAGTGCGACCTGAGCCATTCAGTTCAGGAACTGGGTTAGCCACAAATGCCAATAGCATTTACATCCATGCGAAAAGAAGTCAATAAAAGAAGCCTCATGCGTATCCTTGGAATTGGTGGTCATCCAGCATGGGCTCGCAGAGACATTGGCAAGGTCCCCAGTGATGAAGCGATGGGGTTTTAAGAATATTCTTAATTAAGGGGATGTTTTTATTGATTTTTATTGTTTTTATTTCGGGCCAGAGCCCTGATGAAGGGCTCTGGCCCGAAACGTCGAATTTCCTGTTCCTTGGATGCTGCCTGACCTGCTGTGCTTTAACCAGCAACACATTTTCAGCTCTGATCTCCAGCATCTGCAGACCTCACTTTTTACTCGATGTTTTTAAAGGGAAATGTCATCACCTTCCTGTTTGCTGTCCTTTTCTTCAAGATCATGGCAGCACGGTGGCTCAGTGGTTAGCACTGCTGCCTCATAGCAACAGGGTCCCAGGTTTGATTCCAGCCTCGGGCGACTGTCTGTGTGGAGTTTGCGCGTCTGCGTGGAGTTCCTTCGGGTGCTCCGGCTTCCTCCCCCACAGTCCAAAGATGTGCAGGTCAGGTGGATTGGCCATGCTAAATTGCCCATCATGTTAGGGGCATTAGTCAGATGGAAATGGGTTTGGATGGGTAACTCTTTGGAGGGTCAGTGTGGACTGGTTAGGCTGAAGGGCCTGTTTCCACACTGTAGGGAAACTAATCAAATTTGTCCACAGGATGTGTGCTGCGACAGCACTTATTGCCCAAAGGATAGGCAGGAGTCAACCACATTGCTGTGGGTCTGGAGTCATGAGGAGGCCAGAGTGGCAGATTCCGTTCCCTAGTAAACCTCATGAGTTTTTGTGACAATCGTTTCATGATCAGCATGGGACCAGATATTTATTAAATTTGAATCTCACCATCTGCCATGGTGGGATTGAAATCCATGTTCCCGAGAGCATGGGGTTCTGGATTGTCAATTCTGTGACCATGCCAGCACACTAGCCACTCCCTTCCTTTCTATCAGTTTCTGTTACTATGTATCATCCATTCCATTGAGTAGCTACACCAAATCTAGCAAAGGACAGGGTTTCACGCAAACTTTCCGATCAAACATCCTTTGAAGGCTTAACTTAAGAGACCAGAGTCTTTGAACACCCATTCCATTTGTTAGTTGGTACAGAGACTGTTGTCCAGAACAAATTTTTTCTGTGCGAACATGTTTAATGAGTTAGTCAACTCTTCAAGGTTGCTTGCACAGAACTGTATTGATTTCATCATGCAGACTTTAACAGATTTAGCTTAATTGAAAAACAGATGAGCTGCTGCACAGGGAGGGAGCCAGAGAATGCTCAGTTTGTTCCAGCCGCCATAATGCGTTGTCTGGAGAATACTGAATTCACAGTTTGATAGTCGCTGAGATTTAGTCACTACCGTCAAAAAAAATACAAGCAAAGATCTGCGCCCGAATAAAATAAAGAAATCAAAATCCATGTTCACTAAAATATCGGGTGTCTGGGAGATTAGAGAAAGTAAACCGACTTGCAATTTTACCCTGATAGTTAAGTACATTATTAACAACCCCTCGATTAGATTCCAGTTTGTAATCACCCTCAGGTATCCATTATTCTATATATAAACCATCTGAACCCCTCAATTAGATTCCAGTCTGTAATCAATCCCAGATATCCATTATTCTATAGAACATAGAACAATACAGTGCAAAACATGCCCTTCGGCCCTCGATGTTGCGCTGACCTGTGAACTATTCTCAGCCTATCCCCCTACACTATTCCATCATCATCCATGTGCTTATCCAAGAATTGTTTAAATCTCCCTAATGTGGCTGAGTTGACTACATTAGCAGGTAGGGAAACCCTTACCACTCTCTGAGTAAAGAACTCGCCTCTGACATCTGTCTTAAATCTATCACCCCTCAATTTGTAGTTATGCCCTCTTGTACACGCTGACGTCATCATCCTCGGAAAAAAGACTTTCACTGTCTACCCTATCTAATCCCCTGATCATCTTGTATGTCTCTATCAAATCTCCTCTTAGCCTTCTTCTTTCCAATGAGAACAGGTTCAAGTCTCTCAGCCTTTCCTCATAAGACATTCCCTCCCACCAGGCAACATTCTGGTAAATCTCCTCTGCACCATGCTTCCACATCCTTCCCGAAATATGGGGACCAGAACTGTACAGAATATGTATAAACCGTCTGAACCCCTTGATTAGATTCCAGTCTGTAATCATTTCCAGGTATCCATTTTTCTATATACACACAACCTGAAATCCTTTATTGCAAACAGTCATAATATACTCAAAATGTTAACTATATCCTTCTCCAGCTGCAGAGCTTCTCCCGCTGTTTTAGTTTATGTCTGAAAGGGGACTGAGTAATTGCTGTGTCAATAATCCTAGTCTAATCCCTGGGTAACTGCACAACTGACTACCAATTGCTCATGGTGAACTCCTGACAGCCCTCTTGATAGCCTGTGCACACCCTAAACTACCCTCTGTCTCTAGGCCCCCAGCAGTCTAGGACTCCCCAATCCGAGGATCCTCCTATGCCTCAGCCCAGCCTCAATAGTCCTGATCCTCCAACTTTGTTACCATCAACCCAGCTACCTACTCCAATCTGTCACCCTACTCACCTGCTACCATCTCCACCCTATCCACTGTCTCACCCATCCTCCTCACATACCTTACCAAATCTACCCAGAACATTCCGTGGCATTTTCAGACATTTTGTCACTAGAGTCATAGAGGTGTACAGCATGGAAACAGACCCTTCGGTCCAACCCGTCCATGCCGACCAGATATCCCAACCCAATCTAATCCCACCTGCCAGCATCCGGCCCATATCCCTCCAAACAACTTCCGATTCATATACCCATCTAAATGCCTCTTAAATTTTGCAATTGTACCAGCTTCCACCACATCCTCTGGCAGCTCATTCCATACACGTACCACCCTCATGTGAAAAAGTTGCCCCTGACGTCTCTTTCATATCTTTCCCCTCTCACCCTAAACCTATACCCTCTTGTTCTGGACTCCCCAACCCCAAGGACAAGATTTTGTCTATTTATCCTATCCATGCCCCTCATAATTTTGTAAACCTCTATAAGGTCACCCCTCAGCCTCCGACGTTCCAGGGAAAACTGCCCCAACCTGGCCTAACTAATGTCCTGTACAGCTGCAACATGACCTTCCAACTCCTGTACTCAATACTCTGACCAATAAAGGAAAGCATACCAAATGCCTTCTTCACTATCCTATCTACCTGCTACTCCACTTTCAAGGAGCTATGAACCTGCACTCCAAGGTCTCCTTGTTTAGCAACACTCCCTATGACTTTACTATTAAGTGTGTAAGTCCTGCTAAGATTTGCTTTCCCAAAATGCAGCACCTCGCATTTATCTGAATTGAACCACATCTGCCACGTCTCAGCCCATTGACCCATCTGGTCCAGATCCTGTAGTAATCTGAGGTAATCCTCTTCACAGTCCACGACACCTCCAATTTTGGTGTCATTTGCAAACTTACTAACTGTACCTCTTATGCTCACATTCAAATCATTTATGTAAATGACAAAAAGTAGAGGACCCAGCACCGATCCTTGTAGCACTCCACTGGTCACAGGCCTCCAGTCTGAAAAACAACCCTCCACCACCACCCTCTGTCTTCTACATTTGAGCCAGTTCTGTATCCAAATGACTAGTTCTCTCTGTATTCCATGACATCCAAGCTTGCTAATCAGTCTCCCATGGGGAACCTTGCTGAACGCCTTACGGAAGTCCATATAGATCACATCTACTGCTCTGCCCTCATCAATTTTCTTTGTTACTTCTTCAAAAAACTCAATCAAGTTTGTGAGACATGATTTCCCACACACAAAGCCATGTTGACTATCCCGAATCAGTCCTTGCCTTTCCAAATACATGTACATCCTGTCCCTCAGGATTCCCTCCAACAACTTGCCCACCACAGGGATCAGGCTCACCAGTCTATAGTTCCCTGGCTTGTCGTTACAGCCCTTCTTAAACAGTGGCACCACGTTTGCCATCCTCCAGTCTTCCGGCACCTCACCTGTGACTATTGATGATACAAATATCTCAGCAAAAGGCCCAGCAATCACTTCTCCAGCTTCCCACAGAGCTCTTGGGTAAACCTGATCAGGTCCTGGGGATTTATCCACCTTTAACCATTTCATGTAGGTAACATCTTCAGTGAGCCTCCAGACGAAGCACTGTTGACGATTCCTGCTTTCTATTTATATGTTTGGGTTTCTTGGAACTGGTGATGTCATTTCCTGTGGGGATGTCATTTCTGGTTCTTTTTCTCAGGGGATGTAAATCAGGTCCAAGTCAATGTGTTTGTTGATAGAATTCCTGTTGGAATGCCATGCTTCTCGGAATTCTTGTCTCTGTTTGGCTTGTCCTAGGATGGAAGTGTTGTCCCAGTGGAAGTGGTGTCCTCCCTCATCTGTATGTTAGGATCACCAACTCAAAGAAACACAAACACAAAACGAGAAAGCAGGAAGCATCAGCAGTACTTCATCCGGAGGCTCACTGAAGATATTACCTATTATGGTGATGAAACATCTGAAATTGAGCCTTCCAGCTCAGCGAGCGAGCCTATATCCCAAACCAAGGACTGTTGAATGGAAAGGTCCTTGCAGAAGGCAGAGAGGGGTAGAGAAGGGAAGATGTTCTTGGTGATGGGGCCTAGTTGGAGTAGGCGGAAAGGATGATGCGTTTCATGCAGACATTTATGGGCTGGTAAGTGAGGACAAGGGGGAATCTGTCCTCATTGTGTTTGGAGGGGTGGTTTAGAGCAGTGGAACGGGGAATGGAGGTGGTGCAGTGGAGGGCTGTCTGGATGACAGAGGGAGGAAAAGCATGTTGTTTGAAATAGGTGGACATCTGAGATGTTTGGCAATTTCTCCACATCTGAGATGCGGCAGAGGCAGAGGTATTGGGAGGATGGGATAGAGTTCTTGCAGGATACTGGATGGAAGGAGGTGTAGTCCAGGTAGTTATGGGAGTCTGTGGGTTTGTAGTCAATGTCCATCTGGAGACTGTCACCAGAGATGGAATTGGAGAGGTCAAGAAAGGGGAGGGAGGTGTTCTGAACTCTAGTGCTGAACTGGAGCAGTTCATCGACTTCACCCACAACTTCCACCCCACCCTCAAATTCACTTGGCCCATCTCGGGGCCCACTGGACCTCCCAGTCACCTCCCATTTTAATTCCCCTTCCCATTTCCTTTCTGACATAACCATCCTTGGCCTCCTCCATTGCCACAACGAATCCAAAATGGAAGAACAACACCTCATTTTCTCCCTGGGCAGCCTACAGTCCAGAGGACTCGACATTGAGGTCTCCAATTTCAAATAACCTTCCTTCCCAGCCCTCCACTTCCTTCCAAGCCTTTCCCCATTCCTTCCACCCCTCCCAGCCACCTACTGGAGTCATTCCTCCCATTGACCAAGCAGGTCATACCCTCTATTTGTCTTCACCTATCCTCACTTCACCACCCTGCCCCTGCCATCTGTTTTATCTGCAGCTCCCTCCCACCCCCTGTCCTGAAGAAAGGTTACACTTGAAACGTTGACTTCCCCACCTCCTAGTGGTGCCTGGCTTGCTGTATTCCTCTTGCCTGTCTACCATCCTGCAATCATGGCTGATTTGTCAACTCCACTCTTCAGCCTTCTCCCTAAAACAGTTGACCCCCTAAAGAATGACTTCGAGATCGGTGAGACTTCCTCATCCATCATGGTTGTACACTTACCTTGTCCAATTATCTAAAACATCAGATCTAACTGCTGCTTCATAACAAACTGTAGTAAATTTGCTACAAATGGTCATATTTAGGTCATTGTGATCCCATTACAAATGTGTCTATTGTCAATTTGAAATCCTCTGTACCAGCCAAACCTTCAGCATTTTCTAATTAGGCCCCTAAAGCCAGACTTGCTGGTTCCCTCAAATGCTGACAAACTGAAAAAAATTACACATTCTCTTGAACATGGAAATAGTGACCAGTTTCTCTTGTAATTGCTAATTCATACAAATTAGGGCTGACACTCTAATGATTTTCTTGGATGTCTTGAGCTTCCATCAGCAAATTCATTAGCGACCAGGGTGATGTTTTCGAGTGTAGTGTCATTACTCATCCTTTTTCTCTTCCACCTCGCTCTGAATGTGGTGAGGAGCAGGAAATACGACATTATAAATGCAAAAATTTGTAACACGCAAACATTGAACATGGGAGCAAAGGGTGGATGGAGAGACCAGATACAGTAATGTCCTTTCAGTTACAGTCCTTGAGAAGTCAGCAGTGATAATGCATCAAGCCATTTTAACGTGGAGTATACGGGCTGCCAAATGTATGTGTAAAATCTAAAAAGCAGGCACATTTAGAATTCCATAGCAGCAAATCGTGGGGTAATGTACCCCCCTCATATAAAGCCACAGTTTGCTGCATTCAAGACTGGCTTCAGCTCCATGTTAATATACGTGCGCATGCTGAAACTCCAATATAGTACAGAGGGAACGCTGCACTTCCAGCTGGGACAATAAACTGATTTCCTGTTTGGAAAGAAAACCCTGAAAGAAGTGTGGAAACTGTAAGTCAGAGACAAAAATAGAAATTACCAGGAAAGCTCATTTGGCAGCATCTGTGGAGAGAAATCAAAGTTAACATTTCAGGTTGAGTGACCCTTCCTCAGAACCCTTTCCTGTCTGCTCCCTCACGTGGATGTTAAAAATCCCACAACACTAAGAGGAAGAGTTTTACCCACTGTTATGGCAAACGTCAAGCCCTTAATCAATATCATACAAACAGATGACTTTCTCGTTATCACATTTGCCATATGCAAGTAGGCTGTCCCACTTCATATTGCGGCAGAAGTGGCTACTGCAGATGCTGGAGATTAGAGTTAAGATTATAGTGGTGCTGGAAAAGCACAGCAGGTCAGGCAGCATCTGAGGAGCAGGAAAATTAATGTTTCGGGCAAAAGCCCTTCATCAGGAATGAGGCTCATTCCAAATGAAGGGCTTTTGCCCGAAACATTAATTTTCCTGCTCCTCAGATGCTGCCTGACCTGCTGTGCTTTTCCAGCACCACTCTAATCTTGACCCATTTCATATTACACCGAAGACTATAATGTGTAAAAGATGCCTCATTGACTGTAAAACTCTCTGGGATGATCTGACTGAAATGCTTTCTGGTTTTCTATACATTTTGGGTAGCACGGTGGCACAGTGGTTAGCACTGCTGCCTCACAGCGCCAGAGACCCGCGTTCAATTCCCACCTCAGGCAACTGTCTGTGTGGAGCCTGCACATTCTCCGTGTGTCCGCGTGGGTTTCCTCCGGGTGCTCCAGTTTCCTCCCATAGTCCAAAAATGTGCAGGTTAGGTGAATTGGCCCTGCTAAATTTCCCATAGTGTTAGGTGAAGGGGTAAACGTAGGGGAATGGGTCTGGGTGGGTTGCTCTTGGAGGGTTGGTGTGGACTTGTTGGGCTGAAGGGCCTGTTTCCACACTGTAAGTGATCTATCTATCTAACCCACATAACACATTTCTCAAAGAATTTTGCTGAGTCAGATATCTTGAAATTTATTAAGAACACCACACTATTTATAGAGTTAAATCTCACAGTTGTACACACAGAGTCTGGATTCTGTGCTTACTGATATTATCATACATGACCTACACATAGCTGATTGAAGACAATTAGCTGGCTCCATGACACAGGGACAATGACTGGAATATTACATGTCACAATGTCATGTTACTGTTCCAAAGGTTACAAGCTCTTGTAACTACAGTACTTAGATGACTAGTCTGGTTCAGTTTCTTGTCAAAGGTAAACTTCAGGATGTTGGTAATGAGGAAATCGGTGTTAGTGCAATTCTGGGTGATCTGCTCTAGGAAGGATGTTATTAAACTGGAAAGGGTGCAAAAAATATTTACAAGGATGTTACTGAGACTGGAAATATTGAGTTATAAGGAGAGGTTGGATAGGTCTTCCTTTCCGACATGACCATTCTTGGCCTCCTCCATTGCCACAATGAACCACACCGTAAATTGGAGGAGTAACACCTCATCCTCCATCTGGGCAGCTTACAGCCCAGAGGACTCAACGTTGAGTTCTCCAATTTCAAATAACCTCCTTTCCCATCCTCCAACACCTTTCCCACACCCTCCCCTATCCCTTCCTTCCCTCCCAGACACCTACCAGATTCATTCCTCCCATTGACCAATCAGGTTATACCCTCTACCTGTCTTCACCTATTCCCATTTGACCACAAAGTTCTCGTAACTACAGTATTTATGTGGCTAGTCTGGTTCAGTTTCTTGTCAAAGGCAAATTTCGGGATGTTATTAACGGGGAAATCAGTGATAATGCAATTCTGGCTAATCTTCTCCAGGAAGGATGTTATTAAACTGGAAAGGGTGCAAAACATATTTACAAGGATGTTACCGAAACTGGAAGCATTGAGTTATAAGGAAAGCTTAGATAAGCTGGGACTTTTTTCCCTCGAGAGTTGAGAGGTGACATTATCGAGGTTTATAAAATCATGGGGGATATAGGTAAAGTGAATAGCAAAGGTCTATTCCTCAGGGCAGGGGAGTTCAAAACTAGAGGACACAGGTTTAAGAAAACATTGAAAAGGTACCTAGGGAACAACTTTTTCGTAGAGAGTGGTGCCTGTGTGAGGTGGAACCTCTGCTGTATTAAGTAGGATTTACACCGAAATCATGACAGTCAAGACCATTTCCAACAAGAGAGAATCTACTCATGTCTCCTTAATGTTCAATGGTACTGGAGTTATAGAGTCATGGGGCATACAGCACAGAAACATGCCCTTCGGATCAAATTGACCAGGTTTCCTGAACTGAACTAGTCCCTTTTGTCTGCGTTGACTCATATCCCCCCAAACCTTTCCTATCCATGTATCTGTCCAAATTCTTTTAAATTTTGTACTTTTACTAGCCTCAACCCCTTCTTTCTATACATGCATCACCCTCTGTGTGGCATTGCACATTCTGCCAGTGTTTGCGTGGGCTTCATCCAGGTGCTCTGGTTTCCTCCCCCAGTTAACCAATGTATAGGTTAGGTTGGTCAGCCATGGGAAATGCAGGGTTACAGGGATGGGGTAGGTCTGTGTGGAATGCTCTTTGGAAGGTCACTGTAGACTCAAAGGGTTGAATGGCTTGTTTCTAACTATAAGCATTCTATGAAATGAAACAGCTTAAAAATGTTGATTGAACTCTGCAGCAATTATAACACTGAAGCTCAGTTCTAAATTCATCTGGTACTAAAATAAAAACAGGTATCAATTCTGGTCTGTTATAAACTAATTATCGTCAATCCTGTATTCCTAAAAAAAGAGCTTTCACAACTCTTCTGTGAATTTGTTTTTCTATTTTCAATTATGCATATCGTCAAACTATTCACATGACAATGACAGCTAGCTCAATAGCTGTCTCTCTCTCTTTCTGTCTTTCTCTCTTTTTCTATGTAGAGATTTTGCTATCTCATGCTGCCTCTACTCCTTCCTGTCTCTATCTCTCTCTTTCTCTCACTTTCTCTACCTTCTCTCTCATGATCTGGAGGTGCTCAATTACTTCGTTCTGGCCTTGCCTTTAGTTTTGGATGAATGCCAGGGAATTGTTTACAGGGAATATGGAACTCCCAAAGAGGAATGAGCATAAAAAGAAACCCAGTGGATGTTTTCAGGAAACAGTTTCACAAATCAAAAGTGAAACCATTCAAAATATTTCTTTTTTTTGAACTCTGCAATTTCCCCTTGTTTTTTGTCTCTAACTTGCTTTTAAAAAGGTGGGTTGTGACAGAAGACGTACAGGAAACTATCTTCTCCAAAGCATCATTAAACTTACACATGATTGGGTGATTTCACGTGGTTGGAATGAGGTAGGTGGATAGATGGTTACTGCCTGTGAAGGTGCTGTGGATCAATACATGAGTAAGCTGGAGGGGCCCAGGTCAGGCCCTTACAGTCCGATGGCAATTTTTACTCGGCAGCCTGGCCAGGCAGGGAGGAGGCAATCCAAGACTAGCAGCAGCCCAAAGCAACCAGAAGACATAGGAGCAGAAATTCGGCCATTCAGCCCACTGAGTCTGTTCTACCATTCAATCATGGCTGGTAAGTTTCTCAATCCCATTCTCCTACTTTCTCCCCATAACCCTTGATCCCCTTGATACTCGAGAACTCATCTATCTCAGTCTCAAATGTACTCAATGACCTGGCCTCCACAGCCTTCTGTGACAATGAATTCCATAGATTCACCACTCTCTGGCTGAAGACGTTTCTCCTTATCCCTGCTCGAAGTAGTCTTTCTTTACTCTAAGGCAATACCCTAGGGTCCTAGTCTCTCCTACCAGTGGAAACATCTTCCCAACATCCACTCCATCCATGCCATTCAGTATTATCTAATCTTCAATTAGATCCCCCCCCCACCCCTTACCCTTCTAAACTCAATCAAGTATAAACCTGGAGTCCTCAAACATTCCTCGTGTGTTCAGCTTTTCTTTTTTGGGGCCATTCTCATGAACCTCCTCTGAACATGTTCCAGGGCTAGTACACCCTTCCTGAGATTTGAGGCCAAAGAGACCCATTTAAACAGTTTTATTTTATCTCATCATTTGATAGCATAGAATCATTGAAAGAAAAGCACATATTTTGTTGAATCTTTTCATTTTACACTTATCAGGACAATTTGCCAGAAATATTGAAGTCAAGGAAAATTAATATTTGTACTGTACAAGAGAGAGTGCTGATTCGTCGGCAAAGGGACTCTTGATTGGTGGAGGTGTTGCCATGGAGGATGCCTCAGTTAGCAATGGCGATGGCAGTGGAGATTTTCACTTTGCTTCTCTTGTGGCACCTACAAGAATAGGTATTCTCCAATGGATTCCACAAGTGAAAAGTTTCAACCTCCCCTCAGGTTTTAGGAGGTTCAGGTTCACAGTTCCTGTAAATTTGCCTCACAAATAGACAGGGTGGTGAAGAAGGCATTTCGCACACTTGCCTTCATTGCTCAGACCATTGAGTGTAGGAGTCGGATGTCATGTTGAGATTGTACAGGATGTTGATGAAGCCACTTTTGGAGTGATTTGTAGAATTCTAGTCGACCTGATGTAGGAAGAGTTTTATTCAATTGGAAAGAGTTCAGAAAAGATTTACCAGGATATCACTGTGACTGGAAAGTTTGAGTTTGAAGGAGAGGCTGGACAGGCCGGGACTTTTTTCACTGGAGCGGAGGAGCTGGTGGGGGTGGCACAGTGGTTCGGTGGTCAGCACTGCTGCCTCACAGCACCAGGGACCCAGTTCAATTCCAGACTTGGCAACTGTCTGTGTGGACTTTGCACATTCTCACTGTGGTTGTGTAGGTTTCCTTCCACAATCCAAAGATGTGCAGGTGGGGTGAATTGGCCATGCTAAATTGTCAGTAGTGTTAGGTGCATTAGTCAGGGGTAAATGTAAGGTAGGGGAATGGGTCTAGCTGGGTTACTCTTCAGAGGTCAGTGTGGACTTATTGGGCCAAATGGGTTGTTTCTATAGTGAAGGGAATGGAATCTAATCTAATCTTAGGTTGACAAGTGACCTTATCAAGGTTGAGAAAATCATGAGGGGCATGGATAAGGTGAATAGCAAAGGGTTTTCCCGAGGGTGGGGGAATTCAAAACTAGAGGGCATATTTTTAAGGTGAAAGGAGAAAGATTTTAAAAGCGACCTGAGGGGCAACCTTTTCACACAGAGGGTGGTTCTCATGTGGAACGAACTGCCAGAGGACGTGGTATATGCAGGTACAGTTAGGACATGTAAGAGACATTTGAACAGATATATGGATAGGAAACGTTTAGAGGGATGTGGGCTAAACACAGGCAAATGGGAATAGTTTAGTTTGGGAAACTTAGACAGGCTAGACTGAAGGGTTTGTTTCTGTGCTGTATGACTCTTTGACTCTCATGTCTGGTATAAAGCATAATTCTTGGGATGTTAATTCCTCGCAACTGACCTTGCAGCTTGCAGACAGGACAGTGCTCCCTTGCTTGTGTTGACAATTAATCCAGAACAGCCCTTGGTCTTGGTCTACTATGGAGGATCAGACGCTTGGCACCAAATACAACACAGGCTGGTTTTCCAAGTTACTGTTTGTTTTGTTGTTACCTGATTATCTTTGTAACCCTCTCTCCACAAAGGAAAACTTGGCTGAACCCAGTTGGAAAGGGCAACGTCACAATTGATTGCTACTAGAATGAACAAATTAACACTAGACCAGTTGGTTTTAACTAGGACCATTTGAAGCTTACTGGAACCAGTTGGTTGCAACTAGAACAAAAATTGTTGAAGAAACTCAGGCAGCAAGGAGAGCGTGAGGCGATGGTTCGAATCCCGTGTCCCTTCAAGGCTCGTTGAATGGTTCTGCTGTACAAAACTGGGAGAACCAGGACTTAAGGTGGGAGACCATTTACAATTTCATCCGCTCAGTTGATTTCAACTGGAACCATTTTAAGTGGAGCCAGCTGCCTTTTACTGGACCGAGAAAACTGGAACTAATCAGAGTTAAGTGGAGCCAGTTGAGACATAGGCAATTCAGCGATTCCTTTCACTGGAAACTGGACAAGCCAAAGCTAAAGAGATTGGCGTAAGTCAGAAGCCGCCTGTGTAAATGTGCAAGACAACAGCATTGCCATTTCGTTGCGTATTTTCACATCATATTTGCAGCATCATATTGTCACAAAGAGAACAATTATATTTGTCTCCAGTCATCACATATACATTGACAAGGGGCAAGTTTTTTTTAAAGCTTTAAAACAGGATGTTACATGGGACGTGACTGTCTTAAAGATGCACTACCAGTCTGTTTTGGAATGTAGACAGCAGACGCATAAACTTAACACTGGAATGAACAAAGAAGTGAGCAGTGTAAATGCAAAATGGGAGATACCATCTTGCTGCCAGAACAACTTTCCCTTTGTCTGCCATCTTTCCCCTGGGCCCACCTCCTTCCCAAGGTTTCTCCCTGCTTCCGGATGTTTCTCTCCTGCTTCCTGATGCTCGATGCCTCTAGGATTTCCCAATGCCTCTGCATGGCCTCTACATCAAGTACAAATAGACCAGCGAGCAATAGAATTGATGGTGCGGTAATTATCCTCGTAATTAATCTTCAAAACAATTGATAATCCATCACTGTTAGTTTCAGAATGATAGCTACATCACTAAGGACTTGCCTTTCAATGAGGTAGAAAGACTGAATAACCTCACATCGAGCCTGCAGTGAAATTGAGCCTCTATTTTCTTCCAGTTTTGCATGCAGCATATTGAATCTGTCTCTGATTTTACTTATAGGTCAAGCTGTCAGGTAGTTTTCAGAAACCAGAGAGAGTGCAGAATAAGGCACACAGGATGAATTCATTATCTGTCGTGCGTTTGGCTGGGTGTCCCAAGAACTGAAGAGAAGACAGTGTAATTTCAGGAAGCACAGAGGATATGGAAGGTCAGTTTGGTGCTTTGGTGTTTTGGAAGGGCACGACTAATTTCAAACTTTTCTCTTACTTCAGAACCCATTTCACTTGGAAGAAGAGGAGCTTTTTCATAAAGTGCTTGAGAAAATGAACAAAACCCGAGAAAATTCAGGACTTTGAGAGATGAATGATGTAAATATAACGTTAAATTCATTTTTTCGATTAACTGCTGCAATGTGACATTTTTGCACTTGAGCTATATTTAGTTTTTGGCTCCTGAACTGTTTACTTGGCTTTTGCTTCAGGTTTCCTGTTTCTTATTTTGCAATAAAATTTGAAACTTAAAGTGCAATCGAATTATATTTCACTGGCTCTCAGTGCACACAATCTCATTGGCAATTTATTTTCAATTATTAGTAGTTTTTAAATGATTTGATTTTGAACTGAGTTTGAATGTGTAGTATACACTAAGAATACAACAGAATACAGTGAAAATCTTTCATTTGTCACCATGGTATGGGACTATTTTGAATCATTTAAGAATAAGGAAAGAATGAAAGCTTGAACAGAGTCCATCAGAGCTGAGGCAGCTCATTACCATCAGTGGATAGTGCCTGCAACACCATCCCTCTGTCACCACTTTGCCGCCATCTTTATTTGCAAATACATTCCATTTTGTTAAAAAAATACACAATTTGTGGTCACAGTCGGTCATTGTGGCATTTTATAAATTCCTGCTTTCAGAACAATACCAGCCTGATGTAAAACTCAGAGACAGATTCTGAATGAGGTCTCAAACCTACAACTCAGTGTCTGATCTGAGCTGTCACCTTTTGTATCTGTGCATGACTGAAGTTTGGAAAGTTAGGCAGACCCTGATAAAACCTTTGATTATCTCGGGATAAGCAGGTTCTGAATTTGCATCTTAATCAATCGAAACTTGCATCTTCTTTCTAACAGAGTTCTCCATCGGCCATTTCAGGTTTGGTCATTCCTCTTAAACCAATTGTATGACCCTTTAATCTCTTCGCCTATAAACTCTGGGCAAGTGTGCCCTCTCTCACTGCACCTGATGATGGACCTTTGCTCTGAAAGTTTGTGATTTCAAAAAAAACCTGTTGGGCTATAACCTGATGTGTGATTTTTGACTTTGTCCACTCCAATCCAACGCCAGCGCCTCCACATCATGGACCCACTCAATATCAAAGTCGCCGACCCTCAGGCGCCATCTTTTTGCCACTGGGCCTACCTGGCTGATGCTCCCTCTGCCAACGTAGCAGCCACTGATTTCTGGTCCTGTGCCTGTTCTGGAAAAGTAAGAAAGGGCTCACTCTCCTCCAATGCTCAGCCCACTCAAGGTCCCTGCACTGGGCTCTCACCCCTGCCAGTGCTTACCAAGGCTCTAAAAAAGAAAACGGAAAAGAAAAAGCAGTCAGAGCAGATGAGGTCTTGTACAGGAACCCCACACTGCCGCCATCTTGGACCGACGTGGAGTGAGGACCAATGAGTGGAATGGTGAATTAATTGACTTGATTTTCCCTTTTGCAAATATTTTTGCACACTTGCCTGCAGGTGACCTCCACATTTTCACAGATCGTTTTTTGACTGCTTGACCCAAAAGGGACACCTTTGCCTCATATTCTGCAGACAGTCGGACTATTCCTGAGAGGTTTCGGAATGAGTTTAAATGATTCGAGCGGCTCAGCGAGTGAGTGAGGAGGCTAACAACTTAGGCTGTGTGCTTGAGTTAATAGCTCCTCTCAGTACCTGCTTACAATCACACCATGGAAACTCTGAGAAGCGACTGATATGCTCAAATACAAGGTATCCTGAGGCCACAAAATTCAAATGTACAGTTATCAATGAGAAGGACAGCGAGAGATTTCAGCAGCACACAATGATGCAATGGACAGATATGTGATGAATGAAATTTCAAGCTAGGAAAGTGATCTGTTTTGCTCAATTATTGGGGACAAGTCACTTGAAATAAACATTGTAATTATAAAGAGGGAATCGCTACCTTGGGTAGACGGGAGTCCAAGTTAAATTCAAGAAACAATTTGAAATTAAAATCTAATAGTGATCGCAAGACTGTTGTGAATTCTTGGTAAAACCATTCGGGCTTTACTGGGGGTGACATGGTGGCTCAGTGGTTAGCACCGCTGCCTCACAGCACCAAGGACCCAGGTTCAATTCTATTCTTCCTGTGTCTGCATGAGTTTCCTCCAGATGCTCTGGTTTCATCCTGCAGGCCAAAGATGGGCAGGTTGGGTAGATTGGCCATGCTAAATTGCCTTTGGTATCAGGGATGTGCAGGCTGGATGGGTTAGCCATGGCAATTACAGGCTATATCTGGGTGGGGTGCTCTTTAGAGGGTTGGTATGGGCTGAATGGCCTGCTTTCACACTGTAGGGGTTCTATGAATGTACTTTAGGAGAAGAAATTGCTTTCTTTGTCCTCGTGTTATCAACATGGGACTCCACAACAATGTGGCTGACTCTTAATAACCCTCTAGGCAATTAGGGACGGGCAATAAGTGCTGACTTAGCGTTGTGATTCCCAAGTTGTGTGAATTTCTTTTTTGTTTTCTGCTGGATTGCATACCCCAAAATCCCACGGTGGCTCAGCGGTTGGCAGTGCTGCCTCACAGCACCAGGCTGTCTGTGTGGAGTTTGCACATTCTCCCCTGTGTCTGCGTGGGTTTCCTCCCACAGTCCAAAGATGTGCAGGTTAGGGTGTATTGGACAAGCTAAATTGTCCCATAATGTTCAGGGCTTTGTAGGTGTGGTGCATTAGTCAGGGTAAGTATAGATTAGGAGGAATGAGTGTGGGTCGGTTACTCTTCGGAGGCTCAGTTGTGACTTGTTAGGCCGAACGGCCTGTTTCCACACTGTAGGGATTCTCTGATTCTATGAAAAATTATCTTTAATGATGTCTGATCAATTTGAGAAGGCCACAATGAGGAGTAGTGTATTAAAGCAATGAAGTCAACCTCAAACATGACAAGATACCACTTTAGACCCTGCCTTTGAGTACTGTCTTAAAATTGGGGAACTCCAGGTTCAGTCTCAGTGGAATTCAATAGAGATTTACCAGGAGCAGTGGCAAGGATGAGGGACTTTCCTATGAGATTAGAGAAGTTGTTGTCTTTATGGTAGAGAAGCCTATGAGGAGGCTTGATAGATGTTTTGAAAAATCATGAATGGCTTCAGTTAAATAAAGAAATAAAATATGTCTCCAATTGCAAAAGAATCAATCTCTAAATGTCGGGTGCTTGGCAAAAGGATAAGAGGATTTATATTCCTTTTACTCATGAGTAATTTGGATCTGAGTTACCCCTCTCTGGAATGGTGATAGGACCCATTAAAATGTAACTTTTAACCATGAGTTGAATAAGTGTTGAAATGATGTTTACAGGTTTACATAGAAAAGGGAATTGATTTGGATTGATTAGTAACTTTACAAATAAGTGGCACGGGTCATAATATGCCAAATGGGAGTCTTCTGTACTGAATCATTTTATGATTGTATAACAGACTTCAAACTAATTCCACAATGACAGTTAAGCACTCACGAAATACACACATTAATATTCAGTGCCCTACATCTGGACTCCCTGATATCAGCAACATCAATCAGGAAACACCAATGTTGTTCGTGTAACATACAGATCCCAGATATTAGAGTCATACAGTCATGGAGATATACAGCAGAGAAACAGACCCTTCGGTCCAACTCATACATACTGTCCAGATATTCTACATTAATCTAGTCCAATTTGGCAGCACTTGGTCCATGTTCCTCCAAACCCTTCCTATTCATATACCCATCCAGATGCCCTTTAAATGTAATTGTACCAGCCTCCACCACTTCCTCTGGCAGCTCATTCCATACACCCACCACCATCTCTGTGAAAAGCTGCCTCTTAAGTCCTTTTAAATCTTTCCTCTTTTACCCTTAAACCTATGCCCTCTAGTTTTGGGCCCTCCCAATCTGGCGAAAAGAGCTTGTGTATTCACCCTATCCATGGTCCTCACAATTTTATAAACTTTGGAAAATCACTCTTCAGCCTCCGAGGCTCCAGGGAAAACAGCCTCAGCCTATTCATCCTCTCCCTATAGCTCAAACCCTCCAATCCTGGCAACATCCGTGTAAATCTTTTTTGAAGCCTTTTGAGTTTCACAACAACTTTCTTACAGCAGGGAGACCAGAATTGAAGCAGTCGTACAACTCTCCAGATCTTACACCTGACATCCCCAGACCCCAAGAATTTCACTTTTGAAATGATCATTTCAAACTTCCATATAAACCCATCTTGTTCAATCACTGCACTCAACATCACAAGCCCCTTGACTGGCAGAATGATTGACACCCAGTCTATGGCTGGCTCAGTGTTCTCTCTTTCACAATCACCTGAACCCCAGGATGACATAGTATTCGTTCAGAATGGAAGCTATCCCACAATCCTGGAAGGCATCCACTCAGGCTTCACCAATAATCTGCTAAGTTGCTTAGTACAATTTCTAATTAGTTCAATGGCTCATGATAAGCAGGCAGACTCTATTTCCAAATCCCTATATTGAGATCATCATTGGAGTCAATAAATAATTTCCTTGCTACAGTTTTCTTTATTAGTTTACCAAAATTTATTCACTAAGCTGTGGAAATGCTGCAGTCCAAATATCAAACTCTTCCAGGAAGATGATCATTTATATGAGGAGAGTTGGACACATCCTTTCGAAAGTTGTGTGTGTTGACAAAACTGCTTTGTTGTGTCGAGGCCGTTTAGTTTGATCAGCAACAAATCAGTTTACCTCATCGTCTCTCACCCTGAACATATCCCCCTCACCCCCACCCTGACCCAAATATAGAGCTCACCCCCACTCCACTGTAGACTTGAATGGAGAGAGTGAGCAACTTGCATCAACCAATCACTGGGACATCTGGCTGGAATGGATAAAACCCCAGCAGGGCATTCTCTCGGGTGTGGAAATTATAACTATTCCAGGATTAGTCCAACAGGTTTAATTGGAAGCACTAGCTTTCAGAGCGCTGCTCCTTCATCAGGTGGTTGTGGAGGACACAATTGTAAGACACAATTTATAGCAAAAGTTTACAGTGTGATGTAAGTGAAATTATACATTGAAAAATAGCTTGATTGTTTGTTAAGCTCTCATCTGTTAAAATAGCCATGATAGTTTCACTTCTTTCATATGTATATCACAAAACTTTCATTAAAAGTTACATTCTCAGGTGAACTTTAACAATTGGTGTCAGCCCAGTTAACGTATTGAAGGTGTTAGCCCCCTGTGTGCTGCTGTCTGTGCCATAGTATCTAGAATGATTCATGCAGTTTTTCAGCAAAGCACAATGCAACTCTGCAACTACAAATTCACCCCATAAATGCATATGTGTGTGTGTGTGTGTGTGTGTGTGTGGGGGTAGGCTGAGGTGCGGTGAGGGGTTGTGAGTGTCAGTGACAGAGAGAGTGTATATGTGTCTTGTGAGTGTATAGGGGTCTAAGTCTGTGAGAGGGTGCATCTGTGAGAGTGTGTGTGTCTGTAAGAGTCTCTGTGTATATGCGTCTGTATGTGTGCGCGTGCGTGTATACAGGAGTGTCTGTGTGTGTATAGGAGTGCCTGTGTGTGTGTATAGGAGTGCCTGTGTGTGTGCAGTGCAATGGGGTCACCTGTAGTGTGACATGAACCCTTCATTAGAGAAAAATGGATGATCCTGTTTGCTCTCCCACTGTGTGCTCAACTCCCGAGCAATTGGCTCCACCCATCTTCTCAGCTATTGGATCATGCAGAATGTTGTAATTTTTGACCCCCAAGGTGAATTTCAGATCCACAGATCCATGCCTTCAGCCTCCTGTGGGATAGACGGAAGAAGTTGAGACTGTTTTCCCTGAGGAGAAGCAGGCTGAGAGGAGATCTGATTAAGCAGGCTGGACAGAGTAGATAAGGAGACATTGTCCCTACTGATGAAAGAAGAAAAAATGAGAGGGCAGCATGGAGGTTATCACTGCTGTCTCACAGCGCGAGAGACCCAGGTTCGATTCCACCCTCAGGCGACTGTCTGTGCAGAGTTTGCACATTCTCCCCATGTCTGCATGTGCTTCCTCCCACAGTCCAAAGATGTGCAGGTCAGGTGAATTGGCCATAGGTAATGCAGGGTTACAGGGAAAGGGTAGGTGGTATGACAGTGCATCGATTTAAAGCAATGTGCCAATGATGCAAGGCTGATATGAGGGAAAGCTTTTGAACACAGTGAGTAGCTATGGTCTAGGATGCAATGCCTCCAAACGTGAGGAGAAAGTGAAGACTGCAAATGCTGAAGATCAGAGTTGAGAGTGTGTGATGCTGGATGAAGGGATCCTGCCTGAAACGTCGATTCTACTGTTCTTTGAATGTTGCACGACCTGCTGTGATTTTCCAGCACCACACACTCTCAACAGCCTCCAAATATTGAATAGGCAATTGAAGAGGGCAATGGATTGTTATTTGGATAGAAACAATGTGCAATGGGATAGGGGTATAATATAGTAGATTGGCGCAAGGTAATGCAGGCATGATGGGCTGAATGGCCTCCTTCAGCATTATAACAATTCAGTGGCCAACGTAGCTGAAGGGCTCAGGGACCACACGAGACTTTCTTCTGTTCGCACAGAGAGGCTGGGGAGAAGCTGACCTCTCACCTCCTGGCTGCTGTTCTGTTCTCAATCAAAAACAAGGCTTCGGACTCTAAAATCCACAACTCGGCAGGCGTATTCCAAACCAGCCCGAATAAACCACAATGACACTGCCATCTGTGAGCAGTTGGAACTATTTGGATTCTGCTGTTTTTAAAGCACTGCCCAACCCAAACCCAGTACCAGCCCCCCAGCAGCATGGGGCGTTTTGCATCACCTAGTACAATATGGTAATGTCCCTGACTGGGGGATGGGTTTATCCCTGAGTCTGTTTGCAAATCCATTTGTATGCCAGTTGGAACATAATATAAAGGAATTGTTGGCAAGTGCAAAAAATAGTGGGATGTCAGGTCTTTAACATGAGATTGCCTTCGTGAGTAAATGTCAGAAATTTGGGATCCCCTGTACTGACACCATATTAACATCAATATTAATGTTAATTAAATTAGAATTTCCCCAGGACTGCTAATACTTTCTCATAATTATGGCAGAAAGCCAATTTTATGGGTCCACACTGGGCCATGTTGGATGTAGGTTCAAGCAACAGAGCAAGGAAAGCTTCCAGAAAATTCCAGGCTGGTTTACTGTGAAAATCTCCCGGTGGGATCAGTTGATAGTAACCACGATTCATTTGTATTCTATTAATCTCACTCCTTTCGTTATATCGACCAAAGTGCTCCATAATCGATGGCGTGCAGTATTAGCTAATATAAATAACAAGCCTTGCATTGAAGGTTCATCCATCACTGTCTCGAAGTTATACTTTCTTACAGATGCAAAACAATTCCTCACTAAAGCAGAGAAAGAATGCCAGATGACTCCATTGATGACCTGGAGCCTGAGATTAACTAGGAGAAAGTGAGGACTGCAGATGCTGGAGACCAGAGTTGAAAAATGTGATGCTGGAAAAACACAGCAGGCCAGGCAGCATTCGAGGAGCAGGAGAATCGACGTTTCGGGCATAAGCCCTTCTTCAGGAAGGTTACCCAAGTGAAATAACCTCGAGGGAGCCTCACAAATGGTTTGACGTGACAACAGGTATAATTGTAAGCTTTGCATCCATCACTTCTTAGATTGGCTACAAGGCACAAGTCAGGAGTGTGATGGAACACTCCCCACTTGCCTGGATGATGTAGCTCCAACAACACTCAAGAAGCTTGCCACCATCCAGGACAAAACAGCCTGCTTGATTGGCACCACATTCACCAATATCTATTCCATTCATCATCAACGCTCAGTGGCAGCCATGTGTACTATCTACAAAATGCACTGCAGAAGTTCTTAGATCCTTTAGACAACACCTTCCAAACCCATGAGCACTTGAAGCTAGAAGGACAAGTGCAACATGGGAACACCACCATCTTTAACTCCCTTCCAAACCATGCCCCATCCTGATTTGGAAATATATTGCTGTTCCTTCACTGTTGACATCAGGTGGACTGCAGCAGTTCAAGAGGGCAGCTCACCACCACCTCCTCAAGGGGCAACTAGGGATGGGCAATAAATGCTGGCCCAGCCAGCTACACCCACAAGCGAATTTTAAAAATAGGGTGTATGGATATGACGGAAACACAGGAGATTGACACGAGGTTACGATGCTTGTTTGAAGAGAGTGCACAGGTATGATGGGCCGAACATCCTCCTCCCGCTGTGATTGTGTGATAATGGTTCCGTCCTCATTTTTGGAAAGCTGCTTGAGACATGTTTAGATCATCGGGGGTTGGGGGGTGGGGGGGGGGAAGTATGCAATGAAAGCGCCTAAAAGGCTTGCTGCTGGAATTATCCACCCTCGCCACTATCCCCATACTGCCCCCTATTGGTACCAATGTTAGTCACCAATCCCCTGGCTGGGTCAGGGGCAATGTTGAAGCCCCTTTCCCTGCTATTTCCTGTATCAATGATACAGAGGCCCCAGCCCTCAGCCAAGCCCACCACTTGACCTGGATCGAGGGTCCTGTCCTTGTTGGTCATCCTTCAGCAGGAGTGACAGCAAGAACGTGCCAGAAGTGGCAAAACTTTTCAGCCTTCCTGCACTTAAAGCATGAACGCAGCAGAATCACACTTTGCAGTGTGACCTGGCCTCAGATAATACTCACCACGCTCCTCGACTGACCATACCTCATTACTGTGGTTGCCAGGGTCCTCAGCTGTGTCTGAACCACCTCCCACGCTTCTGCCATCACTCTAACCTCCAGAGCAACAATAAGGTCCATCCCCCACTCTCAGTGTTCTCTCTGCACCCCACCAACCTCTGCATCCAAAGAGTGAGTGGCCACCATTCCCCTCACCTCCAGAGGGATGTGTCACTGCCCCCATCCTCCACCATTCCCCTCACCTCCAGAGGGATGTGTCATTGCGCCTCATCCCACACCATTCCCCTCACCTCCAGAGGGATGTGTCACTGCCCCCCCATCCCCCACCATTCCCCTCACCTCCAGAGGGATGTGTCACTGCCCCCCCATCCCCCACCATTCCCCTCACCTCCAGAGGGATGTGTCACTGCCCCCATCCCCCACCATTCCCCTCACCTCCAGAGGGATGTGTCATTGCGCCTCATCCCACACCATTCCCCTCACCTCCAGAGGGATGTGTCACTGCCCCCCCATCCCACACCATTCCCCTCACCTCCAGAGGGATGTGTCACTGCCCCCCCATCCCCCACCATTCCCCTCACCTCCAGAGGGATGTGTCATTGCGCCCCCGCCCCATCCCCCACCATTCCCGCACCTCGGTACATATTCCCTCACAGGGAGCATTTCCTCTGGGACACCCTGGTTCTCTCCTGCTTCATTCCCAATAATGTCCCCACACCTCTGCCACATCCTGCTTCTGAGCTGGGGTTGCTGGTTCTGAAATGCTAACTCTGCTTTCTCTCCTCAGATGCTGCCAGACCCGCCAGGTTTCTCCAGCGATTTCTGTTGGCTTCTTTTTTTGCCCCCCCGAAGTAAATACTCCGTGGGATGTATCAGAAGAAATGTCAGATGTCGAAAGGTATTGTGGGATCCCTGATGGGAACAGCCATTGGCTGTGTGAACAGAAGCTCTCTTCAGGGGCTAGTTGCAAAAGGGATCTTTCGTAATAAATCTAAATCTCCTTTCTTCACTACCAGTAGCAGTCCTGAGTTCAATTAGCTTCAATTTGGTTACAGAGCCAAACTGCCCATTAATCTGCTTTAATTGGCACTAACAATCATTTCATTGAGAGAGGCCAAATGGGATGGTGATTGTCTGAATTGGAATTGTCACGATGATACAATAAGGGAACTCTGCTGGGGCTGGCTGTAAGACATATTGCTGCCGACTTTGTTCGGCATTCATCCAGGGTAATACTACAGTTGTCAACTGGTAAAGTCTGAAAAGAATGTTATTTCACTGGGAAATAATCAACCAGCCCCACCAATGAACGTCCAAATTAAACTCACTTCTTCAAATCTCGTCCTTCTTACCAGAGCATTGTAGACATCTGTCAAAGGTTGGCCGGGCTACAGTTTTGACTCAGACATTCAGCCTTCACAAAAGAACCTATCCGCGCTAGCATTTGCCCAACCTTTTTGCATAAGGTGCCACGTTGTGATTTATTGCCTCACTCTGTGGGCTGACGTAAAGATCTCAAGTGTTAAGGCTGGGTAAAACATTATACATGAATTTTGAAAAAAAAACATGCAAAACGTGAAGCCGATACGTTAAGGAAATGAGTAATTAATTTAAAAAGGTGAAGCAGCACAGCTAACTAATAAAACCTTCTTCTTTTATTTTTATAGTCTCAAGACGTGGGGCTAGATAGACTAGGCCCAAGGCCTGATCACCAGGGAAACAGATGGGGTCTGGGGCTGAGCTAAAGGTTTTGGGTCTAGCTTACAATGACCTTGCACTCACCCTCCCTGAGAGAGAGGAAGAGAAAGAGTGTGGCCAAAGCCAAAGAGGGGTTGGACATTGTGGAAACTAGAGACGTTGTGCGCCTTCACACTTGTTGTTCACAATGAGCCTGGAGCAAGTTCCAAATCCAGCCTGCTGTCCCACGTGTCTAGGACTGGGGTTAGTGGGTCACACACAGCACCTCCACAGGCCACATTCTGACTCCCAGGTCACTTCTTGCCTGGCTTGGCCTTTGACCAACCTGATTGTCAAGTGACACAGTGATGTGGAATTGCCAAGCATACAAGTGATGACCAAGAGTTGGCCATTAGCCCTTCTAGCCTGCTCTGTCACTCAGTAAGGTCATGGCTGATCTGATTTTAACCTCAGCTCTGTATGTTTGTATGAATCTATAACTCTCCATTCCTGCATATCCCCGATAATCTCTTATCCCCTTGGTAATCAAGAATCCATATTCCTCTGCCTTTAAAATCACAGAATCCCTACAGTGTGGAAACAGGTCCTTTGGCCCAACAAGTCCACACCAACCCAGACCCATTCCCCATACCCTATATTTACCCTTGATTAATGCACCTACCCTCCACATCCCTGAACACTATGGGCAACGTTGCATAGCCAATTCACCTAACCTGCACATCTTTTGATTGTGGGAGGAAACTGGAGCACTCGGATGAAACCCACGCAGATACAGGGAGAATGTGCAAACTCCACACAGCCAGCCACCCGAGGCTGGAATCGAACCCAGGTCCCTGGCGCTGTGAGGCAGCAGTGCTAACCATTTAATGATCTGCAGCCTTTGCATTTTGAGAAAGGGAATTCTAAAAACTCACAACCCTCCGAAAAAAAAATGTTTCTTCATCTCAATGCTAAATGGGCAACATTTGATTTTTAAACCATAATTCCTAGTTCTAGATTCTCCCACAAGAGGAAACATCCTTCCAACATCCACCTGGTCAAATCACTTGACGATTTTATATATTTCCACTCAGTCATCTTTGACTCTTCCAAATTCCAAAAGACACAGTGCTAGCAAGTCTAATTTCTGCTCATAAGACAATCCATTCACTCCAGGTATTAATCTTATAAACCTTCTCTGAACTGCTATAGGAAAGATGCTGTTAAACTTGAAAGGGTGCAAAAAGGATTTACAAGGATGTTGCCAGGGTTGGAGGGCTTGAACTGTAGGGAGTGGCTGGAGAGGCTGAACAGGCTGGGGCTATTTTCTGTGGAGCGTCGGAGGTTGAGGGGTGACCTTATAGAGGTTTACAAAATCAAGAGGGGCATGGATAGGGTGAATAACCAAAGTCATTTTCCCAGAGTAGGGGAATTCAAACCTAGAGGGCACAGGTTTAAGGTGAGAGGGGAAAGATTTAAAAGGGACCTGAGGGGCAATCTTTTCATGCAGAGGGTGGTGTCTGTATGGAGTGAACCATCAGAGCAAGTACAATGGAGGCTGGTACATGGGTATATGAATAAGAAGGGTTCAGAGGGATATGGGCCAAGTGCTGGCAAATGGAACTAGATTAATTTTGGATGTCTGGTTGGCATGGATGCATAGCCAATTCACCTAACCTGCACATCCTTTGATTGTGGGAGGAAACTGGACTGAAGGGTCTGTTTCCACGCTGTACATCTCTATGAATGTTTGCTTTCGATGCATTAACATTCTGTTGTATGAATGGTGATAGTTCTGTACACAGCACTCCAGATGTCAATGGGTGAGATGGCATAATTATCAATGGCTGATCAAATTGGGCTTCGACTCAAATCAGGACTGTTCTTGGGGGTTACTGTTAGGCCTCAAACCGCACTGTCACCCTCACACCGGTCAGAGCCCCAACTATCTTCTCCAGCTCAGGCTGTTGAGGGCAGTGACACAAAGTCACATGATCAATTCCAGGGCCATCCTGGAGGGTTAGAAACTACAATGGAGGTCCACAACAGACAGAACTAAGGTGAGGGAACATGATGTAAAATCCACCTCGCAAGCATGTCCGACCTTCCATAATTGTCGAGGATACAAAGCAGCTGGTGAATCAAAACGGCATTCCGAGAGAATTATCAACCTGGAATGTCACAGTTGTCTGAAGTTTGGTATGTCCTGGTTGACATTGCTCCCTTCCTGAAGAAGGCCTCATGCCCGAAACGTCGACTCTCCTGCTCCTTGGATGCTGCCTGACCTGCTGTGCTTTTCCAGCAACACATTTTCAGCTCTGATCTCCAGCATCTGCAGTCCTCACTTTCTCCTAGAAGATTTTAACCTACTGCGAATCCTCTTGCAAGGATGCCTTCCTTGAAGAAGCTCTCTTCCTCCCTCTACAAGGATTCCAGTGAGTCCTTCTCTCACTGTACATCCCCAGGTCATCTCCTCTGCTCAGAAGCTCTTCAACCACGTCTTGAAACAGACTCGCTACCACAGCCGCATCTCCTTCCTCAGCACCTGTCTACGGAACCGACTGACCCTGCACGGACTCCGCACTACGTTCAGACCAACAAAATTTGGACCCAACCAGGACAACCAGTACCTACAACAAATCCGAAGCCTCCAGCCACAGACCTCCCTCCGTATCCTCTGCTCCACCCTTGCAGCCATGCGCCGCTACCTACACTCCCTGCAATCAGCCCTACCCCAGCTCAGGGCATTCCTGGAGAAGGGCTCATGCCTGAAACGTTGACTCTTCTGCTCCTTGGATGCTGCCTGACCTGCTGCGCTTTTCCAGCAACACATTTTCAGCATTGATCCCTCACCCACTCCCATAAACACAGATCATTTGGAGACTTACTTCATTGCTGTTCAGAGTAGCTACCTGACTGTAAAAATGAACAGATGTCCGCTATATTCTAAAAGTAAATTGGTGCGCGATATGTTGATACTTGTTTTCGAACCTGATAAGTGTTATCATTATCAAAACCAAAATCACATGAAAAGTACAATACTGGGAGCCAGTGTGCCTCAGGTGCTGGTATAGATGGTGCTATTGTCTCCACTGCTGCTGTTTTTAAAGAGGGAGTTACTTTTTAGGAGCGGCTGCTTTACACCACTCCCGATCCAGGGAACCAAGAGACTAACTGCTGCGGCTTGGATCACGCTTGTGACCTTCCTGATGACAACCTCTCTGATGGAGTTAATCCTCACCCTGCCATGGTCTGACATGATCCGCCATACAATCAGACCTCCAGGGTTGCATCCGATGTGACGTGGACACCCTGCAGTTAGAAATTGCTCAGTGTGAGACAGTGCTGGTGGGTCCGTAGGACCTTAAGCAGAATTAGGTCATTCGGCCCATCAAGTCTGCTCCGCTGTTCAATCATGGCTGATATGTTTCTCAACCCCATCCTCCTGCTTTCTTGCGGTAACTCTTATCAATCAAGACTTATCTGTCCCTGTCTTAAATGCACCCAATGACATGGCTTCCACATCCTCCTGTGGCAATGAGTTCCACAAAGACTCCACCCCCGGTTGAAGAAATTCCTTCTCATCTCAGTTCTAAAAGGTCGTTCCTTCACTCTGAGGCGGTGCCCTCAGGTCCAACTCTCTCCTATTAGTGGAAAGATTTTCTCCACGTTCACTCTATCCAGGCCTCTCAGTATTCTTCACCTTTCAATGAGTTCCCTCTTCATCCTTCTAAACTCCATCAAATAGAGAGCAAGAGTCCTCAACTGCTCTTCATGTGACAAACCTTTCATCACTGGAGTCATAGCTGTGAACCTCCTGTAGATAATCTGATGAAGGGCTTTTGCCCAAAATGTCGGTTTTCCTGCTCCTCAGATGCTGCCTGACCTGCTGTGCTTTTCCAGCACCACTCTGACCTTGGCTGCTGTATCTGCTAGGACACTGCAAAAGCAATCCGTTGTGTGTGAAGCACCTGGAGATGCTTCCAAGTGAGAAGCTGCCACATAGATGCAACTGCTATTGCATTCAATACCTCCTGCACTGTACTGACTAAATGCAATTAGGTGGCTGTTCCTTTTGTTGTTAAAGGTAATTATTTTGGGGATTCTGTTTAAACAAATTATTTTATTGTCTCACCGCCCCCTCCCTCCACTGCCGCAGCATGCATTGTCATTGGCATCTTACACCACCATCCAGCCCAGCTCCTGCACACTGAGATGCTGCATTACCTGGAGCACACAGCTGATTCCCAGGGCACATGTCCTGCAGGCCCCTCTCACCAGCCAGCAAACAAAAGCACACTTGAGTCAAAGAACATTCCAGAATTGTCAGACTGGATGTGGAGAGATGACGATGAAGTCAAGGGGGTTGTCAGTGAAAATGTGCCTTTAAGAAACTGTCTTTGCTCATTGGTGTGATGTCAGCATCATAACTGAAGCCAGCGTTCAGTGTCCATCTTTATTTGCCCTTGAGAAGGTAGTGGTGTGCCGTGTTCTTGAACTACACTGGCTACAGGACAGTGCAATTACAGGGACAACCGTTCCACAGAAGGCTAGAGCTTTTGAAAAGCTTTAATATACAGGAGGTGAGTGTCAATGGGCCATAGTTACACTACACACGTATCAAAGAAGTTTTCAAAGTTTTACAAAACACACACACACACACACACACAGCAGTTAACATGTGCTGAAAAGCTTATAGTGTTGAGGTACCAATCTCACACAAAGTTGTTTGTTGGAAACATTGGACCAGGGACATTAGAAGCCGATTGTTTTTGACACATGTGGCAGGTGCTGCATGTTTATCACAATCGCAAGGGGAAGTCACTCCTCAACCCAGTCTATTCTCATTCTAACAGGAACATGAGTGCCTGAATTTCAAAGAGTTTACTTCTGAAGGGCTGGTGTCAAAGACATGAGGGGGAGAACAAACTAAAATGAACACAAGAAATAAGGGCTGCACCCGAGCAAACCATTTGATGCCATCTGCTGTTTTATCTCATTAATATCAGTAACATGTTCGTGTTTAATAAGGTGCCAGTGTTTACAGGAGACAGTCTATTAAAGGATTTTTCACATAAGCAGACTACTCAGATTAACAGATGGTGATGCCGTCTACTTAGTCATTAAAGTTATTGAAGTAATATCCAAAGAAGCAAACAGGTTTAATGAGGAATAGAGCACAAAATGGGATGTTTCGACAATCACCCACCCAGCTACCTTTCTGTGAGAACGATCACAGCAGAAAGGCAAAGGGACAGGGTACCAATAGAGGAGAAAATGATTCTTGGAAATCAAGTTTGCAAGCTGCATGTTTTCAGCTAAGTATCTAAGTTAGTGGACGTCCTGAAATTGCATTCAGATTGCATCTTTAAATGCTGAAAAACAGCACAATGCACCATCCCCACCGCCTGTACTCAATCCATCAACAGCCCAATGCACCATCACCACTGCCTGTACTCAATCCATCAACAGCCCAATGCACCATCCCCACCGCCTGTACTCAATCCATAAACAGCCCAATGCACCATCCCCACCGCCTGTACTCATTCCATAAACAGCCCAATGCACCATCCCCACTGCCTGTACTCAATTCATCAACAGCACACTGCACCATCCCCACTGCCTGTACTCAATCTACAAACAGCCAAATGCACCATCACCACTGCCTGTACCCAATCCACAAACAGCGCAATGCACCATCACTACCGCCTGTACTCAATTCACAAACAGCACAATGCACCATGCCCACTGCCTGTACACAATCCACAAACAGCCCAATGCACCATCCCCACCGTCTGTACTCAATCCACATACAGCACAATGCACCATCACCACCGCCTGTACACAATCCATAAACAGCCCAATGCACCATCCCCACTGCCTGTACTGAATCCACAAACAGCACAATGCACCATCACCACCACCTCTACACAATCCATAAACAGCCTAATGCACCATCCCCACTGTCTGTACTGAATCCACAAACAGCACAATGCACAATCCCCACCGCCTGTACTCAATCCACAAACAATCCAATGCACCGGCCCTACTGTCTGGACCAAATCCACAACCAAATGCACCATCCCCATTGCCTGTACTCAATCCACAAACAGCCCAAAGCACCATCCCCACTGCCTGTACACAATCAACAAACAACCAAATGCACCATCCCCACTGCCTGTACTCAATTCATAATGAGCACAAAGCACCATCCCCACTGCCTGGACCAAATCCACAACCAAATGCACCATCCCCACTGCCTGTACTCAATCCACAAACAGCACAAAGCACCATCCCCACTGCCTGTACACAATCAACAAACAACCCAATGCACCGGCTCCACTGCCTGTACCCAATCCATAAAAAGCACCATGCACCATTCCCACCGCTTGTACTCAATCCATTAACAGCCCAATGCATCATCCGCACCACCTGTAATCAATCCATAAAGAGCACAAAGCACCATCCCTACCGCCTGTCCTCAATCTATATACAGCACAATGCATCATACCTACGACCTGCACTCAATCCACAAACAACCTAATACACCATCCACACCGCCTGTACTCAATCCATAACCAGCACAAAGCACCATCCCTACTTGCTATGCTCAATCCTCAAACAGCCCAACACACCATCCCCACTGCCTGTACTCAATCCATAAACAGCCCAATGCACCATCCCCACCACCTGTATTCAATCCATAAATAGCACACGGCACCATCACCACCGCCTGTACTCAATCTACAAACAGCACACTGCACCATCTCACTGCCTGTACTCAATCCATAAACTGCCCAATGCACCAGCCCTACCACTTGTACTCAATCCATAAAAAGTCCAATACGCCAACCCCACTGCCTGTACTCAATCCACAAACAGCACAAAATACCATTCCTACCACCTGTACTCAATACATAAACAGCACAAAGCACTGTCCCCACCGTCTGTATTCAATCCATAAACAGCACACCGCACAAACCCAACCACCTGTACTCAATCCACAAACAGCACAATGCTTACAGACAGTGTGGATGGTGCATTGTGCTGTTTGTGGATGGAGTACAGGCGGTAGGGTTTGTGTGGTGTGCTGTTTATTGATTGAATACAGGCGATGGGTCCAGTGCATTGAGCTGTTTGTTGATTGCTTACAGACAGTAGGGATGGTGCAATCAACAAACAGCTCAATGCACTGGACCCATCGCCTGAACCCAATCCACAAACAGCCCAATGCACCATCCCCACTGCTTGTACTCAATTCACAAACAGCAGAATGCACCATGGCCACTGCCTGCATCTAACTCACCAACAGCACAATGCAGCATCCCTACCGCCTGTACTCAATTCACAAACAGCATTATGCACCATGCCCACTGCCTGTATTCAATCCACAAACAGCCCAATGCACCATCCCCACTGCCTGTACTCAATCCACAATCAGCACAATGCACAATTCCCACTGCCTGTACTCAATCGAAAAACAGCCTAATACACCAACCCCACTGGCTGTACTCAATCCACTAACAGCACAAAGCACTGTCCCCACTACCTGTATTCAATCCATAAACAGCACACCACGCATCCCCACTACCTGTACCCAATCCACAAACAGCCTAATGCACCAAGACCACTGCCTGTACTCAATCAACAAAAAGCACACTGCACCATCCCCACTGCCTGTACTCAATCTACAAACAGCACACTGCACCATACTCATTGCCTGTACTCATTCCACAAAATGCCCAATACACCAACCCCACTGCCTGTACTCAATCCACAAACAGCACAATGCACCATCCCTACCACCTGTACACAATCCACAAAAAGCCCAATACACCAACCCCACTGCCTGTGCTCAATCCACAAACAGCATAATGCACCATCCCCACTGCCTGTACACAATCCACAAACAGCCCAATGCACTAACCCCACAGCCGGTACTCAAAACACAAACAGACTAATACACCATCCCTACCACCCGTACTCAATCCACTAAAAGTCCAATACAGCAACTCAACTGCCTGTACTCAATCCACAAACAGCCCAATACACCATCCACTCTGCCTGTGCTCAAACCATAAACAGCACAATGCACCATCCCTACAACCTGTACTCAATCCACAAAAATCCCAATACATCAACCCCACTGACTGTACTCAATACACAAACAGAACACAGCACCATCCCTACCACCTGGACTCAATACATAAAGAGCACAAAGCTCTGTCCCCACCACCTGTATTCAATCCATAAATAGCATACCGCACCATCCCCACTGCCTGTACTCATTCCACAAACAGCAAAATGCAGCATCCACACCGCCTGTACTCAATTCACAAACAGCATAATACACCATGCCCACTGCCTGTATTCAATCCACAAACAGCCCAATGCACCATCCCCACTGCCTATACCCAATCCACAAACAGCCCAATGATACATCCCCACTGCCTGTACTCAATCCATAAACAGCACAATGCACCATCCCTAGCACCTGTACTCAATACATAGACAGCACAAAGCACTGTCCCCACTGCCTGTACTCAATCCATAAACAGCACAATGCACCATCCCTACTGCCTGTACTCAATCAATCAAAAAACAGCTGAATACACCAACCCCACTGCCAGTACTCAATCCACAAACAGCACAAAGCACTGTCCCCCTGTATTCAATCCATAAACAGCACACCACACATCCTCATTGCCTGTACTCAATCCACAAAAAGCCCAATACACCAACTCAACTGCCTGTACTCAATCCACAAAAAACACACTGCAGCATCCCCACTGCCTGTACTCAATCCATATACAGCACAATGCACTATCCCCACTGCCTGTACTCAATCCACAAACATCACAATGCACCATCCCTACCACCTGTACTCAATCCACAAACAGCTTAATACACCATCCCCACTGCCTGTACTCAATGCATAAACAGTACAAAGCACTGTCCCCACTGCCTGTATTCAATCCATGAACAGCACAATGCACCATTCCCACAGCCTGTACTCAATCTACAAACAGCACAATGCACCATCCCTACCACCTGTATTCAATCCATAAACAGCACACCGCACACCCCCACTGTCTGTACCCAATCCACAAACAGCCTAATGCACCATCCCCACTGCCTGTACTCAATCCATAAATAGCACAAAGCACTGTCCCCACCACCTGTACTCAATGCATAAACAGCACAAAGTACTGTCCCCACTGCCTGTACTCTATCCACAAACAGCACAAAGTACTGTCCCCACCACCTGTACTCAATGCACAAACAGCACAAAGCACTGTCCCCACTGCCTGTATTCAATCCATAAACAGCACAATGCACCATCCCTACCACCTGTACTCAATCCACAAAAATCCCAATACATCAACCCCACTGCCTGTACTCAATCCACAAACAGCACACTGCACCATCCCTATCGCCTGTACTCAATCCACAAACAGCACAATGCACAATGCCCACTGCCTGTACTCAATCCACAAACAGCACAATGCACCAGTCCCACCACCTGTACTCAATCAAAAACAGCCCAGTGCACCATCCCTACCACCTGTAATCAACCCACAAAAAGCCCAATACACCAATTCAACTGCCTGTACTCAATCCACAAATAGCACAATGCACCATCCCCACTGCCTGTACTCAATCCATGATCAGCCCAATGCACCATTCCTACCATCTGTACTCAATCCACTCTAACGCCTAATACACCAATCCCACTGCCTGTACTCAATCCATAAACTGCCCAATGCACCATCCCTACAACCTAAACTCAATCCACAAAAAGCCCAATACACCAACCCCACTACCTGTACTCAATCCACAAACAGCACAATGTACCATCCCCACTGCCTGTACTCAATCCACAATAGCACAATTCACTATCGCCACCGCTTGTACTCAGTCCTTAAACAGCCCAATGCACCATGCCCACTGCCTGTACTCAATCCACAAACAGCCCAATGCACCATCCCCACTGCCTGTACACAATCCACAAACAGCCCAATGCTCCACCCCTACCGCCTGTACTCAATTCACAATCAGCACAATGCACCATGCCTACTGCCTGTACTAATTCTACAAACAGCATAATGCACCATCCCCACTGCCTGTACTCAATCCACAAACAATGCAATACACCAGCCCCAATGCCTGTACGCAATCCACAAACAGCACAATGCGCAATCCCCACCGCCTGTACTCAATCCACAAACAGCCCAATGCACCATCCCCACTGCCTGTACTCAATCCACAAACAGCACAATGCACCATCCCCACTCCTGCACCTCACCCACAAACAGCCCAAAGCTTGTGGGGATGGGGTCGCAGGGGTGGTGTTAGGATTTAATTATGATGCGGCAGTGCCGATATTGGATTGGGGTGAACAAAGTTAAAAATCACACACCACCAGGTTACAGTCCAACAGGTTTATTTGGAAGCACTAGCTTATAGACCGCTGCTCCTTCATCAGCTACCTGACGGAGGAGCAGTGCTCTGAAAACTGGTGCTTCCAAAAAACCTGTTGGTCTATAACCTGGTATTGTGTGACTTTTAACTAAGGATTTAATTACATTAGGTACAGTCAGTGGGTGTGCAGAGTTGAAGTGTGAGTGGATTAGGTACAGACATTAGGTATTGCATGCACAAATTCAGTTACCAGCAACAGATAGTGCCTTCAGAGAACTGAGCAATTAAAGAGGATGCTGAAAAGGGTTAGTTGAACGATTTGCTGGAAATTTGCTCTTATGTGTTATTTGCTTGATTTGTCAAGTTTTTATCTTGATAAAGAGGTACAGCGCTTTTCTTTTCAAAGCACAATCGACTGGCTGCATTAAAATAACTTGAATGGCTTCAGGACATTGTGTCAACCATGAATCAAATCTTGAAAAATACAGTTTTCAATTGCATAAGGAAAGGGCAGGATTAACTTTATTAAAGTGTGCTCCTTGACAATATCTCTGCCTGGCTGGTCAAGGTTCCCATGAGGATCGGAGGACCCAAAGAACCAAGAGAAAGCTCATCATAACTAATTGGGAAGACTGAAATAAGGCAACTCAAACTTGGCTAAAGCACATGCAAAATTCAATGAGTGCAACGTCAGAATTGAATCTCACACAGTTCTGAAGAAGGGTCATGGGACTCACAATGTTGACTGTATTCTCTCTCCGCAGTTGCTGCCAGACCTGCTGAGTTTTCCCAGCAATTTCTGTTTTCTTTTTGTTTAAGACTGACACAACATTATTTCGGACTGCAGTGCAGTGAGATAAATAAAAACACCCAAGTTATCACAGAACATCACAGATGTTCCTCCCCACTGAGAAAGGGTAAAGGGACTAAAATAAAATTGATCTAAGACAGTGGTTCCATTTTTGAGACGAGTTGTGGAGGTGGCCATTAAAGTGAAAGGAAAAGGAGTGGATTAGATTTTTCCGCCATGATTATATTGTCCTGAGCAGGTTTTATGGTTTGGGATCAGGATGTGCGGGATGTTCCACAATCTTCCTCAGGACGTCCTTTGGAATGCTGTCCATGAGACAAAGGACATTCTTTTCAACAAGAGGCCATCCCAATGATGGGGGCCAGCAGGTTACAGATGATTGAAAAGGCAAGTGTTCATGGGAGTGCAGTCAAGGGAACCTGGTTCCAGAGCTACAAGCGGATGCTGAGATGCTTCAGTTTGATTTGGACAAGTTGTGTGAGTAAGCAGATGCATGGGAGATGAAGCGTGATATGAATAAATGTGAGATTATCTACTTTGGTAGCAACAACAGGAAGGCAGATTATTATCTGAATAGCAATAGATTGGGAAAGGGGGAGAAGCAGTGACACCTGGGTGCCCTTGTACACCAGGTCACTGAGGGGAAGCATTGCAGGTGCAGCAGGCAGTAAAGAAGCCAAACTGTATGTTAGTCTTCACAGTGAGAAGATCTGAGCACAGGAACAGGGATTTGCACAGGGCATTGGTGAAACCACACCAGGAGTATTATGTGCAGTTTTTGTCTCCTTGCCTAAGGAAGGATGCTCTGGCAATGGACGGATTGAAACCAAAGCTTACCAGACTGATTCTCACTCCACCAAGGACATGCAAGTCCTGGGCCTCTGCCACCACCAAAATCAAGCTACCTGATGCCTGGAGGAAGAACGCCTCATTATCCGCCTCTCCAACCACACGACATCACCGTTGATTTTGCAAGTTTCCTCATCTTCCCTCCCCCCATCTCATCCCAGATCCAACCCTTCAACTCAGCACGGTCCTCTTGACCTGCCCTACCTGTCCATCTTCCTTCTCACCTCTCTGCTCCATCTTACCAGGGACCCAGTGAGCAGGATTTCACCAGGGCACAGAGAACGGGATATCACTGGGACCCCGACAGCAGGATATCAACAGGGTCCAGAGAACAAACTATTACCAGGGCCCAGTGAGCAGAATATCACTAGGACCTAGAGAGCAAGATATCATGGAGTCTAGAGAGCAGGATATCACCAGGGACCCAGTGAGCAGGATATCACCAGGGACCCAGTGAGCAGGATTTCACCAGGGCCCAAAGAATGGGATATCACTGGGACCCAGACAGCAGGATACAACTAGGATCCAGAAAGCAGAATATCACTAGAGCCTAGGGAACAGCACTCTATCAGGGATATCAGGTTGATATTTATGTTAAGGGCAAACACACTATTTCTGAAATCCTTCCTCTTGGTTGCTTACAGATTTGAGTCTGATGTGAGTTTCTAAGAAGCTGCAAGTTTCAGTAGAACCTCTGTATTCCCAGTTTTTGATGTGTAATATAAATTATTTGTGCAGTTTTAAGCTTTGAACTGGTAGCATGTTGGTTTTCCATGAATCTGAATGGGTTTTTTGATTCACATGTAGGTATTTCTATAGCCATGGTGAATTCCTATAAAACACAATGTTAGAGAAAAACTTCCAGGAGAGGAATGGCGTTTTTTTATATTGGGAGAATTTACAAGCAAACAACATAAATAGTGTGATACATCATGTTTTCAGACTGAAAATTCTGATATAACTTTTATTCACACTTAAGAGAAACACCATAGTTTGGAAATTAAACTTCTTAATTTCAGATTGGAACAGTTTTGCTGGGTCCTTAGCTGAAGCTGGGTGTGTAAAACAATTGCTCCTTAGAAAGGGAAAGATAGATTAGAATTCTTAAAAATAGGTTAATTCATTTCAAGGAGTTGGGTAAAACTTCCAGAAATATTTGGCTAAAAACCCTGAAGGGGTTATTTGAAGCCGAGAAAGTTTAAGCTCAGTTGTTTAAAGGCTTCAGGAAGAGACTGTCAGATTTTTAAGACTGGGAGGTGAAACCACAAAGAATTGTATTTTTACAATGTGTTTTGAATTTTTTAAGTACATAATTGCATGCTAATAGTTTGATTTATTCTAGTTTCTCCACATTTCTTTTGTGTAATCGGTATCTGTCTTGTTGTTAAATCCAAATCTGCAGCACAGTATAGATCTGGGTAGAGACCACCTTGTTAAAACCAAAATAAAACAAAATGAAATATTGTTTATCAAGCCAGATTCCTGTTTGAGATCATCACCGTTTCATTAGTAACAAAAGGATTGTGGGTAAATACAAATATATGACTTAATCAGTAAATTGGAATAAAGAGTCTACAAACTTCAACACAACATTTTTGGCAAATCCAGAATAAACATCAGCTCTAACAGATTGAAGATGTGATCTATGGAAGCCATTATTAAGATGAGACAATTAATGTGTATCAATTAAGGATATGGTAAATAAATAGAAAGGTCTCATTTAGACATCCAGGTATTGTGAAAAAGAAAGCAATTGTTTCAATAATGCAGATATCCTTCAGATATCACATTGGAGCAAATGTTTCTGCTGGAAAATATCCTCAGTGAAGGGAATCCAAGGGATAAAATGTTCTCCAGTATCAAGGGAGTTACAGACCTCCTCCTTTCAAGGACAGAATGAAAGTCAACATTTTTCAACATAGACATTCTTCCAAGTTCAAAGAGGATACATTCTGAGTAATAGTGATACCTCCAGACTGCCTCAATTTGTGAATTCAGAGACTTAGTGGAAAATGGGGTAATGGGAAATGTAACACACGTTTTGTTATCATGAATTTGCTGGAACAATTGACGAATTGCAGACAATGCTTCTAAAGCGCAAACTTTTAAACTTTTGTGTTGGCTGTAACGCGATTACATCGCCAACAGTTTAAATGCAGGTTCTAAAGTACAATTTTTCTATAATGCGAGTTTGCACAAGATCGCAACTATCGTGTTATAGAAGAACTGATTGTGTATAGACAAACATACAATGCTTAAGAAGGGATGATGCATAAAGCTGTGTGGGTTTGAAAGGGTTAATATTGAGGACTGAATTAACACCAACCGATATAATTATGAACTTGGCTGAGGTGACAGATTTGGATCTCCCTCATAGTGTCAGGGGCAAGGTTTTTCGTACCAATGCAACTTGGACCTAGTTTTTATCATGCAATAATTCACATTTTCTTTAAAAACAAAAGCCTCTTCTCTTGAGACTACTAGGGATATTTTTTTGGGGGCATCCTAAACCAAGTACAGTCAGTTCTGCTTCAATGTGTGTTTCTTCAGTGCAAATTGGCTCTACAACACGATTGAAGAGCTTAGACCATGATTTGTAGAATGCGAACTTTCCTTACCTATATATAACACGATTCTGGCCCTATCAGTTTCAGTGGTGCGGCTTTTGTGCGATTTTCTTATAATGTGAGATCGCACGAGTACGAGGCTATCATGTGATATCAGAAATGACCTGTAGATCACTACCAGGAAAGGAGATAATGTCAAAGGGATCTTATAACGTGGTGAGGATTCATCTTCCAAAGAGGAATGAGATAAGATATGGACAGCAGAGTGTTTGATGAGCTTGATTTTCAGTAGGCTGAGTCCTGGTTGCTGAAATATACTGTTGTCTTCCACCTTACTCAGGTGCCATTTATCTTTTCACCTTGCAACGTGAAACACTTTAAATGGAATGTTTGATAGCCTTGCGACTGAACGACCATGTCATCTTGGGTTGTCATTAATTACTGGAACAAATGTTCACCTCAAAAGGCAGGGCAATAGACTGAGAAATGAAACATCAGGGGGAAGAAAAAAACGCTTTCAGGAACCTTTGGGAATTTATGAAGAAAATGTCAGCTTCTGTGAGCGTGCTTGCTCACGAAAACAGACCCCTGACAGGAAAGAATACCAATGATCAAACATGCATTCAATTCCCATCGGAAATCCAGCCATCGATTTTGCAGAATCTGCCAGGCACAGCTTCAGTTTTTTTTTGACAGCAGACTGCAACAGTTCAGAGATCAATGCATCATCTGGCAACCTAAGCCACTTCCCTTCATTCTAGATCACTGACTCAGTTCAATCGATATGTCTTTAGAGGGCAGCTGCTCTTCCATCCGCCCCGTTGCATCTCTCTTGCTTGCTTTCCTTTAACCTGATTTGTACTCCTGTGATCCTGGTGGATTACACTCCGTCTTCTCCGAGCAAGAGATGGGAAATGAACATCCACTGGGAGGTAGATTTCTTTCTCTCTCTTTCCCACTCTGCCAAGGATGGGGATCATGCAATCTGACTTGAATGAAGGGTAAGCCGGTACATTTGAACATGGAGCCAGGTAGGAGCCTGAACCAGAAAGGAGAAAAACCAAGGACAACTTGCACCTGAACAAAAGCAAAGTACCGCAGATGCTGGAAATCTGAAACAAAGACAGAGAATGCTGGTGAAACTCAGCAGTTATCCTCAGTGAAGATGTGTTTTCCCTAACTCAAAATGCAACCTGTGTCTGTCTCTCTCTCTCTCTCTGCAGATGCTGCCAAACCTGCTGAATTTCTTCAGCAATTTCTGTGTTTCTGATGACCCGCATTTATCTGTCTCCTTTCATGTTTTACAGGGGCAGAAGGAAATCTGGACATTGGGGAAAAGATAGCAGGATGAATAAGGGCTTGACTCAAGGGACAGAAAGGAAGGAAGATATTGCGTTCAATGGTTCTGTGCTCGATGCCGTGAGTCTGTTCACTGTTGATGCTCACTGAGTTGGTTTAGTTAAGTGAGTGAGAGGAAAGTCCTCTGAGGTGGGAGGGAGTGGCTAGTGGCATGGTGATAATATCACTGGCATAGACCTATCCTTAACATCCTAGCGTACAGGAGTTCAAACCTTGCAGTGGCAGCTGGTCACATTCAAAGAATAAACCTAGAACTGAAAGTTAAATTTAATAATGGAGACCAGCCATCACTTGTTGCTGTAGTAACTTATCTGATTCACAAACACCCTTCAGGGAAGGATATCTGCTGTTCTTATCTGGTCTGGCCTACATGTGACATCAGAACCAGAGCAATAATGTTTGATTCTTAAACACTCTCTGTAAAGACCCAGAAAGCCATCAGTTGTAGGGCAGTTAGGGTAATTTGCCTGTGATACCCACATCCCATAAATCTAAGTACTGAGCCTACAGGCATTGCTGTCTGATGGAATAAATCCCCTCATCTCCAACTTAAAAATGGTATACCTCCTTCATTGAATTTGATCATCTTGTTCGAGTCTCTCCCACAATGGACAGCATCCTTTCAGAATCCACCTTGGTAACTCCCCTCAGGATTTAGAATTCGAATTCGAATCCCTACATTGTGGAAACAGGCCCTTCGTCCCAACAAGTCCACCCAGACCCATCCCCCTAACTAATAACTGACACCATAGGCAATCTAGCATGACCAATGCACCTAACCTGCACATCTTTGCATTGTGGGAGGAACCCGCACAGACACGGGAAGAATGTGCAAACTCCATACAGACAGTCGCCCAAGGCTGGAATTGGACCTGGGACCCTGGTGCTGTGAGGCAGCAGTGCTAACCACTGAGCCACCATACTGATCTTAGGTATTTCAGTAAGACTGCCTCATTTTTCTAACCTCTAATGGTTATCTGGCCAATTTTTCCTTAATGGATAGCCACCTCATTAGTGGAGCCAGTCAAGTGAGTCTGCTCTGAACTGCTTCCACCATAATTAAATCCATTCTCAAATAAAGGAGCCAAAGCTGTTATACACAGAAAAAGGTGCCTTGTCTCTAGATAGAACTCCCACAGTACAGAGTCTAGATTAGAGTGGTGCTGGAAAAGCACAGCAGATCAGGCAGCATCCAAGGAGCAGGAAAATCGACATTTCGGGCAAAAGCCCTTCATCAGGAATGCAGGGATAGAGTAAGAGGATGGGGGTGGGTGGGGGGATGGGGCTAAGGTTAGTGTAGACTGAATAGGCCATTTCTGCACTGTGGGAAAAAAATAGGCAAAAGTGAGAACTGTAGATGCTGGAAGCCAGAGTCTAGATTCGAGTGGTGCTGGAAAACTAACCTGCACATCTTTGGACTCTGGGAGGAAACCAGAGCACCTGCATGGACATAGGGGGAATGTGCAAACTCCACACAGCCAGTGACCTAAGGGGGGAATTGAACCAGGGTCCCTAGTACTGTGAGGCAACAGCACAAACCACTGAGCCACCGTGCCACCCAACTCTGCAGCAGAAGACATACAACAGAAAGGAAGGAGGCGTGGGAATGATGGAAAGGGAGCCTTGAATAATCAATTGTATGTTTTTATTAGGAATGTAGGAGGGGTGCATTCAGCCCCTCGAGATTATGTTGCCATTCAGCAGGACCATAGCTGATTCCTCATATCCACCTTCCCGCCTTTTTCCTGTAACTCTTGATTTTCTGACTGATCAAGAATCTATCTCTCTCACCCTCAAATATACACAAGGGCTCTGTCCCCACAGCTTTCTGTGGCAATGAGCTCCAAAGACACCCATCTCAGTCTTAATTTAGTGTCCCTTTATTCGGAGACTATGCCCTCTGGCCTGAAACTCTCCCATGTCGGGGCAACATTTACTCTGTCAAGCCCCTTAAGAATCCTTTATACTTCTGTGTGTACTCTCCCTGATGGCTCCTGTAGAAGCTGCCTGCTGATGCACACCATTCTAATCTTGTGCCTTGAACAATAGAAGATGGGATTAAAAACAATTGCGGATTCTAGAAATTTGAAACACCCAGAGAAATTGCTGGAGAACGTCAGCAGGTCTGGCAGCACCTGTGGAGACAGAAACAGAGTCAACATTCTGAGTCTGGTATGAGTTTTCTTTCGATGCCTCCAACAAATTCTTCCAATGCTGGCTGAGACTATTCAGCCTTTTCACCAGATGGGGGGAGCGAGCATAGAATATAGAACATAGAACATAGAACAACACAGCGTATAACAGGCCCTTCGGCCCTCGATGTTGCGCCGACCTGTGAACTAATCTAAGCCCATCCCCCTACACTATCCCATCATCATCCATGTGCTTTTCCAAGGATTGGTTAAATGCCCCTAATGTGGCTGAGTTGACTACATTGGCTGGCAGGGCCCTGACCACTCTCTGAGTAAAGAACCTGCCTCTGACATCTGTCTTACATCTATCACTTCTTAATTTGCAACCGTGTCCCCTTGTACAAGCTGCCATCATCATCCTAGGAGAAAAAACTTTCACTGTCTACTCTATCTAATCGTCTGATCATCTTGAATATCTGCACCAAATCCCCTCTTACCTTTCTTTTCTCCAATGAGAACAGACCCAAGTCCCTCAGCCTTTCCTCATAAAACTTTCCCTCCAGACTAGGTAATATCCTGGTAACTCTCCTCTGCACCTTTTCCAATGCTTCCACATCCTTCCTGTAATGGGGCAACCAGAACTGTGCACAATATTCCAACTGCAGCCGCACTAGCATCTTGTACAGTTGCAGCATGACATCACGGCTCCAGAACTCAATCCCTCTACCAATAAAACCTAACACACCGTATGCCTTCTTAACAGCACTATCAACCTAGGTGACAACTTTCAGGGATCTACGCACATGGACACCAAGACCCCTCTGCACATCCACACTACCAAGAATCTCTCTACTCTGCAGTAGATTACACACTGCAGTCAGTGAAAAGTGATGTGTCTTTCAAAGAAATTTGAATCAATGGCAGATTGAACAGATGTTTTGTGCCCTTTTCATGCAGAGGATAGAAAATATTTAAGACGGCATGCTGGTTATGGATCAGCTGCTTTTCTTTTTAATTGGAAATCAGCCCACCCACAGCAATAAATGAGGTACCTTCCCAGGGGTGGAAACAGCTAAGCAGCACGTACAGAAGCACCACTGGAGCAGGTAGGACTTGAACCCTACCCTGCAGCTCTAGGGGACAGGACACTAGCACAGTACCACAGGAACTCACAACAGCCTAGCTGTTGATTGGACTCAAGATATTGGACAGGGGAGGAGGTACTGCAGGAAGACCTCCTCCTGCTCGAAGCTTTCTAGCTACCCATGAAGAGCTGGTTACTGCAGTAAATTACCAATCTTCCGTCTTGCACGCCACCTCGTTAAAACAAATTGCAACCAAAAAAAAGGTTCCAGTGTCAACCAGCAGAACTGCCGCGCAGTATCCATCTTCCAGCCACGACCCCAGTATGTTAAGGCTACCCTGGGTTTGGCTGCAAGTTCCAATTAAACAAAAGATCTTTAAACCAGCCTCTCAGTGCTCCAACAGGCTTCTGCCACCCTACTGCATGCATTTAATAAACCAGGTCAGAATTTACCAAGGGTTCCAAGTAACCGGCATCAATTAATCTGTGAACTTTTCCACCAAACTGCTAGGGTTGTGAAGTTCTTGTTAAAACAAAATCAGTGCAAAGGTAGAAAAAAAAAGTTGAATTTATGGTAGAATATTCACAGCTAATAATTCATTTTATCCTCATAATTAATGATACCTTGGCTGCTTCCCCTGGAAGCACAGCAGTTCTTTGAAGTGTGGTAATTAGTTTTATTTGGGATCCAGCAAGCTCTATTCAGCAAGTTTTATTTCTTTGCAACTCGCTCCCTGATAAAAACAGAGCTGAGAATGATTTGGGCTTTATTTTTAACCATATTCAGCATTTTTATAAATGTCAAGATCTGATTTAATTTTGAGTGATCCTCAGGCCTGCAGAGACAGTATTTTTTTTGTGAGTGACAGTCCCACCGGTTAAGTTTGAGAAGCGAAAGGAGAATTATCATCGTTGTTATTCGAGGTTGAATGTTTCACAGGAGCCTGGGGGTTGGGGGGTGGGGGGGGGTGGGGGGTGTTGTCGGATCTTGTCTGTGGTGGACAACCAATCAGGGTGACCAAACTCTTCCTCAAGATTGTGGATTCCCACGACCCATGTCCCTCAATGGCATCTTCCTGTGAGCGAAAATCAGCTTTGCTGAAAAGGGATGATTTGTGAGCAAGATATCAAGCAAGGATGAGGAGCTGAGGGGAATGTATGATGGTCGTTTATCTGTGATTTAAGGGGTAGAAGGATATTGTTCTTGTCACAGTTTATTAAAGTAGAGCAATTGAAGAGATTAAGTAGACCATACTGTTAGCAGAATGGTTGACAGAGATTTAAATGGGCAAAATGTGTTTTCTCAGCTCCGTGTCGATATGCCTGATTTTGTATTTCTTTAGTGTTGTGATTTAGTGACATTACGCATGAAACATTGACATTAAAGGCAGAACTGGAATAAGAGCTTTCAATCAACTGCTGTCCATCACGATGAAGCTAGGTTTGTCCTTAATGAATTATTAACTCATTGTAAAGCATCTTGTGAAGGTTTTGGGGTTACAGAATCATAAAGATGTGCAGCACAGAAAGACCCTTCAGTTCAACTCATCCATGCTGGCCAGATATCCTAAATTTGCTAGTATTTGGCCTGTATCCCTTTAAACCCTTTCTGTTCATATACCCATCCGAATGCCTTTTAAATGTTGTAATTGTACCAGCCTCCACTACTTCCTTTGGCAGCTCATTCCATACATACACCACCCTCTGTATGAAAAAGTTACCCCTTAGTTCCCTTTTCTATCTTTGCCCTCTCACCTTGAATCTATGTCCTCTGGTCGGAATTTCCCCACCCCAGGGAAAAAAAGACTTTGTCTATTTACCCTATCCATGCCCCTCGTGATTTTATAAACTTTTATAAGTTCTTTCTAATATATTTTAATGGAGTGTCCGTTCTCATGTCTGGACTGCAGGAACTTTTCACTCAGCCAGTGGCTAAGATCTAGCATGGACTGCCTGAGAGAGTGATGAAGGCAGGTTGGCAGGTTCAATCATGGATGTAATGGAGCAAATGACCTTCAGCTCTGCTGTCACCATTGTATCATGAGCCAAGCATTAATATTGAACCAAAGAAGATATTAGAACAGGTGACCAAGTGGCAAGAGGAGATGGAATGAGGAAGACAAGCAAAGATGATGAGCTTGCAGAGTTTACCAGTCACTCAGATTATTTAACATGTGTGAGACTTTGCAGGGTGCAGATGGGCTACTGTGAGTGCCTGCATTACAGCAGTGCCTACATTCAGGCTGCATTCCCTGCAATGCTAGAGAGTGATGTGATTAGAACACTTTCAAGGTAACAAGGGAGACAGATAGACAGAAAGAAGAGAAAGAACCATTTCTGCATCTCTGTATCTCCTGGACTAGGGGCTACCATGTGAAACCTACAAACACATTTAGGAACATAAGAAATAGGAAGAAGAATATGCCACTAAGCGCCTCAAGCCTGCCCCACCATTCAACAGGATCGTGTTTGATCTGATCCAGGCTTTACGTCCTCTTTCATCCCATTTCCTCACAGCCCTCATTCCAACAAATTATCACCATCCTATTTACATATTCTCGATGAACTAGCCTCCCTAAGGTTGAGAATTTCTGATGTTCAGCAGGTTTCAGGAGAGGAAATTCCCTTACTTCTCAGTTTTAAATGTGTGACCCCTTATTCTGTAATACTGTCCCCCATTTCGATATTCGCCCCCCCCCCCCACCCCCCCATTACTGGAAGCATCTTCTCAACAGTTACATTGTTAAGCCCCTCAGAATGTCATCTGGTTCAATAAGACCAACCCTCATTCTTCAAAACTCTAAATGAGTTCATGTGTTTAGCAGTTCTTGTTGGTTAACCCCTTCAGCCCTGGGACTAGCCTTGTGAATCTCTTTCAAATAGCCTCTAACACCAGTGCATATCGTACAAATACAGTCACCAAATCTGTCCATGGCACTTCAGATATAGCCTCACCCACTCCCTTGTACAGTTGTAACAAGTCTTCCCCATTTTTAAACTTGATTCCTAAAAGAAAGGTCAAAATTTCATGTGTCTTACTTATTTACTATTTCTTGAAGCTAGCTTTGTGTATTTTGTGTACAAGAACACCCAGGTCCCTTTGCTTTGCATTTTTCTTTGGAATCTCCCTCAATTTAAAGACTTTTGATTCTTCTTATCAAAGTGTATAACTTCACACACTCTCTTATATTAAACTCCATTTGCCACAATTTTGCCCACTCCCTCGATCCAGTATTCTGTCACTCCCACCTATCCATATCCCTTGGCAGTTCCTTAGGATTTTTGTTAGAACCTATTTTTGTAAGTTCAGCAAATTTCAATAAATCATACCCCATCTCCTCCTCCAAGTCAATAATGTAGACAGTAGATAACTGAGGCCCTTGGACTGATGGTAAGAAATAGGAATAGGAGTAGGCCATTCAGCCCCTGCAGCCTGCTCTGCCAGTCAATAGGATCATGGCTGGTGTGACATTTCTCATGTCAGCTTTCCTACATTTTCTCCAAAACTCCTCTATTGATCAAGAATCTCTCTATTTCAGCCTTAAATGTACAAAGGCACTCTGCCTCAAACCCCTGGAGAATCCTTTATCACAAGATTTGTTCATAATCTTATTCCATTACACATTAATGTATCTAATGTAGCCTCTAGAAGAGAACAGAGACAGAATGCACCTGCAAAAATCAAAAGTTGTTCCTGGGGATGTTCAAAAAATAATAATTCTTCTGTCTCAACACATTGAGACGGAGGAAGTCAATTACAGTCCCCTCCACTCTCCATAGCAACGAAGAATCCCAGAATCTCCCTGGGATTCTTTCCACCCCTGTGTTGTTATGGCATTACTGGTGATGAATAGATTCAATGATATCTTCAAGTCATTAAATTGTAATTTGAATGACCATACTAAAGGAAACTGGGTTTTGTAACAACATGCTTATTCCTTGTGGTATTTACAACAAGGAGTTGATTATCATAATTATGCCCCCCTATGGAACAAGTTAATTGGAAATAGCTTGCAATTGTCATTTGAAGGGACGAGAAACAATTAGAGGCAGAAATTACAATTGGTTGACAAATACTCCAGTAGTCTACAGAAAGGCTCACTTTTTCATGTCTTCAAAGAAAGAGCCAATGGCTGATCATCTACCTCAATACCATTTTCCTGTATTGTCCTCTTGTCCTTTGCTACTTTTCGCACCTACAAATCTATTAATGTCAGCTTTGCATATACAAGTAACTGACCTTCCACATTACTTCACTGTGGTAGCCATGGTGACAGAAAATGACTATTAATTGTTGTAATGGCTCATCTAGTTCACTCATATTCTTTAGGGAAGGAAATCTTTCATTCTTGTTTCTATTCAGACCTATATATGACTCCATGCGACCCCCCCCTCCACTCCACCTCCCAGTAAACAGCCTCCAATTGCTCCTAGTAAACCATCAGTTCAAGGGAAATAAGTTTGTTGTTTTGTCTGCTTGCCTGACATTTTGTTAAGGCTGATGGATAACTCGATCTGACCCATAAACCAGCTGGTTGACAAAGAAAATGGAAATTAGTGATGAAGACATAGAAAGCACTGGGGCCATGCAGTTGGTCAAGCAGGCTCTGTGGAGAGACGGTGGTCAATGACCTTTCATTAGAGGAGGAAGAGGTTCGGGGTTGAACAGATTTTAACCAAGTGAGGACAAGAAAGAGGGGATGGTGACGACAGAAGAATAAGTAAACGTCCTGAGATGTGGCAAAATGTTAATTTCAAATGCTGGAGAAAGGGGATTGGGGTGAGTAGATATTGGTTCTACCAACTCTCATTGGAAAAAGGTTGGGATGCAATGTAAGGTCACTCATCAATACAAGTTCTTTCTACAGTTTGGTTTTCTAATGGGTTTAAATCTTCCTTTACAATTTTCTCCATGCATTTTCTTAATTGAGTGTTATTGCTTGGTATTAATCACATTTGGCACATCTTCATAGCATCCAGAGTGCTTCCAGCCTTTCCCAGCTCCTGGGATATTTTGCCTTTATAACGTGTCAGCTAATTGACAGGTAGAAAACAGTTTGTCCCTTCTTAAGCATGCTGTAATTGGCCACTTGTTAACCCACCCCTCTAAAATCTCCCAAATGTTGCTCCAAAAGGTCTAAGCTGCTTTCTGGTGAGTCGTTAAGTGTCAAAATGTGATCAAACAACTATTTTAGACTGTGCAATAATAGCACAGGGCAGTAAAATTTGTTGGTTTTCCATCCCAAGCAGTTGCAGGCATTTAGAAATCAAGGCTTCTGAATAATCTTGAGGAGATTCTATAAACTACCTGTTTGGATTGTTACTGCCGATAATAACCACATATAAAATACAGCCAGGGTGGACACAGACAGATGAAAGATATTTTGATATTTGCACGAAAGAAACCATTTAAATGATTCATAGACAGAAAGCTGGGCTGAATTCCTGCGTGATAGATGGGATCAGTTCCATTCCTCACTGCAATCCCAGGCAAGTTGATTTGTACGAGTCACCACAGAATGGCTAAAATTCAGGAATATTTGATTTTAAAACAAATATGACATGATGACAGTTCTGAAGCTCTTAACTATCTGGCCACAAACACAAGTTATGAATACCAGCATAATCGTGTCACAAAGCTATGTGACTATATTCGTTGTCATGGAGATTCAGTGACATGATCAAGATTCAATTTCAGTTTTTCTTTCCTAACAGAAGAGTTTTAGTACAGATTTTCACATTCATGAAGGTTGAGTCAGACTTGATATTTTACAATTTCATTGTCTTATCGTCAGTGGTTGAGTAGTTTCCCATTTTCTTTATCCACTGATAGAACTGAATGGCACAGTAGATTACCTTTAGGGTACCTTGTCCTTTGGGATACATTTTGGGGTACTTTACTTGGTATCTTTGTGTCAAGTTTGGTCCTGATTTATTTGGTAAAAGTGTTCTTGGGTCTTCTGGCGATAGAGAACTCATTTGAATGGGGGTCAACTCTGTCCACTAAATCACATAAGTGTTATAGTGTAGACGGAAGACCAATCAGCCTGTTATGTCTGTACCAGCTCTCTGAGCATTAAAACTGTATGCCTACCTCCTGTCTTTGCCCCCACGACTCACACTTTGCTTCTATTCAGTTATCTCATGCCATCTTGAATGCCTCCATTGATCTTGCGTCAACCTCATTTTACAGGGAATGCGTACCCTACAAAACAGGATTGAGATAATTAATACATGGAAAAGCAAAGGTCTCTGCCATGTATGTAGTTGTGGGTGGGGGTTCTGCCCCTTTAAGAGAGCTGGTCAGGTGATCCAGAAGGGCGGGGCTAGGTCCAGTCAGGAACCTGTTGTGGAGATGTGAGCATTGTCAATGAAGTGTTCCTGTTCAGAGTTACCATTTATCCACCTTGTGTATAATTCCTGGTTCCAAACAAAGTACCAGCACAATAATTTTGGTCTACTCCTCTACAAAACGTCTTCAAACCCTAAAAGTACTCATTAACCATTACTCTCTGATTCCTATCACTCAACCAACTTTGAATTCATGTTACTACTTTCCCTTTTATCCCATGACCAGTAACTTTCCTCAGAAATCTGTTGTGTGGCACCATATCGAGAACCTTTTGGAAGCCCATGTACACTACATGAATGGTGTTAACTCTCGCCAGCCTTTGCAAATGATGATACATTACCCCTGCAAAGAAGTACATTATCCCTACAAAAACCTCCAGAAAAGAATTAGCTTGTACAAATTAATGCTGATTTTTCCAAAAACAAAACCATTTTTTTTTAAGGTGACTGTTGATTCTATCCCAAATAATTGTTTCGAGATGTTCTCCCACCACTGAAGGTAAACACACTGATATTGTTGGACCAGATATTTCCAACTTTTTTTGAAATAAGAGGAAACTTTTGTTTTTCTCCAAACCTCCAACACCATTCCTGAATCTTGGGAAGATTGCAAGATTATTGCGAGTGTCTCCACAATTTCCACTCTCAACTTCCTTAGCTTCCTTAAATGTAGTGGAAGCATTTCATTCAATCTCAATGAGAAGCAATTACTGTCGGAAATTATAATTGGTGAACAAATATTCCAGTAATCTACAGAAAAGCTCACTTTTTAGAACATTCAAAGAAAGAGTCTATCTACCTCAATAGTACTTTTCTGCAGTATCCTGCTATCCCTTGATATTTTTTGCATCTATAAATCTATCAATGTCAGCCTTGCATATATGAATGACTGAGCCTCCACATCACGTCTCTGTGGTAGCAATGGTGACAGGAAATGATCATTAATTGTTGTAACAGCTCATCTGGTTTCACTCATATTCTTTAAGGAAGGAAATCTGTCATCCTTACATCTGTTCAGGGTTAAATATGACTTCACCATCACACCCCAACCACCACCCCCCACCCCACTCACCTCCCATAATATACTCTTAAAGAACCTTTGGATGGTCCCAGTAAACCACTTAGTTCAAGGGCTTTGAGAGATTAACAACAGATGCTGGCTTTACTTAGTTATACCCACGGTCCATAAGAGACGAAAGAAAATGACTCATGAAAACCCATTTATATTATCCACAAGATGCACTGTAGAAATTCACCAAAGATCTCAGAAAGCTTGGGCAACATGCTGGCTTGGTCATCATCACTGCTGCCTCATGGTGTCAGGGACCCGGGTTTGAATCCAGCCTCAGGTGACTGTCTCTGTGTAGTTTGCACATTCTCCCCATGTCTGTGTGGGTTTCCTCCAGGTGCTCTGGTTTCCTCCCACAAAGATATGCATGTTAGATAAATTAGCCAATCTAAATTGTCCAGTGATGTGCAGTTTAGGTTCACTAGTCATGGGAAATGCAAGGTTACAGGAATAAGGTAGGAGGTTGTGAAGCATTTTGGAATGTAGGTATGGACTTGATGGGCGGAATAGCCTGCTTCCATGCTGTGGGGATTCTATGCGCACCTTCCAAAGCCATGAGCACTTCCATCCAGAAAGACAAGGGCAAGAAATACATGGGAACACCATGACCGTCAAGTTCCACTCCAAGCCACTCACCATCCTGACTTGATAATATATCGTCGTTCCTTCAGAGTCGCTGTGGGTTAAAAACCTGAAATTCCCTCCCTTCCAACATTCCGGGCCAATCTACAGCACATGGACTGAAGCAGTTCAAGAAGGCAGCTCACCACCACCTTCTCAAGGGCAGTTAGTGATGAGCAATATTAGCTAGTGCAGTCCCTGACACCCACATCTCACGAGTGAGTGAGAAAAGATTAAATAGCTTAATTTATACAATTTTATCATCGTTCCTTTAACACAATAATATTTTGTTATGTTTTTAAAACTGAATCTGCAGCATTGCATGCTTGACTCTCAGTGAAAATCACCTTGTTAAAATAAAAAAATCCATTATGCCAGATTTCAGATTATGTTCAGTAATAACATCAGTTGGGATTATAACTACACAGCTTAGTTAATGCTGTGTCACTTCAGTCATCCTGGGCCATCCAAATGTGCTGGTTCTCACCTTTGCACCCTCTCTGAATCCTAATGCAATGAAAAGAAGATACTTTGCACCTTCACTGGGAGGTACTAATTACTTTTTCTCCTTAATTGTTCTTGTGCCAGGGTGTGTTAGCTCAATTGGCTGGAAGGTTGGTTTGCGAGACAGTATGGGCTTAATTCCTTCACAGGCTTGAGGTTATAATGAAGGTCTTACATTCATAACTTTTACCCTCACCTCAGGCATGGTGACCCTCAGGTTGAAACCTCCACCACTTCATGAGAGTGAGCAGTTCTATGGTCTAGTAGAACAATGGCCACATTACCTTTCACCGTCAAATCTTTTCCTTTAATCATTGGACAGACTTTCAACCTCTGCATCTCCAGTTGCTGCTATGTGAGTATTGCTCTTTAGACCTGGAGTACACTACAGTGCCAGACAAGGATGAGGTCAAGGAGAATTATGAATGCAAGAATGAGAACTTTAAATTTGAAGCATTGCTGAACTGGGACCCATTGTAGGTCAGCAAGCAAAAGGTTGATCTGAAGGACTGGAGGGGTGCTTACTAGGACTTGACCATTTCCATGAACGCTGAGAGCCATGCATTTGGGGGTGATACTTTTGATGTTAACGCATTTCGGGAACATTCAATGATGCTAAAAATCTCTTGGAGATAGTTGAAGATGATAGGGCACTTCCCTTGGCTAATATTTGTAGAGCCATTAACAATTGAGCAAAGGTAAGACCTGAGGAAGGAGTTGGCTCAAGTGAACTCGGCAAATATATTAAAGGGCAGGGCAGCTGAAGAGCAGTCAGAAATGTGAAGCGTGATTCTAATTACCTCCTAATTAAAGTATATTCCTCAGAGGAAGAGGAATTATAAAGAAGTGAAAAATTATCCATGGCTTAAGAAGGAAGTCAGGGATAACATAAAGATAAAAACTAGGGCACATCATTCTGCAAAAATCAGTAGCAGGATTGGGAGAACTATAAACTTCAGCATAGGGTTGCTCAAAACAAAATCAAAAGGTGAACAATGAAAGGAAGCCAGCAGAAAGCATAATATTCGGCAAGTATATAAAAAGGAAAAGAATAGAGATGGTAAACGTTGGCCCTTTATAGGATGAAAGTGATGAGGGAAAAATGGCAGAAGCACTCAGCTGATATTTTGCCTCTGTGTTCAATGTGAGAGAAAATAATTTCTCTAAAGTTGCAGGTATGTCAGAGAAACTTGATGCAATTACTGTAAGTAGGGAGAAGTTATTAAGTAAACTGATGGGATTAAAGGCAGATACGTCTCCGGGGCCTTTCGGCCTGCATCCTAGGATTTTCAACAAGGTGGCAGCAGAGATAGTGGATGCATCAGTTATGATTTTCCAAAATTCCCAGGGTTCTGGAAAGGTAACAGTGGATTGGAAATATTCTAATGAGACACCCTTACTCAAAAAAGGAGACAGGTAAAAAGTGGGAAACTATAGATCAGTTAATTTGGGGAAGTTCCTGGAGTCAGTCATAAGGAAGGAGATAACTGATCACTTGGAAGAACAAAGATCAATTCACCAGGGTCAGCACGGTTTCATGAAGGGCAGGTCATGATTGACAAACTTGCTGAATTCTTTCAGGATGTAACTAGTGAGGTGGATAACAAGGATCTGGTGGATGTGGTACATCTAGACTTCCAGAAAACATTTGACAAGGTGCCAGATAAAAGATGGATCCAGACGGTTAAGGGTAGAATATTGGCTTTGGATAAGGGATTGGCCGGCTGACAGAAAGCGGAGAGTCGGGATAAATGGGTTCTTCTCTGGATTGCAAAATGTAACTAGTGGGATGCCGCAGTGTTCAGTTCCCATAACTCAATGATTTGCAATCGATATAAGTGATCTGAAAGCAGGGTCAGAGTGTAAAATAGTAAAGTTCACAGGTGATGCTAAAATTGGTGAGAAAGCTGGCAGCGATGAAGAGATAAAGCATTTGAAGGATGGATATTGATAAACTAGGAGAATGGACTAGAATCCGACCGATGGAGTTCAGTCTGGATAAGTTTGAGGTTCTCCATTCTGGCCGGAGAGATGAAAGGGCAAATTATTCTTTAAATGTGAAGCAGATTCAAAGTGTGTCAGTGCAGAGGGATCTGGGTGTCCTTGTGCATGTATCACAGAAAGTGGTGCAGCAGGTAAGAAGAGAGGCAAATGGGGTCCTGCCATTTATTACAAAATGACTGGTTTATACAAGTTAAGAAGTGTTACTACAACTATATAAGGTGTTGGTGAGACCACATCTGGAATATTGTGTCCAGTTTTGATCTTCTTATTTGAGGAAGGATGAGGTGGCACTGGAGGCAGTTCAGGGGAGCTTCACCATGTTGATTGCAGGGCTGTCATACCAGGAGCAGTTGAATACCTCGGGCCTGTGCTCACTGGAGTTCAGAGCAATGAAGGGGGATCTGATTGAGGGATATAAAATGCTAATGGAGATGTTGAACACGTGTGCCCCCTCGTAGTGCAGTCTTGATCATGAGATCAGAGATGTAGAGTGAGAGGAGGTAGGTTCAAAACTGAAATGAGAAAGTGCTTCTCTCAGAGAGAATCTGTGGTACTCACTGCCTCAGAGCGCAGTGGAGACAGAATCAATCAACAGACTCACAAATAAAAAGATAAGTTACTGATAAAATAAATGGATTATAGGGCTATGAGGAGCAGGCAGGAGAGTGGAAGTGACACCAGGATAACGTCAGCCGTGATCATGTTAATGGTGGAACGGGCTAGAAGGGCTAATTGCCTACTCCAGCTCTTAAATCCTATAGTCCTAGCCCCAGAACAGACTAGCAACTGTTACTTATGTGATCCTGCTCATTATAAATCAGCTGCTGTGTTTCCGACATAATTATAATGACCATACTTTAAAACTACCACCCCCTCCAGTTCCTGAATTATACTTTGTCTTGTTAAATAGCAAGTCTTTGAATCAAGTTCCTGTTTTCTTTCTCAGCTCACCATTGCTCACAAACCTTTTGAGTTCCTCTCTTTTTCTTTTTGACCTTATCATCTCCTTGAGAAATAACTTTGAATTGTCCTGGTTCGTTTCCAAATTTTAAAACCTTCCGATCATATCTCCACATTAGCCGTACTGTCCATCTGGAAGAGAAAGTTGTGATCCTTTCCTCATGACATCTGAAACGTCATAGTGTTAATAAGGCTGTCAATCACTTCTAGCCATCTGATGACACTGACAATACAGGATACATTCATTCCAGATTGCAGAGTAGATTCATACAGCAGCTGATATCATCGTATTTAATATTACTAGAATCTAACAAAATAGTCACCAGCCGCAGCGCGGAAGCAAGGAGCAGCTAAAGGTCGAGTGAATCAAATATTGAGAAGGATTTAATTTATTAACATTGAATTTCGGGGACAGTTTATGCATTGTACTCAATGCTGCCATCCATTTGAGCTCACGGTGAAGGTTGCTTCTCACTAATAAGTTTGGTTTTTTTTTTGAGCTATGGTGACACTTGTCAATATGGTAATATGGTGCTCCACAGTAACGTCCTCTGTTCTTTCCCCAGTAATATTAAGGTAAGCATTTCTTCATCCATAATCTTCATGACCCTGTGTCTGCAGCTTACATGACAGCTATCTTTGGTCATTGATTACTGCTGAAGTACAGAAATCTCATAAGACAATCTCCTTGAGGAATATATCAAAGTCACACTTACCGGCTGAAATATAGTAGGACAGTTTTCTCCAACTGTTTTGAAAAAGTCATTCACAGGACATACGCATGGCTGGCTAATCCAGTATTTATTATCCTTCCTTATTTGCTCAGAGTCAGTTCATGTTGACCACATTGCTGGGGGTTAGGAGTCACATGCAGGGCAGACCAGATAAGGACAGCTAATGAAGGATATTAGAGAACCAATGGGTCTTTTTCCAGGAAGCAGTAACGGTTTCACGGTCATCATTAGACCCTTACGTCTCATCTGTTAGTCATCAGAAGAAAGAAGCTCTGGAATCACTTTATTAACAAGCTGATTTCTAGGTGTAGCCACTACATCTAGTAAAATGGAAGGATCAAAAAGTTGCTTTGGAAGTAAATGTTTGGAATATCTGAGTCACTTAATCCCAGATGTTTGTTCAACTTGATTCAAATTCCATCATCTATCATGGCAGAATATAAGCAGGATCCCTGGATCATTACCTAGAAATAGTCCAGTGATAATACCACTAGCCTACTCTACCTGAAAGACTTAGCACAAAATCTAGGCTGAAACTTCAGTGCAGTACTGAGGGAGTACAGCAGAGTCACAGGTATTGCCTTTTGGATGGCATCATGGGATTATTCCACAATTCATCTGTTTTTGAGGAATAACTTTTAGTTTTGGGAATTGGAATCTGAAAGACCTGCTGAGAATCTCTGAGGTATGTGGAAATCAGCCAGACCTGGGTTAGTTACTGCCCACATGGTACCCCTTGTTTATTTCAGTCGGGAAATGGAAAAAACTTAAGCAGTGATGAATCATCTCTGAGATTTTCTTTCATTAATTCACAGGCTGTCCCCATCCCCAATTGTTCAGCATCAACCACTTTGCTGTGGGTCTGAAATCACAAGCAAGTTTAGACTGGGTAAGAATTGAATTTCCCTTTTCCTAAAGGACATTAGTGAGCCATATGGTATTAACAACAACTAACGGTGATTACATTTTTAATATTAACTTTGCATTTAATTTCAAATTTCTGAAAAAAAGGCACTGATTCCAAACTTCAGCAGCTCCTTTAGATTCAAACCCCAGAGCATTAGCCAGCTTCTAGATTACTCATCCAGTGACAGGAGAGAAGATGTCAACCATTAGGTTAGTTAAGAATTTAAATCCTTCATATATTCAGCAGATCAAAGGATCTCCAAATGCACTTTATTAACAAATGAGCTTCTTGGCTGGATCAGTGCAGTGGAATACTGGAAAAGTCAAAAAAGTTACTTTGAAGGTAAAGCTTTACATTTCTGATTTGAGTATTTCAAAGTAGCAAATGTTGGTTTGTAAATAGGCCATGTAGTGATTTATTCATTTGTTTTAGGGTTTTATCTGTGTGTTTTCTCATTCTTGGTTTTAGCTTGAAGAAGGCAGAAATATTTAAAATCTGCTGGGAGCTGTGAAGGTCAATGATTCGTGATGTTAAAACATCTAAGCAAAAATGCACATTGCACTCAAAGCTGGGCTGAAGGGATAGGGATATCAGAGAGCTGGTTAGCCAAATGGTAACACAAATATCCCCAGGGAACCTTATACCTTGGCAAACAACTCAAACACTAAAGGGAACAAAGTGAATTTCAGACAGCCAGGCGTACAATGGTTTGATTCCTGGAGAAATGAATGAACTCCCAAGGCCTTGCAACACATATGGGATTTTCTTCGTAGAAAATGTAACATTGTTCAGCCTTGGACTCTTTAGAAGTCATAACTTTATGTTAGCAGTGCTAAAATTTTAATTGAAGTTTATTTTGATTGAAAAAAATGAAATACTGTGACACAGTTCTTTCAGTTTATAACTGAATTTCTCTCCAATGTTTAATAGTCCCTACTGGTATTGTTAAACAATCTGCTTTCTTAGTTGGATATAAATCCAATTACTCTAAAGCAATGAAGAGTAGAGAGGGGTTGCCCACCACTATTGTCAAAACAAATTTATCTTTTCATTATTGTATTCCTGCTGTTGTTGAGAGCTTTGCATTGTGTAGTGTTCTTTGTAGAAGTAACTTGTGCTGCAGACAAAGGAGAACCGTGGCTGCATTTGTATTTGTAATTCTATAAGGCATTTGAAAAATTGCATTTCAAATATTATTTGGAAAGTACAAGTTCATGTTGTCGGGTAACATACTGACATGGGTGAAAGTTTGCATTGCTCACAGGAAGTAGTGAATAGAACGAAGTGATCTTTTTTCAGGCTGGTAAGATGTTGCAAGTGCTGTGCCACAGGGGTCAATTCCCTGCACTTCCACAAATGTCATTTATTGTATCCATTGCTCCCGATGCGGTCTCCTTTACATGAGGCAGACTGGACACTCACCCCCGCCACCCCACCCCACACCCCCCCCCCCCCCCCCACCCCCTGCCCCCCCCCCCCCCCCCCCCCACACAACCCACCCTCCCATCCTGGCACCTTCCTCTGCCACTGCAGAAATTGCAAAGCCTCCGCCCCCACTTCCTCCCTCACCACCATCCAAGGGCCTAAAGGAGCCACCCACATCCATCAAAGTTTTACCTGCGCACTAATATCATTTATTGTATCCGTTGCTCCCGATGCTGTCTCCTCTACTTTGGGGAGACAGGAAGCCTCCTCGCAGAGTGCTTTAGGGAACATCTCTGGGACACCCTCACCAATCAATCACACCGCCCTGTGGTCCAACATTTCATCTCCACCTCCCACTCTGCTGTGGACATGCAGGTCCTGGGCCTCCTTCACCGCCGCTCCCTCACCACCAGACGCCTGGAGGAAGAATACCTCATCTTCCGCCTCAGAACACTTCACCCCCAGGGCATCAATGTGGATTTCACCAGTTTCCTCATTTCCCCTTCCCCCACCTCACCCCAGTTCCAAACTTCCAGCTCAGTACTGTCCCCATGACCTGTCCTACCTGCCTATCTTCTTTTCCACCTATCCACTCCACCCTCCTCCCTGATCTATCACCTTCATCCCCTCCCCCACTCACCTATTGTACTCTATGCTACTTTCTCTCCACCCCCACCCTCCTCTCATTTATCTCTCCACCCTTCAGGCACTCTGCCTGTATTCCTGATGAAGGGCTTTTGCCCGAAATGTCGATTTTACTGCTCCTGGAATGCTGCCTGATCTGTTGTGCTCTTCCAGCACCACTAATCCAGAATCTGGTTTCCAGCATCTGCAGTCATTGTCCTTACCTGCCAATCCTCCTTTCCACCTATCCACTCCACCCCCTCTCTGACCTACCACCTTCATTCCCATCTCCATTCACCTATCGCACTCTAATTGTACCTTCTCCCCAGCCCCACCGCCCTCCTATTTATCTCTCCACCCTGGAGGCTTCCAGCCTTATTCAAAATGAAGGACTCCTGCCCGAAACATCGATTTTCCTGCTCCTTGGATGCTGCCTGACCTGCTGTGCTTTACCAGCACTACTCTAATGTTGACACAGGGGTCAATGCTGAGATCATGACACTTTACAATTTATATGGAATATTTGAATAAAGGATTCAAAAGTAGGTTTGCTGACTATGTTGATGGCACAAAAATAGGTAAAATAGTGAGTAGTGAAGAGAACAGGAAGACCCCATAAAGGGATATGGATGAGTTAAGTGAGCCAGCAAATAAGATCTGACAAACAGAGTGCAATATGAAAAGTGTCAGATTGTCAATAAATAAAAACGCAGCATATTTTTCTAAATTGTGAGAAATTGCAGAGCTCTGAGATGCAGAGGGATCTGGGAGTGCTAATGCATGAATCCCAGAAGGTACAATGCAGGTACAGTAAGCAATCAGGAAAGCTCATAAAACTCTATGGTTTATTCTGAGGGGAATTGAATGCAAGAGTAAGGAGGCTATCCTTCAGTCACAAAGAGCATTGGGTGAGACCACATCTGGAACACTGTGTACAGTACTGGTCATCATGCTTACAGATGGATGTTAAAGAATTGGAAACAGTTCAGATAGGTTTGCTAGACTAATATCAGGAGTGAGCGAGTTGCCTTTTGAGGATAGAATGTACAGGCTAGGCCTGTATTGTCTGAAGTTTAGAAGACTCAGAGGGTGATTTAACACATAAGACCCCGAGAGGACTTGACCAGATGGATGTGGAAAGGCTGTTTCCTCTTGTGAGACAATCTAGAATGAAGAATCATAGTTTTAGAAGAAGAGGCCATCTACGTGAGACAGAGCTCAGGAAACCTTTTCTTTCCCTCAGGTTGTTGTGCATCCTTGAAATTCTGTTCCTGTAACAACAGTGGATACAGTGTCTTTAGTTATCTTTCAGGCAGAGATAGACAGATTTTTGGTAAGCAAGGGAATGAAGATAAGCGGTGATATCGAGTTGAGGTTAAAACCAGATCAGCCACGACCTTATTGATTGGTAGAGAGGATTCAAAGGGCTGAGTGGCCTACCTTTGTTCTCAGCTTGTACATTCATGCAAACTAACTGTTGTGATTCCTACAAGACGACAGTTGAGTGTCATATATCCCATATATTGCAATTGGCTGTCAGGGCGATTAGAGATGGGTATTTGAATAACAGTTTATCAGTCCATCCAAAATGCAAGAACAAAGGAAAATAGCTCAACTAACATCTGTATAGTTAACGTACTGACGTTTAGATTAATCTCAATGGATATGGTTTAAATGGTGAGAAGACTTACTCCAGGCAGTGGAAATATCATTGGACTGGTCATCTAGAGCCTGTCTAGGGCTGAAGTGCTGCAACATGGGTTTGAATTTCATAAGGCAAATGGTCAAGTTTAAATTCAATAGAAATCTGGGATTAAAAAAAACGCATTTAATCTTGACCATGGACTGATCTTAGTTTGCCCCATTCTTGGGGCTGCATGGTGGTTCAGTGGTTAGCACTGCTTCCTCATAGCGCCAGGGACCCAGGTTCCATTCCAGTCTCAAGTGACTGTGTGGAGTTTGCATGTTCTCCCCATGTCTGCGTGGGTTTCCTCCTGGGTGCTCTGGTTTCCTCCCGCAGTCCAAAGATGTGCAGGTTATGTGGATTTGCCATAGGAAATTGCCCGTTGTGTCCAGGGATGTGCAGGCTAGGTGGATTGACCATGCAGGGTTACAGGGTAGGGGGATGGGTCTGGGTAGAATGTTGTTCCTGGGTCAGTGAAGATTTGCTGGGCTGAATGATCTACTTCCACACAATAGGGATTCGATGACTCTTCAGGTTAGGTGAGAAAAGGAAGGCACTGATACCATCATGTCACATGGAGTTCACTACCAATATATTCCAATGTGATTTAAAATGTGGTTGAAAAAGCTAGGGTGAACGAAAGCACAAATGACACAAAACGCTGTGGGGAGAAAATGTTTTTCAACAACAGAACAGAAACTGAAGGCCCTCGATTACGTCTGCTCACTATTTGAAATTACAAATGGTGACTTAAATTAAACTTAGTCTTTGCCGCGAGATTAAATAGCACAGATGGAATTGAAAGTGACAGAGTTTCCCAAATGGCTTTTCACAGGGACTTCAACAGAACAAATTCAATATGTGTTGGCCATCTGAGATGCAGCTATTGATTATCTGTCTCAGCCAATGAGCATGCAATCCCACAGTGTTCTCTATGGATCTTGGGTGACTAAGTCATCACTTCATTCTGAGTGCATTTGTGAGTTTATCATTCCATTCCTCCAAACTTACATTATAATAAGTATCTGAGTTCCATCTTTTCTTATTCCCATTTTAGTCTCCATTCATTTTTCTTTTCTCTTCTATTTTATAGAATCATAGAAGCCCTACAGTGTGGAAACAGGCCCTTCGGCCCAACATGTCCACACCCACCCTCTGAAGAATACCCCATCCAGACCTATTCCCCTATATTTACTCCTGATTAATGCACCTAACCTACACATCCCTGAGCACTATGGGACAATTTTGTGATAAAGCATCAGTAGAAGGTTTGCTGGTACAGTAGCTGATGGCAATTAAAGAGCTTGGTGAACCAAGGGTCCTTTGTTTCTTTACCTGGATAAGAAATGATGTGGTTTAGTTGCAGTTTGTACAAGGCTTATGTCACTTGGGGCTTACTTGATTAAGCCATAAGAACAGATTGAGTAAATTAAGTTTGTACTCCCTTGTACATAGATGTTGAAGGGTACAGCTATTAGAGGTATCTGAGACAATTACAGAAGTGGATAAAATAATAAATTATCTCAGAATAAAAGATTCACTCAGAAACAGTGACCATAACGTGGTAGAATTTTGCATTCAGTTTGAGAATGAGAAACCTGGGTCAGAAACAATTGTACTAAATTTAAATAAGGATAATTAAAGATAAATTAGGTCAGAGTTGGTGGGAGAAGATTAGCAAAGAAGTTTCGTAGAATGATGGCTGAAGAACAGTGGCAGAAATGTAAGAACACAGTGCATGGTTCCCAACAAAGCTATTTTCTAGAGGGAAAGAAAGAAAGGAATGAGTCAACCATAGTTAACGAAGGAAGTTAAGGACAGCATCAAATTGGAAGAAAAATCATACAATTTGGCAATGATTGGCAGCTCATCAAATGATTTGGAAAGTTTTTAAAATAAAATTAAAAAGATGGAGAAAATAGAACTTGATAGGTAAACTTGCAAGTCGTATAAAAACAGGGCAGCAAGAGGTTCTTTAAATATGTAACAAAAGGAATAGAGAGAGCAAAGTGAAGTCAATATAAACCCCTTAGAGAATAAGGTTAGGGAAATAATAATTGGGAACCTAGAAATTTTAGATGAATCGAATAAATACTTTGTATCATGTTTCATGTTAGAAGACATGAAAGAAAAGCTAAATAATTAAAGGGAAAAAGGTGAGGAGGAAATAAATCCAATAAATATCATTGGCGAAAAAAACCGCTGAGATAAAGGCAAACCATTCCCCTGGACTTGATGGGCTGCATCCAAAGATATTCTAGGAAGTAGCTACAGAGATAATAGATATACTGGTGGTAATCTTCCAAGAATTGAAATTGCCAAAAAGAACCAGAGGGCTAGAAAGCTAACAATGAATATCCACATTGTAAAAGAGAAGGAGGCAAGGAAAGGTAACTACAGGTCAATTAGCTTTAGCAAATGTAATTGAAAAAATGTTAAAGTCGATTATGAAGGTTGTAATATCAGAGCATTTAGAAACCCATAATCAAATTAAGTAGAGTCTTCATGAAGGGAAAACCATGACCTACAAATTCATTAGAATTCCCTGCAGAAGTTACTAGCAGAATAGATAAAGGGAAATCTGTAGATGTAATATATTTGGATTTCCAAAAGGTGTTTGATAAGATACCAAATGAGAAGGCTACTGAATAGAATAAGAGCCCCTGGTGCTGAAGGTATGATGCTAACATGGTTAGAGAATGAAATAACTAATAGAAGACAGAGAGTGGAATCTTATAGTGTCCTGAATGACAGAGGCTCTGGTGAGAAATGTGGGAGGATCATAAGAGAAGTGCAATGAGGCTAATCTCAATGTTAGTAACAGCTTGTTACTTCATTTAACTAATATTTGAGCATCAGGGTAAGATTCTTAAGGAGAATTTTATTTGGAAAAGTATTTATTAACTCCAGATTTCATCTCATTAATATGCAGCTTCCCATCCAACCATCCAATGCAGACTGGTTAGACTCTGAGAATTCTAGACAATTTGGCAATTAGAGTGGGTGTTGGCGACTTCAGCTCACCACTTCCTGCAAAGAATCTCCATGTTGGACACGAGGAACCATCATCTCTAAGCATGTTCATTGGGTGTAGACTGCACCCAGCCCACATCCATGTACATTGACATCTAACATGTGCCCAGTCTACCTTCAATCCATTTATTGGATACTGCTGCCTTTCCATACTGCATCTGAGAGCACATTGACAAGTATCATTGCAATGCTGCAGCAACAGCACTTGTGGTTGGAGGGATGCATTCAGCTCATGTATTGGACCAGGCTCTGGGTTATTTGCTTGCCCTCTGAGCTCTCACTCTCTTTGAATGTACCTGAATAAGCACAGCATCCCTCCCTTGCTTTGTCTTTTTCAGCCTTGACCAGTGAAGTCAAGGGAGATAGCCTTCAGCCAGGGGTTCCTAGCACAGTAAGTCAAGTGCAGCCTCCAACTCTAGTCCAGGAGTTTGGACACAGTCAGTCAGCCACTTGGGGCCCTCAGAGTCAGGATCTTCTCCACATAAGGGGTGAAGGAACTCAGTGCCATGCAGCCCAATAGCTCTATAGAATCTTTCCGCATCACTGAGATCTCTTTTCTTCCTGGGATAAGAGCGAAACAAGTATTAAGGGAGAGGGAAGTCAGTATATGGCTGTTACTGTTAGTGAAGAGCAGGCGAGTAGGCGTCACTGAGGACATACAGGGTTCGTAATGTTTGAGGTCAGGGAGGAGATGGAAAGTGTTGTAGGCAATAGCGAGAGTGGTAGAACATGTGCCTTGCTGGGAGGCATGTGCAGTAGTGGAGGTAGAGCGAGTGTGAAGATGGTGACACTTACACTGGCAGAGTGGAAACAATCGTAAGACCATAAAGTACAGTGTATACTTAAGCCATTCAGCCCATCGAGACTGCTGCACCATTCAATCATGGCTGATATGTTTCTCAACCCTATTCTCCTGCCTTCTCCACATAATCTTTGATCCCCCTCACAATCAGGAGCCTATCTCCGTCTTAAAGACACTCAATGGCTTGGCCATCACAGCCTCCTGTGGCAATGAGTTCCACAGAGACACCACTCTCTGGTTGAAAAAATTCCTCCTCATCACTGTCTCTTCACTCTGAGGCTGTGATCTCAGGTCCTCATCTCTCCTCCTGGTGAAAGCATCTTCTCCATATTTGGTGTATCTGGGTCTCTCAGTATTCTGTAAGATGGACATTGACCTTCTTCCGATATTGCTGGGCATTCCTCCAGATGGCTGGGACTGCACTGATCTGGGTGGCAACCTGAGACCTGACTGACACGACCTAGTGTCACAGCGTCCACTGTTGATCCTGGAGGGGAGGACATTCTGTGGCTGTGTCTCTCTCTGTCCATCAGGACCACCAGGTCCTTGTTTGAACACCGGGTGGGCTTAAGTTTGAGACAGACAGATTTTTAATCAGTAAGGGAATCAAGAGTTACAGAGAAAAGGCAGGAAAGTGGAGTCGAGGATTATCAGACTGGCCGCAATCTCATTGAATGGCGGATCAAACTCAATGGGATGAATAACCTGATTCTGCTCCTAGGTCTTACAGCAGGTTTTGGGAGAGTAAAAGATTTCCTATTGCTCAGTCATTTGCATTTTTCAGCATTTGTTGATTACCTGGATTCTTTCGACAGAACTGCAGTTCATTTTTTTAAAGAAAGGTCTTTTACTTTGTGCTCCCTTTGGCTGAGAGCATTCTGTCTCTGTCTCTCTCTCTCTCTCTCTCTGTCTCTCTGCCTCTCTCTCTCTCTCTCTCTCTCTATCCAAGGATGTCTCTCAGAGTCTTGGTGATTGAGTTTGAAAATGCAACATCTTATTAAGTTCTTATACAGATTGTTCGAAAGGCTGACATTTTAGCTGTCCTGAATCATGACCAACAATGTGACATCAGTTACACTGGGACTCACTGGGGGGTCCTTCGCTTACTTTTGCTCAGTGACATTGATTTCTCTAGAAAGACCTATTGTGTCATGTAAGAACTAATCAAATTCTAATTGTCTCCCTTTATAATTGTGATATTAAGTTGGGCAGATGTCTTATGTAGGCTGTAAAGAAATAGAGATCGGCTAAATGAGTGGCAAGGATGTGCCAAATTGATTATAATGTGGGAAACGTGAAATTTTGGTTAAAGGAAAAACATATTATCTGAATAGTGAGAGAAATCAGAGCTCTGGGATTCGGACAGATATGAATGTTCTTGTGCATGAATTGCAAAGAGTTCAGGTACAGAAATTACTTCAGAAAGATAACGCTATCATTTATTTTGAGAGCAATTGAATGCAAAGGTAGAATAGTTATGTGTCCAATATATGGAACATTTGTGGGACTGTATCTGGAGTATTCTGTATCTAATTTAAAGAAACATGGAATTACATTGGAGGCAATACAGAGACGGTTGACTAGACTCAGCCTAGAATGGGCAGATTACTTTATGAAGAAAGTTTGGACAGCTAGGCCTGTACCCTTTGGAGTTTAGAACAGTAAGGAGTCACTTCTTTGAAACATATAAGATCCTGAGGGGTCTTGACAGGGAAGATGTGAAGAAGATTGTTGCTCTTGGTACAAAAGATGTCATTATTGTAAAATGATAGGTCATGCATCTAAGGTAGAGATGAGGAGAATTTCTTTCCTCAGGGAGGGTTGTTAGTTTTATCGGGCTCTCTTCCTCAAAGGACAGTGGTAGTAGAGTCCTTGAAGAAGGAGGTAGTTAAATTCTTCGTAAGCAAGAGATTGAATGCTTACTGGGGTAAGAGGAAGTATGGAGTAATCAGATCAGCTATAATCTTATTGAATGGTAGAATAAGGTCAAAAAATTGAGTGTCCTACTGCTGCTCCTAATTCCATATCTTTGTTTGTTCATATGTTAAAGTACTGGTCTGTCTGCCTTTTGGTTGATTGTGAACAAAGTCACATGATCTCTGGGAGCCATCTTGTAAAGACAATTTGTAATGACGTATTGAAAGATCAGATTAACACATTGTACCAAATATATGTTGCCAGATAATTACATTATTCAATTTTTTTCTTTACTTTGATCATGAGACACAAATATTGCCAGTACATCCAACATTATTTGGCCATAACTAATTTCACATGGGATGAAAGTCTAATTATCTGTAAACGGATGACACAAAAGCAATCATTTGAAAAGTTGTCTTCTAAGATTCAGCTCAGTGACTTGCAGTGAGCTGAAGTCAGAAGGTGTGACTCTGAGGCAAATGTCAAAATCTGGAATCCAAACTGAGGTAACTACGGCAACTGGTTATCCTGTCTTTCATTTACCCAAGTTGAAAAGTGCGGTGCCTGAAAAGTGCAGCAGGTCAGGCAGCATCCAAGGAGCAGAAGAATCAATGTTTCGGGCATAAGCCCTTCTTTAGCTTATGCCCGAAACGTCGATTCTCCTGCTGCACTTTTCCAGCACCACACTTTTCAACTCTGGTCTCCAGCATCTGCAGTCCTCACTTTCTCCTAGTTTCATTTACCCAAGCCTATACTTCTAACAGTTCTCATTTCAGAGCGGAGCAAATATTCCCTTTATCATTTCCAACACATATTCAAAAGCTGGTCACTTATTTCGCATTTCTGTGTGTGATTGTACTGCTCATACATTTAGTCTCTTTTTTCAGTATGCAGTTATGAGTGATGTGGGCAAGTCATCATTTATTTCACCTCCCTAAATGCCATTGGACTGACTGGGCATTTAAGGGTCAACTACATTGCTGTGAGTCTGGAGTCACATGAAGGCCAGACCAGATAAGGATGGCAGATTCCCTTCCCTAAAGAACCAGTTGAGCTTTTGTGATAGTTGATGATGGTTTTGTGTTTACCAATACTGAGACTAGCATTTTAATTTTACATTTTATTCTTTGAATTCAAGTTGTGCTAGCTGTTAGGTTTGAACCCATGCTCACAGAGTATTACCTTGAGCCTCAGGATTACTAGCCCAGTGACATTATGAGAAGTGATTAGCCTTTCGAGGGACTTTGTTTTTGCCTATTGAGCACCTTGCAAGGTCGTGATCTCAGTTCCACACAAATACAAGTCTGTCTATCGTTAATGACTCCAATGTCGTCAGGCCAATGCCTTTTGTGAATAAGTCGGATCAGAAGGCAGTGATGCCAAAATAGATGGATTACATTTGGAATAGAAGGCTACTCAGCTTTAGTTCTTATTCAATCTAATCTAAATCCAAACACCGCGTCCTGCCATGCCAACTGCATCCTTGAAAACACCCAGTTGAAAGTACAAACGTTAAATTAAGAAGAAGCTTACATACATAATCCCTTCCTAAGCATGCTTCTTCTGATTAGTCCTGTTGTAACATTGACATTCAGTGCACACTAACAAGGGGGGAACTCAGCTGCTGTCGAATTGAATGGAAATTGGTAGCTGGGGTGGTAGTCAAACCTCACAATCTTGAATGGGGGGTGTGGTGGAGGAAAAGGGTATTATGGATCTCTGATATTGGTGAACTCATAAATCAGGAACAAAAGAAAATAATTCATATAACACCTTTCACAGCCTTCAGAACATATTGCACCTATTAATTACATTTTTAATTCCGAAAACAGTGAAACGAGGCGATATACACCAGTCTCAATTATCAGTCCAAAACAATTCACATTTTTGCTGTGCCTTTTGTGAACACAAATTGCCTCAGAATTAATAAAGCCAATAATGTAATTTTTCAGATTCTAGCTCTGAGGTAATACAGAGGAATGTAGCAGCCCCTTATAATGACCGTGTAAACAATAAGGTTCAAACACCAAATTGAAATAAAAGACATAGTGGGAATTGTGTACAGGCCACCCAACACTCATTGTGAGGTAGGGGATTGTACCAAACAGGAAATTAGAAATACTTGCAGTAAGGATACAACAGTTATTCAATCTGCGTATTGACTGTACAGCAATGCGATTGGAGGAGGATTTCCTGAAATGTATGAGGGATGGTTTCTTCAGCTAATATGTCAAGGAATCAACTAGAGAGTAAGTCATCCCAGACTGGGGTATAACGAGAGAGCACTAATTAGCAACGTTGTGGTGCAAGATTCTTTGGGGAAGAATATGATAGAATTCTTCATTACAATGGGTCCTGAACTTAAAGACAGCTAACTTTGATGGTATGAGACATGTATTGGCTAGGTTAAGGTGGCCAAGGATACTTAAGGGGTTGACAGTGGATAAACAATAGCAGATATTTAAAGACTACATGGATGAACTTCAACAATTGTACATCCCTGTCTGGCATCAGAGTAAAACGGGGAAAGTGGCTTAACCATGACTCACAAGGGAAGTCAGGAACAGTGTTAAAGCCAAAGGGGGGGCTTATAAAGTGGCCAGATAAAGCAGCAAACCTGAGGACTGGGAGAAATGTAAAATTCAGCAGAGGAGGACAAAAGGTTTCATTCAGAAAGGGGGGATAGATTATGAAAGTAAACCTGCGGAAAACATAAAAACTGACTGCAAAAGCTTCAATAGATATGTGAAGAGAAAAAGACTGGTGAAGATAAATGTAGGTCCTTACAGTTAGAATCAGGTGACTTCATGATGAGCTACAGAGAGACGGCAGACCAGCTGAACAAACACTTTGGATATGTTTTCACTAAGGAGGGCACAAATGACTTTCAGGAAATGTAAGGGGACAGAGGGTCAGGAATGAAGGAGGAACTGAAGGAAATCCTTATTCATCAGGAAATTGGCGAATTCAATGAGATTAAAATCTAATAAAATCCTTATGGCCTGATACTCTGCATCCCAGAAGTACTTAAGGAAGTGGCCCTGGAAATAGCAGAGGTATTGGTCATCATGTTCCTGAATTCTGTAGACTCTGGAAGAGTTCCAATGGATTAGAGGGTAGTTAATGTAACCCTACACTTTAAGTAAAGAGAGAGAGAGAAAACAAGGAATTATAGGCCTTTTAACCTGATATCCATGAAGGGATAAATGCCGGAGTCAATCATTAAGGATGTAGTAATTGAGCATTTGGAAAGCGGTGGTCCTAATCAGCATGAATTCTCTAAAGGGAAATCGTGCTTGATAAATCTTCTGGAATTTTTTTGAGGATGCGACCAGTAGAGTGGACAAGGATGAATCAATAAATGTAGTGCATCTGGACTTTCAAAAGGCTTTAGACAAAGTTCCACACAAGAGATTAATAAAGAAAAGTAAAGCTCATGGTATCAAAGTAATATATTGACATGGATTCAGAACTAGTTGGCAGAGAGGAAGGAGAGAGTTGTAATAAATTATCCTTTTTAGAGTGGCAGGCTGAGAGGAGTGGGGTGCCACAGGGTTCAGTGCTGGGACCTCAGCTGTGAGGAATTGAATGCAATATCTTTAAATTTGCCGATGACACCAAGCTGGGTGGCTGTGTGTGCTGTGAGGAGGATGCTAAGAGGCTGCAGGGTGACTTGGATAGACTGGCTGAGCGGGCAAATACTTGGCAACTGCAATATAATGTCGATAAATGTGAAGTTATCCACTTTGGTCACAAAAACAGGAAGGCAGATCTGAATGGTGGCAGTTTAATAAAACATGAGGTGCAACGATATGATTAGATCCCCTACAGTGTGGAAACAGGCCCTTCAGGCCAACAAGCCCACACAGACCCTCCAAAGAGTAACCCACCCAGACCCATTTTCCTCTGACTAATGTACCTATCACTATGGACAACTTAGAATGGCCAATTCACCTGACCTGCACATCTTTAGACTGTGGGAGGAAATCAGAGCACCTGGAGGAAACCCACGCAAACGCAGAGAGAATGTGTAAATTCCACACAGACAGTTGTCCAAGGTCAGGATCAAACCTGCGTCCCCGGTGCTGTGAGGCAGCAGTGCTAACCACTGAGTCACCATGTTGCTCCATGTCATGGTGTCATGGTGGAACAGTCACTGAAGCTTGGCATGCTGTGAGGGTGCAGTGAGGAAAGCTAATGGCATGCAGGCTTTCGGAGTAAGGATTGCTTGCTGCAGTTATACAGGGCCTTGGTGACGTCATATCCTGAGTATTGCAGTTTTGATTCCCCAGTCTGAGGACAGACCTTCTTGCCATTTAGGGAGACCAGACTGATTCCCAGGATGGCGAGACAGACACATGAGGAAAGACTGGATCGACTTGGGCTTGTACACGCTGAAATTGACAAGAAAGGAGGTGGGGGGTTATGTCATAGAAACAGAAAAATTCCTGATGGGACTGGACAGGCCAGATGTGGGAAAAATGTTCCTGATGTTGGGGAAGTCTAGAACGAGAGGTCATAGTCTAAGAATAAGAGGCAACCCATTCAGGACTGTGATGAGGAAGGATTTCTTCACTCAGAGAGTGGTGAAGCTGGGGCATTCTCTCCCACTGGAAGCTGTTGGGGACAGTTCGTTAGATATATTCAAGAGGGAGTTGGATGTGGACAGCTAAAGGGATCAAGGGGTATGGAGAGAAAGCAGGAGTTGGATAATGAAAATGCATGATCAGCTGTGATCATATTGAATGGTGGTGCAGGTTTGAAGGGCCGAACAGCCTACTCCTGCAGCTATTTTCTATGTTTCTATGTTCGAAGGATCAGTGTTGGCCTGGGCACCAAAGAGAATTCCTCCATTCCTCTTTGCAATAGTGCCATGGTATTTTCACACGAACCTGAGAGGGGAATCAGGTTCTTGTGGAGTAACACGTTAATGCAAATCTGTCAGCTATGTAACAATGAGTGGCCGCTTGGCATAAACAGGTGAGTCTGAGAACGAGAAAGAAGCAATATCGTATTTAGAGGGACAAGTACCTCAACAGTAAAAATATATATGAGATGAATAAGGAGTTGAAATTAGTTTCCATTCTCCTAATTCATGATAGAGGAGAGCAGACAAAAGTTACCAACTGAACAAACACTTGCAGGCAGGTTCCATTATCATGATCCCAGATCAAACCCCAGGATGAAATCTGACTTGGTACATACTTTGGACTTTCTTGGTTTTAATAAGGTAGTCTTTCACAAACAAACAACGCTATAGATTCAGGTTTTGCCAAAAAACGGCAGATTATAATCAAAAAGAAATGAAGATAAAATAGAATAATAGCTATTCACCTATTATGCAAATTTTGAAATTTTGAAGCATCTGGTAAAACGCAATTTCCGATCCCATTAAACTCAAAAACATTCCCCTACAGTACACACACCAGAGACAATTCCCTCCTCTTTCTCATACATAGAGCTTAATCTAATTAAGCTTCAATTCACTTATTAGATTCTCAAGAACTGACATTAGGTTTTCTCAGCTTCACGTAATCCCTTCTGAGCTCTAGCCAAACATTTTTGGTCCAGACCTTTTAAATTAATTGCGGTAACCACTTTCTCAGGCGCAATTCTTGTACACATCCAAACTTCAGCCAAGACTTCTGTAAAAGAGTCAAACTGAGGCCCCAAAAAGTTTTCAAAACTATGCATGCTCCCCCTAAGCTAATTAAATGCTTCTCATCGAAAGCCTAACATAGGATAGCGTTTACTTTGATGGTTTGTAAATTCTCCCAATGTAAATAAATTTCCATTAGTCTCTCAGACTATCCCTCTCAGGCTGTTTTAAAAGGAATAGCCATTGCTCCAGAAAAACCTACAAATAAACTGTTAAACCTCTTCAGACAAACAAGCAAAATCCACACATCACTCTCGCAAGTTCCAAAATTTGAAATAATTGATATGAAAATACATAGAAATCACACACCTTACATCACACGACTGAGTGCTTCTTGTCTGAATTGAGGTTTATTTTGGATGTCATTGGTTCCAAACAAGGAATTTGCTCAAATGAAAACACCCTTTGACTGCCAAATACAATAAGTGCACAGTTCAATGGTATATCAGCTATCAGATTCAACACTCTGCCTTAATTGTTTGATTTTCCAAGAGTTGAAATGTGTGGCACCGGAAAGGCACAGCAGGCCAGACAGCATCCAAGGAGCAGGAGAATCGATGTTTCGGTCATAAGCCGTTGTGTCCAGGTGGGATAAGTCAGTTGCGTAGGTAGTTGCTGAGGAAGGGGATGTGGTTGCAGTAGCGGGTCTGCTTCAGATCGTAGCTGAAAGATCTTCAGGGCAGAGGAGATGACCTGGAGGGTGTAGTGAGAGAGAGAGAGACTCACTGAGATCCTTATAGTGGGAGGAGGAGAACTTCTTCAAGGTAAGCATCCTTGGAAGAGGCTTCATAATAAAGTTACAGTGTATCGGAGAAAATGAGGACGCTGGAGATCAGAGTCAAAAAGTGTGGTGCTGGAAAAGCATAGCAGGTCAGGCGGCATCTGAGGAGCAGGAGAGTCAACGTTTCAGGCATAAGCTGGAAGTAAGCTTCCTTTCCAAGAAACAGGCAGACAGTCGGGTAGCCAGTCCACCTTCTGCTGTTCTTTTCTTTGATAGCTGAACAACTATTTCCTTAAATCACCTTTGACTACAACCACAGCATCAACTGCCCTGAATTCAATGAATACTGTGCTGAGTTAGGTCCCTGCTTCCTGCTTTGTCCCATGCGCACTTTCTTAATGGCTCAATAGAATGATAGGAACAGTCCATGGTTGATTTATTTTCATCCCCAGCAATCCTTCCTCAAGCAGAAGATTGGCCAACTGCCTTTGGGAGGAAGATTGTATGAGGAATGGCTGAGGCACTTGGGGCTGTTTTCATTGGAGAAAAGAAGGTTTAGGGGTGATTTGATAGAGGTGTACAAGATGATTAGGGGTTTAGATAGGGCTGACCATGAGAACCTTTTTCCACATATGGAGTCAGATATTACGAGGGGGCATAGCTTTAAATTAAGGGGTGGTAGGTATAGGACAGCCTTTCGGGGTAGATTCTTTACTCAGTGAGTTGTGAGTTCATGGAATGCCCTGCCAGTAACAGTGGTGGACTCTCCCCCTTTATGGGCATTTAAACGGGCATTGGATAGGCATATGGAGGAAAGTGGGCTAGTGTAGGTTAGGTGGGCTTGGATCGGCGCAACATCAAGGGCCGAAAGGCCTGTACTGCACTGTATTTTTCTATGTTCTATGTTCTATATGTTCTATGGGACTGTTGACTTTGGTAATTTCATCTTGTCCTGGTGTAGGTGCTCTTTTACCCTCTTCGTCTATATTTTTTTGTGTCAGATAAGACTCACTGTCTGCCACAACTTTTACCAAACAACCATTACACAGGATCAATTATGCAGTAAAAAATTTCTACTGATTCAATAACATCTGAAGCAAATCTTTATTACCTTCATCTTAAACCACAAAACACAAATTTGTATGTCTGCAGTCCGAGACACAAGGAAAAATCACTTAAATCTAGTCGCTCTACCAATCCTCAATAAGTTTGGACATAATGCCAACAACTTGCAATTATGAGCAAAACCCCTCCCTACATTTGTAATTTTAAACACAACAATGACTCACACACTGAAGAGAATGGGATAAACCAGTCAACGACAGAAAGAGAGGCAGGAGTGATATGTGGATCGGACCAGACAGATTCTCTTTCCGAAAGGGCATTACTGAACCATTCAGGTTAAATCAACAATCTGCATACTTTCCAGTTCATTCTTTTTTCCTGCTGCTGCAAATAACCAGTTTGTTTAATTTAATTTTCACTAGTTGTCACAATGAGAAATGGGCTCCCATATACTCGGTCACTCGAAGGTATTTGAAAGCTAGAAACTTTGAAAATGGGAGCAGGAGTAGGCCAGTCAATGCTGCTCCACCAAGCAATATGATGATGGCTGATCATTCAACCCAGTACCCTGCCCCCGTTATCGCCCTGTGTTCTTTGAACATTTTAGCCCTAAGAGCTATATCTAACTCCTTGAAAACATTCAATGTTTGGCCTCAACCACTTTCTGTGGTAGAGAATTTCAGGGTCTCACCACTCTCTGGGTGAAAAATAAAATTCTCCTCATTTCAGTTCTGAAATGGTCTAACCCCAATCCTTCAACTACATTAATTTTTTTTCCCTTAAAGTCAACTTCCATTGCCCAGTCGTTTGGAGATGATATGAAAAGGGTAACGTGTAAAACTGAAGGTGATATCCATCAGTAAGTGCTGAAAAACACTAGGTTCGAGTCTTAAATACAGAGGGAAAAATGCAAGCAAATCCGAAGGGAACTACAATTCACAGAGAGTTGTTTAAACACACAGGCATTTTATTGCATGTGTAGGTGTGGGAATCAAAATTTAAATTGCCCCATAACTATGAGCACACATATAATCGAAAAAGATTTGGAATCATGTTGTACAGCGCAACTATTATCCTCCCGCATCTCTCTATTGTTCTGTCTCCATGGAAACTAAACAGATTCCTGAAGCCAATCTCACCGCCTATATTGAAGAGACCTTGCTAACTGAGAGATCAGATGTTCAGGGCTACATGGCAAAGCAGTAGGGTGAGCAATACACTGCACCAGCTATATAGTCAGACAGTCATACAGCAAGAGAACAGGCCCTTCGGTCTAGCTAGACCAAGCCTACCTAGACCTGTCTGTCTGCACATGATCCATACTCCTTCAAAGCTTTCTTTTTCATGAACTTATCCAAATGACTCTTAAATGTTGCACTGTACCTGCATCCACCACTTCCACTGCCAGTTCATTCCACACACAAACCACTCTGTGAAAAAAAAAGTTGCCCTGGTCCTTTTTCAAATCTTTCTCCTCTCACCTTGAAAAATGCTGCCTTGTATGAATTACTCCACCCTGTGAACAGACCTTTGCGATTCGTCATATGTATGTGCCCCTCATGATTTTATAAACCTCTGTGAAGTCAGCCTTCAACCTCCTAGCTTCCAGTGAAACAAAGTCCCAGCCTACCCAGCCTCTCCTTATAACTCAAACCTCCAATCCCAGCAGCATCTTGGAAAATCTTATCCAGTTTAATAACATCCTTCCTGTAACAGGGCAACCAGAACTGCACACAGTACTCCAGAAGACGTCTCACCAACATACTGTACAACCTCAACATGACGTCCCAACTCCTGTACTCAAAGATCTGAGCAATGTAGGCAAGCATGTTAATCACCTTAACCACTCTGTCTACGTGTGATGCAAATTTCAACGAATTATGTATCTGAGCCCTTAGGTCTCTCTGTTCTACAACACTACTGAGGGCCCTACCATTAATTATATAAGTCCTGTCCTTATATGTATCACCAAAATGCAACTGACCTACCTGATGCCCACAACAATGGCATTAACACTCCACCGTGAACACAGTAGGGCTTCTATTGGAGTGCCAATCGATAAAATTTGGCATTGAGCCACTTCAGGGCAGGTGCCTGGACGTTTGGACAAAGAGATCAGTTTTTTAAGAAGAGAAGGATAGAGAGAGATGGAGAGTCAGAGATGTTTCGGGAAAGCACTCTGAGTAGCAACTTGAAGCTTGAAGAAAGGTGGGACATTGAAAACAGTTTGGTTCCTTTCCAAGGCTCAAGATGCAGGTATAAGTGGCAATGCCAACATTTACTGTGCTTCCTCACTGGCACGGATAAACAATTTTTAAAAAGTATCATAGACCATAGAACATTACAGCACAGTCCAGGCCGTTTGGCCCTCAGTGTTGTGCCGACCAATGGGCATCATATGAGGTTCATCTCATGTGATGTCGGCTTCACCGGGTAGGTCAGCATTTATTGCCCATCCATAAACTGAGTGGATGGTTAGGCCATTTCTGAAGTATTACTGACCAGACCAGACCCTCTCACATATATTTTAAGAAGGGAGCCTAGACAACAACTTTTTCTTATTTTAAAAGTGGATGTGAAGTGTGTGTTCCAAATGTGATGTGACTGGTCAAACTACTCGATATTAATCAAAATACAATTTATTTATACTATAATTAAAATACAATTGAAAGAAAGAGGAATTTAGAATAACTTAACTATTGGAAACCCTAACTTAATAATAGATACAGTACCCATTACTAATTAACTGTTCTAACACAGACACATCCCAAAAACACAAAGCTTGGCAATGACATAAATTCAGACACAGATTCTCAATGCAGTTCTCCAATCCAGGAAACAACATCAGGAGAGATTTTAGAGAAAGCAGCAGCTAGGAATCATTCAGCTGAAGCTTTTGGGGACCAACTCTTCTGAGACCCCAAACAGTTTCTGACTGCTCCAGCTAAATTAAACCAGAAAGCCTGGCCTGTGAGAGATGGCCACTTCCCTTCCATGGTTCCAACTGTTTAAAAAAAAATCTAAAGACCTCCTAACTCGTTTACTCAAGCCATTTCCAGTAGTCAGATCGGTACCACTGCCTTTACAACCTCTCTTCAAAAACACCAAAAACAAAGTAACTGGTTTAAAGTGACAGTGACATCACAGAGGATAGTTAAGAGTCAACCACATTGCTGTGGGTCTGGAGTCACATGGGAGCCGTACCAGGTAAATATGGCACTACCTTTCACTAAAGGACATTAATAAACAAATTGGGCTTTTTTTCATGATCATTCCAGACTTTTTAAAAAAAATTCTTGAACACAACTTGCACCATCTGTCATGGTGGGATTCAAACCCGGGTCCCTAGATTAAAGTGAAAAATTCCAGTAGGTCAACACCACTCCAGAACTTGCTCATGCTTTTAAAAATCAATTGTGTCCTTGTGGGACAGAAACCATGTTTAATCTGAGTGAAAGATGGCACAACTTCAATGAATTAGTTGTGTTTGTGTGACAACCTGGCTGCTTTGTACTAATATTTATTGGCACCATCATTTTACTCCCAAAGATTTAACAATGAATTCAAATTGCCAAGGTATGATAATCATATCGTCCAGATTACTGGTTCAGTTCTGTAGTCATCACATCACCATATAGTTTGCAAAATGCCAGACTTGTAGTCTGTGACTGAAACTGGCTTTCTGAATATGGCTCTGATGCCATTCCTGTGATTGGTCCATCGGAGCTAAGGCTGGTGTTGGAGGTTTCTCCCTTAACTTTCCTTTGAAAGTGACCTCGAATCAAAACAGAAGGACCCAAAGGTTTCTGAGCATTAACATGCATCGTAATGATCAAGGTTTGCCTTTTGTGACTAGATACTTGGTTATTAGCGTTGATTTTAAGACATTGGTACAAATGGCTTAGTGCAGGTCTCCTTCAAGTAGCAACTGCTGGAGAAAATAAGCAGGTCAGAAAAAAACGAATCAATGTTTCAAGTCCAAAGACTCTTCTTTCGGAGAAATGCAATTGTACTCAGTGTCCTGGCTGGCTTGTCATAGTCACGTAACATCTACTTCTTCTGTAAAGTCCATTATGTGTATCTGGGGCAGCTATTGACATCCATTGCCTGAACCATGCTGTACGGAATGATGCAGCTGAAAACGTGCATTTTCAGAGCTGCCAGAGAGTCAGCAACTGGAAGAAACAACAATGAAAAGGTTTGAGAAAACACCAGCCCCTGCGACTTTGGATGAATCAAACGGGCTGTGAAGTTTTCACTCCACGCTGCTGTGGGAATGAAAGGAAAATCAGACAGAATAGAACTTTGATTCCATTCTCAGCGGCAAAATTAGAAGTAGGAATAGAATTAATTTGAAGAACAGATGAGTATTTAAGTGTTTCAACCTTGCTATAAGTGCTGGGGAGAAAATGCTCCCAGTCACCTTACATCTAGCTGCCTGTATCCTGCTGAACAAGAACACTCTTGCTTCTGCACTCCCCCAGCCTCTAAGCTGCAAATGACTTCTCTCGATAAATACACTGATAAACTGAAAGAAGGGAACCTTCTTAAGCTGCACCAACCTCCAGCACATTGTAGCCCACTCTGCACTGTCCCCCACCAGACTGTTATGGTTAAGTGTCTGTCACTTCGAATTCCTTCTTTGATCTGATGCAGTAAATGCATTTTTAAAACCTTTCAAACACATTAAATATAATTTAGTCCTAAGTGCCAAGCAACACATTTCTCTGAGCTACACCTTTCTGCAAACATGTCTCCAGCTTCACAGTTCACCAGTTGTTTTATGTACTCACCTTTGTAGCTGACGGTTCCTTAAAGCAATATGATGACAACTGTTTTAATTGCAATAGATGTCCATCTGTTTCAATAGCATTTACCTCAATTTTCTATCATTAAACTTTAAGTCCTGAAAGCCAGACAGAATATGCAAGAACACATAACCCATTAACCTTAACCCATTGGAAGCCTGTGACCTACAGTTTAACATTATGCTCAGGGGACCCTTGCTGTTTGTGGTGTACATTAATGACTTGGAAGTGAATGTAGACGGTATAATTAGTAAGTTTGCAGATGACTAGCAAAATTGGTGGTGTTGTTGATAGTGAGGAGAATGGTTTCAGGCTACAGTCTGATATAATAGTAGAGTAATGGCAGATAGAATTTAATCCTGATAAGCGTGAGGTGATGCATGTTGGAATTTCCAATAAGGTAAGAATTTACACTATGAATGATAGGTCCCTCAGGAGTACTGAGGAACAAAGGGACCTCGATGTACAAATCCATTGATCCCTGAAAGTGTCAGACAGCATGGTGAGGAAGGCAAATGGGCTTCATGCGCTGAGGCTTAGAATATCGGAGTAGGGAAGTCTGGTAAAGTCTTGTTGCAATTTTATAGAGTATTGTTTCAGCCACGGATAGAATACTGATCTTAATCATGAGAAAATCAGGTTCCGGGGTTGAATGGCCACTATGTTTCTTATGGATGAGAAAAGGCAAAATACTGTGGACGCTGGAATTTTTTTTCTTTATTCATTTATAGAATGAAGGTGTCACTGGTTAAGTAGTATCTCCCAAAGCACAGTTGAGAATCAACCACATTGCTGTAGGTGTGGAGTCACATGTAGGCCAGACCAGGTGAGGATGGCAGGTTCTTTCTCTAAAGGGCATTTTAGAACCAGGTGGGTTTTCCCCAGCAAATGACAATGGATTCATGGTCGTCATTAGATTCTTAATTCCAGATGTTTATTGAATTGAAACTCCACCATCTGCCATGGCAGGATTCAAACCCAGGTCTCCAGGACATTATCTGGATCTCTGGATTAACAGTCCAGTGAAAATGCCACTCGGTCATCGCCTCCACTGAGTCTGAGACAAATAAAGCTCAGCAAATTGGGTAGCAAATGTGAAGAACAAAGCAGAGTTACTGTTTGGAACTGTTTTGCTGAAGAAGAGATAATTCAAAGGAGGGGATCAATCAAAGCCCTCTTAAAACTGTTCCTACATTCACTTAGACAAACCATAACCTCTTGCGCAAACACAGGAAAATATATGCAGGCCCACATTTACATGGAACCAATCCACCTCACCCAGACTCCCAACCTGAAGGGAAAAGGCTGTTCCTGCTGCTTAGATGGTGACCTTGTGGTATTATTGCAAGACTACCAATACGGGCATCCTAGGTGAAGTTCTGGGGACCTGGGTTCAAATCCCAGTGTGGTAAAATTTGGTTTCGGTAAAGGTCTGAAATTACAGGTCCATTGACGACCTTGAAAACATTGCTGAGGGAAAGAATTCTAATGCCCATCTTTACCTGGTCTGGCCTGCACGTGACTGCAGACCCACAGTACTGAGGTTGGCTCTTGCCCCTACCCTCCTGGGGCAATTAGGGATGCACAATAAACGCCAGCAATGGCCACATTCCATGAATCAATGAAAGAGGAAAAATAGAAGTGATAATCTGAAAGTAAAAAGGTGGAAGCAGCAGGTAGGGTGTGATGCCCACGTAGAAGGGAGCTGGTAAACAGTCAGTAACAACAACAGCGATCAGGGCAGAAAGAAAATGTGGTTGAAAATTTTGATGGGAGACAAATCTTGAATTGTTAGGCTATGGAACAAACTGCCTGGAAATCTGGTGGAGGCAGGTTCAATTGAAGCATTCAAGACAGCATTGGCTGATTATTTGGACAGAAATAGTGTGCAGGGAAATGGAGAATACGCAGGAGTTTAGTGTTTGGTAATGAGGCTTGTTAGAAGAACTAGTCAGAGGCAATGGGCTGAATGGCCTACTTTCACACTGTGATTCGGTAAAAAAAAAGTCATTTGACATCTGGAAGAATGTGTGAAAAGAGACAGAGAGAGAGAGACAAAGCTGAGCCCCAGTTGAAGACGTCCAACTGAGCTAGATTAAAAGATTGGGTCTACATTTAATGGGATAGCTGCCAACAGCCCAGCACTGTTAAATTATATGGCCCAGAACAGAGAATGACTGCAGAATTACAACATGATGAAGACATAAAATGTGCCCCAAGCCACCAATAAAGGAACAGCCGCAGTGAAGATATAACTGGACGGCTGTGAAATGCTTCAAAGAAGTGGAAGATTAATGAGCACCCCGTCCAACAATGCAGAGTCAGAGTGAAACAGGGTTAGGTGATGTTCAAAGTGCAGTTGGAAAAAAAATACCAACATAACACCATAATAAATGCGAACAGAGAGAGAAAGTAAAAAAGAAACGAATGAGCAGTTGAGCTCCAGCTCAGGGGTCTTACTCTGTCGCCATCTTGGAAGGTGTGAGACTGCTGAGGGCTTTCGTGGTACAGTGGTAGTATCCTTACCTCTGAGCCAGAAGACCTGAGCTTAAGACCTTTTTGATACCATTTCTGAGGAGATTGATCAGACGGCATCTCCAAACGGAATAGTGTTTTGTTAATTTATTGATTTTGCAGCTTCAAAAATACAAAAACTCTGGATTTTCTTTTCCATATCTATTACCTTGGCATTAGACTTGGCAAGAACTGCTGGTTATTTAATTTTGGTAAAGGCTTCTATTTTCCAAAGTCTACTTTTATGGGCCGTCTGTCAGGGAACAGAGATAAATCATACCTGAGAACAGTTTGTGGATATGTTCACTTTGACCAGATTCAGATCCCTTCAACTCCTTTCACTCAGGATACTCGGTCACAGGAACCAGAGTAGGCCATTCAGCCCCTTAAGGTTGTGCTACCATTTAATTAGATCCTGTGGATCTAGGTGTTAACTTGATCAGCATCCACTGAGTCTATGACCCTTATTCCCTCGCTTAATAACATTGTTCTCAGATTTCAAACTCTTTTCAAATTTCACCCATTTTTTTGTCGGAGAGAATCCAGATGTGAACCTGTTACCTTTGTGTGAAGCACACGTAAGAAGTTAGAACGAAGAGCTGGAGTAGGCCATTCAGCTCTCGAGCCTGCTCTATAATTTAGTACAATTGTGGCTGATCTCATTTTGGCCTTACCTGCACTTTCCTGCCCACTCTCCATAACCCTTCAACCTACTGCTGGTTAAAAATCTGTCTATCTCCTCCTTACAGTTACTCAACATCCCAGTATCCATTGCACTCTGGGACAAAACATTCCGCAGATTCATGTATCATTGAGAGAGGTAATTTCTCCTTATTTCTGGTCTAAATATGTTATTCTTTATACTAAAACGATGACCTCTCATTCTCAATTGCCCCATGTGAGGAAACATCTTCTCTACATCTAGGTTATCAATCTCCTTTGACTATTTCATAAACCTTGATTAAATCTCTCTCATTCTTCTAAACTCTCGTGAGTGTGGGACTAAATCTCTCCTCATGAGACAAGCCATTTATCATTGGAATTAATTGAGTGAATATAACCAGAGGGGCTGCCGGGAAGGAAAGTAAGTGACCATATATATTAGCAATGAGGCAGCTAAACCCAAGGCACTACAACTGTAGTGTCTCCCACCTGCCCTCCTCCTCTAATCAAGTTAATAAGCACGGTTCATTTCTAAACTTCCTTTATTGAATATAAGTTTATGGCTTGATTTTATAGCAATTGAATTAAGCATTCTTGTTTAGTATTGTGTGGGCGTTCAGATAAGTGGGATAAGGATGCTAGGGCAGTTGCTTGCTCCCCCTGCAGAATGTGTCAGGTGGGAGACATGGCACACGTCTCCGCTGGCTACATCTGTGGGAAGTGGACCCACCTCCAGCTCCTTGAAAACCGTGTTAGGGAATTGGAGCTGGAGCTGGATGAGCTGCAGATCATTCGGGACGCTGAGGGGGTAATTGAGAGGAGTTACCGGGAGTTGGTCACTCCTAAGGATCAGGATAAGGAGAGATGGGTTACGGTGAGAAGGAGGAAAGGGGACGGACAGACAGTGCAGAGATCCCCTGTGAACAGTCCCCTCCGCAATAAGTATATCATTTTGGATACTGCTGGGGGGGATGACCTACCAGAGGAAAGCCATAGTGGTCAGTTCTCTGGCACTGAGCATGACACTGTAGCCCAGAAGGGAAGGGTAGGAATAGAAAAGCGCTAGTGGTAGGAGACTCGATTGTTAGGAGAATTGACAGGAGATTTGTGGTCAGGATCATGATTCCCGGAAGGTATGTTGCCTCCCTGGTGCCAGGGTCCGGGACATCTCCAATCGGGTGTATAAGATTCTGAAAGGGGAGGGCCAACAACCAGAAATTGTGTTATATATTGGCACCAATGATATAGCCAGGAAAAGGATCGAAGATATAAAAAGTAATTTCAGGGAGTTAGGGTGGAAGCTGCAGAGCAGGACGAACAGAGTAGTGTTCTCGGGTTTACTACCAGTGCCATGAGATAGCGAGGCGAGGAACAGGGAGCTGGCGCAGCTTAACACGTGGCTGCGCAGCTGGTGTAGGAGGGAGGGCTTCAGATATGTAGATAATTGGGATGCCTTCTGGGGAAGTACATGAAGGACGGGTTGCACCTGAACTGGAAGGGGACCAATGTCCTGGGTGGAAGGCTTGCTCGAGTGGCTCAGGAGGGTTTAAACTAGTATGGCAGGGGGATGGGAACCTGAGCTATATACCGGTGGTGAGAGTTGATGGAGATGAGGCAATAGCAAGAGGTAGTGCAGCCAGTGGGAAGGAATTTCCTGGGAAAGGACCAAGGGATCAGTTAAAGTGTGTTTGCTTTAATGCAAGGAGTATCAGGAATAAAAATGATGAGCTTAGAGCATAGATCAGTACCTGGTGCTATGATGTTGTGGCCATAACAGAGAAGTGGGTTTCTCAGGGGCAGGAATGGTTGCTGGATGTTCCAGGGTTTAGAACATTTAAAAAGAATAGGGAGGGGGGAAAAAGAGGAGGGGGTGTAGCACTGCTAATCAGAGAGGGATCACAGCTACAGAAGTTACCATTGTCGAGGAGGGTCTGCCTACTGAGTCAGTATGGGTGGAAATTAGGAACAGTAAGGGAGCAGTCACCTCATTAGGACTTTACTACAGGCTTCCTAATAGCAGCAGGGAGATTGAAGAAAGCATATGTCTGCAGATTTTGGAAGAGTGTGAATATAGTAGAGTAGTTGTAATGGGTGACTTTAACTTTCCCAATATTGATTGGAACCTCCTTTGAGCAGATGGTTTGGAAGAAGCTGTTTTCGTAAGATGTGTTCAGGACGGTTTCCTAACTCAGTACGTTGACAGGCCGATGAGGGGAGAGGCCATTTTGGATTTGGTGCTCGGCAATGAGCCAGGGCAGGTATCAGATCTTGCGGTGGGAGAGCATTTTGGGGATAGTGACCACAACTGCCTCACATTCTACATAGCTATGGAGAAGGAGAGAAGCAGGCACATTGGGAGGATATTTAATTGGAGAAAAGGAAACTATGATGCTATCAGACATGAGTTGGGAAGCATGGACTGGGAGCAATTGTTCCATGGAAAGGGCACTATAGACATGTGGAGACTGTTTAAGGAACAGTTGTTGCGAGTGATGCACAAATGTGTTCCTCTGAGACAGGCAAGAAGGGTAAGATAAAGGAATCTTGGATGACGAGAGCAGAGGATCTTCTCGTCAAAAGAAAGAAGGCAGCTTACGTAAGGTGGAGGAAACAAGGGTCTTGCTCAGCTCTAGAGGATTACAGGCAGGTGAGGAAGGAGCTCAAAAATGGTCTGAGGAGAGTCAGGAGGGAGCACAAAAAAAGCTTGACAGGAAGGATTAGGGAGAATCCAAAGGCATTTTACACTTATGTGAGGAATAAGAGGATGATCCAAGAGAGAATAGGACCAATCAGGGATAGCATAGGGAACATGTGTATAGAGTTTGACGAGGTAGGGGAAGCCCTACATGAGATTTTTGCTTCTGTCTTTACTAAAGGACGTTGTAGTGAATGAAACCATTGAGGAGCAGGTAGGCAGGTTGGCATGGTAGAGATTGAGGAAGCTGATGTGCTGAAAAGTTTGACAAACATTAAGGTTGACAAGTCACCAGGGCCAGACCAGATTTGTCCTCAGCTGCTTTGGGAAGCGAGAAATGTGATTGCTTCACCGCTTACGAAGATCTTTGCATCCTCGCTCTCCACCGGAGTCGTACCTGAGGACTGGACGGAGGCAAATGTAATTCCTCTCTTCAAGAAAGGAAATAGGGAAATCCCTGCAATTACAGACCAGTCAGTCTCACATCTGTCATCTGAAAGGTGCGAGAAAGGATTCTGAGGGATTGGATTTATGATCATCTGGAAGAGCATGGCTTGATTAAATGCAGTCAACACGGCTTTGTGAGGGGCAGGTCATGCCTCACAAATCTTATTGAGTTCTTTGAGGATGTTACTAGACAAGTTGATGAGGGTCAAGCAGTGAATGTTGTGTATATGGACTTCAGTGAGGCATTTGATAAGGTTACCCATGGTAGGCTCATTCAGAAGGTCAGGAGGGATGGGATACAGGAAAATTTGGCAGTCTGGATACAGAATTGGCTGGTCGACAGAAGACAGTGAGTGGTAGTGGAATGAAAGTATTCTGCCTGGAAGCCAGTGGTGAGTGGTTTCCACAGGGCTCTGTCCTTGGGCCTCTACTCTTTGTAATTTTTATTAATGAATTGGATGAGGAGATTGAAGGATGGGTTAGCAAGTTTGCAGATGACACAAAGGTTGGAGGTTGTTGACAGTATAGAGGACTATTGTAGGCTGCAGCTTGACATTGACAGGATGCAGAGATGGGTTGAGAGGTGGCAGATGGAGTTCAACCTGGATAAATGCAAAGTGATGCATTTTGGAAGATCGAACTTGAAAGTTGAATACAGGATTAAAGACAAGATTCTTAGTAGTGTGGAGGAACAGCAGGATCTTGGTGTGCAGGTACATAGATCCCTTAAAATGGCCACCCAAGTGGACAGGGTTGTGAAGAAAGCATATGGTGTTTTGGCTTTCATTAACAGGGGGATTGAGTTTAAGAATCGTGAGATCTTGTTGCAGCTCTATAAAACTTTGGTTTGACCGCACTTGGAATACTGTGTCCAGTTCGGGTCGCCCTATTATAGGAAAGATGTGGATGCTTTGGAGAGGGTTCAGAGGAGGTTTACCAGGATGCTGCCTGGAATGGAGGGCTTATCATACGAAAAGAGGTTGACTGAACTAGGATGTTTTTCCAGTGGAAAAAAGAAGGAAGAGAGGGGACCTAATTGAGGTGTACAAGATAATGAGAGGCATAGATAGAGTTGATAGCCAGAGACTTTTTCCCAGGGCAGAAATTGTTAACACAAGGGGTCATAGTTTTAAGCTGTTTGGCGGAAAGTATAGAGGGGATGTCAGAGGCGGGTTCTTTACGCAGAGAGTTGTGAGAGCATGGAATGCGTTGCCAGCAGCAGTTGTGGAAGCGAGGTCATTGAGGATTTTTAAGAAACTGCTGGACATGCATATGGTCACAGAAATTTGAGGGTTCGTACATTAGGTTTTCCTTTCATGAGGATCAATGGTCAGCACAACATCGTGGGCTGAAGGGCCTTTTCTGTGCTGTACTGTTTTATGTTCTATGTAACCCTTTTCAACATAACCCCTGAATAGTCTCATTCCAATTTTAAATTGTGAGAGGCTAAATATGTTGCTCAACTTGTTTGTAGCAGCATCTTAAGAGGAGGTTCCACTAAATGGTTCCCTTCATCTGAGCAACACCCTATAAACTGCTGTAATCATCCCCTAATATTCTAACCTCAAGGGAATGGAAGCCTAGTCCATGCTTGGTCTCAATATGGTGCATGAGTACCATTCCAGGGAACTTCATTCACTGAGATCTTCCCTTTAAATTCTGGGTCCCTGAGGCACAAGGAAACTATTTCCCAGAAAGGGTGAGAAATCAGACTCTTTGTCGAGCCCTCAAGGAGAAGGGGCTTCAGGGGTAGCACATGTTGTAGGGTGGAGGAAGTAAGGGATTTGGCACTGACCGTGTCTTTTTATGTCCTTTGCTTTGATACAAACATACCAATCCTATAACAAGGATTGGTAGAATAATGGGGATGCAATATTTGAAGATGAAATGATGTTCAAATGATATCATGGAAGCTAAGTATAGATGTCTGATTCCTACCGTTCACTGCTATAGACAGAACATAAGTTATGAGCCTTCGACCTTACACCCTGGCGAGGGGTTTGTGGTTGATACACCCTGTAATGTATATATCCATCACATCATAACCCATCTCAATCACTGCGTCACCATGTGAAGGATGTGATTGCACTGATGGGGGTGCAGAGGAGATTCTGGAAATGCGCAGCAGGTCAGGCAGCATCCAAGGAGCAGGAGAGTCGACGTTTCGGGTATGAGCCCTTCTTCAGGAATGACTGTAGAGGGAGGAAGAGAGCTTCTTCAAGGAAGGCATCCTTGCAAGATGATTCGCAGTAGGTTAAAATCTTCTAGGAGAAAGTGAGCACTCATTCCTCATTCCTGAAGAAGGGCTCATGCCTGAAACGTCGACTCTCCTTCTCCTTGGATGCTGCCTGACCTGCTGCACTTTTCCAGCAACACATTTTCAGCTCTGATCTCCAGCATCTGCAGTCCTCACTTTCTCCTTGCAGAGGAGATTCACCAGGATGTACCCTGAGATGGAGCATTTTAGCTACAAAGAGAGGCTGGATAAGCTTAGATTGTTTACTTTGGAGCAGATAAGTCTGAAAGGGGGACCCTGATAGAGGTGTGCACGATAATGAGGGGCACAGATAGAGTAAATAGCGAGCAGCTGATTTTTTTCCTGCTGAAGAATCAATAACAAAGAGGGCATCATTTTAAAATGAAGGGCAGCAAGTTTAGATGAGGTTTGAGGAAAATTCTTTTCAGCCAGAGATTGGTGGGTGCCTGGTGGTAATAGCAGTTGAAACAGAACACCTCACACGCTTTAAAAAGTAGGTGGACAAACACTTGAGTTGCCATAATTTTCATGACTATGGGTCAAGTGCTAGAAGGTGTGGTTGGTTTATGTAGGTTGGCATAGACTAGATGGGCCAAAGGGTCTCTTCTGTCCTGTATGACACTATGACGATATATCTCAGACACAACTTTTCAAAAGTGGTTTGTGCAGAATGCTTTCTTCAAGAACAAACTGTGGAACATCAGAATTTGCCTTTGAGAATCTCTAATTGAGGTCCAGAGGTTTTCCTTGTCGATTGAATTAAGCAGTAAGAACAATTGAAGAGCATCAGCTTGCAAAGTGGTTCCTTTATGTTTTGCTAACATCTACATACGTTCATGCACAGAGACAAGTCTTCTGCAGGTGAAAGGGAACATGTCCCAGCATTATGGCTTTTATGAATTTATCAATGACACGGTTCATTCTACATGGCAACACCTTGACCAAATACAGTCAACTGCCAACCAATCAGTATTCTTTTCTAATGTGTCATAAACTGTTCCTCCCTCTGAAATTTGGCATTCTTGTACTGGTCCTGATGAGTGTGACAATTAAGACCTTTAGCACCAGCTTTCTTTTTGCAACAATATTCCTTGCTGTTGTAACCAATTTATGAAGCGCAGGATGTTTCATTAACAGCCCTATCCCTATTAGCCTACCCTGCCACCTCCAGCAGTTTGTTCATATATACACCAAAATCCGCCCACCACCCCACCACCCCCCAAACAAAAATCCTGAATCTCTTCACGATTTTTCCATGTTATTTCTCGTGTTGAGATACCCTTGTGTAATGTTCAGCATTAAAGTTGTGTGTGCCTGCTCATTTCACCAACTGTCCTTTTGCAAGTCCCGTACTATCCTCCTCACAGTTCACAACACTCCCAAGTTTCAAATCATCTGGAAATTTTGAAATTGCTCCTGTGCTCCAGTGTTTATTTCATTAATTTGTTTCAGGAAGTACAGTGATTACAGAATCGCAGAATTGCAGAATTGTTAAAGCACAGGTGAATGACATTTGGCACGTTGCGTCTGTACTGGCTCACTCTGCATTTTAGCTCAATGCCAAATTCCTCCCCTTTTCCCCACAGCCCTGCACATTGATTTTAATTCAAATCATCGAATTCCTCCATTAATCACTCAATTGAACATGTCTCTTTTACACTTCTAGGCAATGCGTTCTACACACTAACAGCACTCTGTGTTAGAAACAAATCTCACCTCCCATTTAATTATTTTGCAAAACAAGCAAAAGCAGGTTCTGCCTATTTGTTCTATTCAGCCTGCTGAGGAGTTTGAAACCTTCTTTTGAATCTCCTCTTAGCCTTCTCTCCAAGGAAAATTGTCCCAATTTCCCCAATTGTTCCTCATAATTGAAAGTGTCTCTCTTCTGCACACTCTCTGGTGCATCCCTCCTATAATGTGTCAAACAGAACTCCAGCTGTGATCTAACTCATGTCTTATGTATGTTCAACAAAACCTGTGTGCTCTTGTACTCTATCCTCCTATTAATGAAGCTTAGAATACTGTTTGAGTTATGAACAGATATTAACCTGTCCTGCCACCTCTCGTGACTTATGAACACATACACCCAGTTATCACTACACCCTTTAGTTTTATATTGTCTGTATTCTTTGCACCAAATAGACTACCTTAATCTCCTCTGCATTGAATTCAGCTGCCACTAACGACTCCACCAATGTGTAAATTTCCTTTCAAAGTTTTACTCTGTTCTCCTATCAGTTTAAAGTACACCCAAATTCTGAGTTGTCTGCAGACTTTGAAATTGTCTGCACAGCAAGATATAGATTTTATATAGATCTTATATATGTATAAATAAAATATATATGCACATTGGGAAAAGCAAGGATCCCAATACCAATCCGTGGGGAATGCCACTGAAAACCTTAATCCAGCCTGAAAAATGCACATTAACCATAGCTTTCTGCTTCCCACCACTCTGTTAATTTTGTATCCACATTGCTACTGCTCTGTTTGTTCCATCGTCTATACCCTTCCTTACAAGTCTGTCATTTGATACTTGAGAGAATGCCTTTTGGGAGTCCATGCACATTACACTAACAGACTTGTCCAAACCAACCCTCTCCGTTATCTCTTCAACAAACTCCAATAAGTTGGACTCTATTGGTCTTTTTCATTGTAGATTTCTATGACTCTTAAGTTGGTCAGACACGATTTTTCCTTAACAAGTCTATCCTGTCTTTTCTGAATAAGGAAATAGATTAGGTATTAAGCTAATCCCTTGCGTACCTAACTATTTTAAAAAATAAACCCTCACCAAAGTTAAGCTGACTGGCCTGTATTTCCTGGGTCCTAGTGCTGATCCCTGGAGAACTCCAACACAAACCCAACTGTGTTTTCACCATTGCTGCAGATTGTTCATCATTTCATCAAATTGGTCTCTTATAGACTCATAGAGCTGTACAGCACAAAAATGGACTCTTCAGTCCAATCAGTCCATGCCAACCATAATCCCAAAGTAAACTAGTCTCAATTGCCTGCACTTGGCACATATCCCTCCAAATCTTTCCTGTTCCTGTACTTAGCAAAATGTCTTTTAGAAGTTGTAACTGTACCCACATCCACCACTTCCTCTGGCAGTTCATTCCACACACAAACTATTCTCTGTATAAAAATGTTGCCCACATGTCCTTTTAAAATTTTTTTCCTTTCACTTTAAAAATATGCCCCTAGTTTTAAACTCTTCCACCCTTTTGAAAAGACCTTTGCTATTCATCTTATCTATACCCTTCGTGATTTTATAAACCTCTATAAGATCACCCTTCCACCTCCAAAGCTCCAGCGAAAAACATCCAGCCTCTCCTTATAAATCAAACTGTCCATTCCTGACAACCTTCAGGTAAATCTTTTCTGAATCCTCTCCAGCCTTATAATATCCTTCCTATAACAGGACGACCGGAACTGCACACAGTATTCCAGAACAGGCCTCACCAACATCCTGTACAACCTCAACATGACATTCCACCTCCTATACTCAAACACCTGAGCAATGACGGTGAACAATGAGCAACAGGAGGACTTGGATCAAGCCATATTGCTGATCAATCTTCAGTGGGACTGATCACTAAAGGGCAAACGCCTGACGTTGATTGATATGATGCAAATACAATCCTGGGGCAAAAGGTTAAAGTCTTTGCTTTGGTATTAAACTCATGGAGGATATGTAATGCAGGCAGTGAGGCGTGGCAACATCTGAGTTGGAATAAGTTACTTTACAAGATAGACTTGTCTGATGAGGTCACAATCGATGAGGGAACAATGGCTAAGCAGGAAAGCCAGGAATCACTAGCCTTGCAACCCCCTGCCACTACTGTCAAGGTTCTGCACAAAAAGAGAACAGAGATAACTTGCTCTTCACTAACAGACTACTCAGAGTGAAGATCACAACTGTAACAAGACGGCTGAGTGGGATGCAGCTCTGAGCTCCGCAGTTCCACTTGAAGTGATAAGAAATTGAATTCTCTCCAGTGACTGTCTCTGCGTTGTGCCTGTATAATCAGGAGGAAAGGATGCTGTTTCATTGCGGGGTGGCAGCTGTGACAGAGTGAGATGTGAATTTGCAATCCTGCCACTGCATAATGCATTGTTAGAAGGATAGCAAGCCAATGCTGCTGACACTGTAACCATGGGTTTAGTGAAGGGAATGAGAAGGTGGGAGAGAGAGAGAAAGCAATAAAGGGAGGAAGGAGGTGGACTGAAGAAATGCAGGAAGGGAGAAGAGAAAGGGGGGATGGACAGAGAATGTGAGAAAATATGTCAGGGGAGGAAAGAGGATTGTGTATTTCAAATTATTTCAATCTTTCAGAGTTTTTCCAGCTGATAAATTGTTTTTTTGAAGGGCCAATAGCTTCCTCCCACACTCCAAATATGCTTAGCTTGGATGAATTGGTCTCGCTAAATTGCCCACAGTGTCCAGTGATGTGTAGGCTCGGTGGATTAGCCATGGGAAATGCAGGGTTATGGAGATGGGGTGGATCAAAACAGAATGCTCTTTGGAGGGTCAGTGTGGACTCGATGGGACAAATGGCCTGCTTCCACATGGTGGGGATTCTGTGATTCTCTCAAAATCTCCCACGTGTCTAAAAACCAGTCATCAATCGTCTTTGTTTCATGTGGAACAAATTCTGTTTCTCCAACATAATTTTGGGGGTAAGTTCCCTCTTTTCTGATAAGTCTGCTCCATGCCAGCTCAAGAATCATTACATTTGCCCTAAAGCAGGGCAACTTGAAGTCAGCACCATATTCTAATTGTGGCCTAACCAAGGCTTTACCACAGCTCAGGATAATGTCTCGCTTTTGTTCTCAATATCTTTTATTATGATCCTTATGAAGGCTACGAACTTTTAAAAGATTTAAAATCATGACTAAATATCTCAGCTAGTTTCCCAGTTTTGAAGATCTTTATTCAGAGAAAGGAAACTAAAATCAACATCAGATAAATATTACCTAGTGGGAAACTGTTACTATGAACCACAGAACAGTCATTCCGCATCAGTTTCTTAACATAACCCCATGCAATGTTTATAAATTACACTGCAATCAAAGCAGAAATATCATCTTCTTTTTAAAATTCCAAACCCCTGCTGGCTTTTTAAAAGACTCTTTTCTCCTTGCAGGTTTCTCAGAATCCTTTTGAAAGTTCATTTACATAATCTTTCTGAACTTACTAATTACCTAACAATAGGGTGGGTCAATGGTTAGTGTGACTGCCTCACAGTATGAGGGACCTGGGTTCAATTCCACCCTCAGATGACTACCTGAGTGGAGCTTGCATGTTCCTCCCTGTGTCTGTGGGGGTTTCTTCCCACAGTCCAAAGATGTGAGGTGGATTGGCTGTGGGGCATTCTGGGATGAGGTTGTCTTTGGATGGTTAATGGGTCATATAACCTGTAAGGGGATTGCATCAGGTTTGTGTTCAATTAAATCTGAAGCTTTTTTTTCAAAGAAATGAATCTAATGACAATAATGTGATTATTGTTGTAAAAAAAATCCACCTGATTTGCTCATGTTCTTAACATTAGGAAATGTGTCATCTCTACCTGGTCTGATCTACATGTGACTCCAGACCTACAGCAATACAGTTGACTCTTAACAGCTGTATGGGCAATAGGCAATAATGCAGATACCCATGAATCGAATTTAAAAAAACAACTCTTTCTGTGTTTTTTACATCTGTACAAAGTCCATTTCATTGGATTGGGGAATTGAGTCTCACCAACATTCTGCACCGACGGGAACAGCTGGCCTCTCTGTTCCCTCGATTCTGCAGCATCTTTCTGACCATCACAGTTGTCAATCTGCCTGCCTGAGAAAGCTCTATCACTGCAGGCAGCAGGAATAGCCGCCTCCCCCTTTATGTTCAGCAATTAATTATGGCAGTAACTTCAAACCGGCCTTTCCTTGGGCTCCATTGTTCTGACAGCAGCCACGTTACTTCGGTTTACCACCGACCAGAGCTAGCAGATCCCGTGATTGTTTTGCCTTGAATTTGAAAAGAGGCAGTTTCTGGCTTTTTTAAACTTCCCATTCTATTAAGAAACCCAGGATTCCACATGCTTTGCTAACCACTTCCTCAATACGTGCTGCCATCTTCAAAACCTAATATCCACTAAACCCGTGCCCTGCATACACTTTAAAACTCTGCTATACCTCCACATTATCGCCTCCTATCCAGTCTGCCAAACCTCAACTGTTGCTAGTCCTCCCTGTCTTACATTCCATCAACCACCTGATTATCTCTTTCACTGACTTGTCTATATTCTGTTGCAATCAACTAGTATCATTTTCATTGATTGCCACTCATCCATTTTTTTCATTTCCAATATCTAAGTCATTTATATACATCAAAAAGAGAAGTAGTTCTTACACTGACCACAAGGAACATTGATTATCATTCTCCTCTCTGAAAAAAAGCCTACTGACCAGGACTTACTGCTATCTGCCCTGAATTCGAATTTTTTTTTGATATGATTGAACAGTGCAGAAGAGGCCAGCAATTATTGCCTGTCCCTAGTTGCCCTTTCAAAGGTGGTGGGAGATGCCTTTCTGAACTGCTGCAGTCTATTTAACGGAGATAAACCCACAATGCTGTTCCGGAGGGAATCAGATTCCAAATTCTGATTCAGTGACTCTGAAGGAATGCCAATGCATTTCCAAGTAGGGATGGCATGTGGCTTGAAGGGGAACTTTCAGCTGGTGGTTTTCCCATGTACCTCCTGCCCTTGTCCTGCTCGAGGCAACAGGTTTGGAAGGTATTTCGTGAGCATTGTTGGAGCTGCCTCATTCAGGCAACTGGGGAGTATTCTATCCTACTCCTGACTTGTGCCTTGTAGATAGTGCTCAGGCTTTGGGGAGTCAAGAGGGGAGTTCCTTGCTGCAGGATTCCAATCCTCTGATCTGTTTTTGTATGCACTGTATTGATATGACTAGCTCAGTTTCTGGTCAATGCTAACTTTCATGATGTGGACATTGGGGGAATACATGCTGGTGATGCCATTGAATATCAAGAAGCGAAGGTTAGAATTTCTCTTAGCAGAGATGGAGATTGCCTGGAACATGTCTATGTAAAAGTTACTTTCCACTATTCATCCAAACTAACAGTGACATTTTTATTCCACGAGTTCAATTTTGATAGCCAGCACTTGTTTTCGTAAAATCTTGTAAAATGCTTTCTTCAAAATAATGTAAACAGCAGCAACTACAATCTCTTCAACCTTCTGTGTTATTTAATCAAAAAGGAACCAAGACTTTTCCAAATCCATGATGGTTGTACTTAACTCACTCTCCAGTGCGTGTTGATGCTTATTTTCTGATTATTGTTTCGAAAACCTCACTCACTCCTGAATTTCAACTGACCAGTCTAGGGTTAGATTAGATTCCCTACAGCGTGGAAAGGGGCCCTTCGACCCAGCAAGCCCACACCGACCCTCCGAAGAGCAACCTACCCAGACCCATTCCCTAACACTTACCCCTGACTAACCCACCTAACACTAGGGGCAATTTAACATGGCCAATTCTGTGGACTGTGGAAGAAAACCCACGCAGATACAGGGAGACAGTCGCCTGAGGAGAGAATTGAACTTAGGCCCCTGGCACTGTGAGGCAGCAGTGCTAACCACTGAGCCACTGTGCCGCCCCACAGAATTACTTGTAATCTCCTTGTATACTTTCTCAAGTAAACCTATCATATTTATCACTCTCTGTTCCTTTGAGTCCTCTTCCATACCTGGGAAGATCGAAAGATTGCCCCAAGCCCATTGGCTCTCTTGAAGTTCACTGCCCTTAGAAATCTGAGGTAGAAGCCATCTGAGCCAGGGGACCTATCTACCCATAACACAGGCAGCCTTTCCATGTCACTCTGCCGAACAGTAGATCTTCCACTAGCTTTAGCACCCCCACTTCTCTTGATATTTTGTCAGTGTCCTCTTCTTCAGCAAACACTTCAGTCAGAGATCTGTGGGTTTAATCTCTGGCGAAAGTGAGGATTGCAGATGCTGGAGATTAGATTCAAGAGTGTAGTACTGGAAAAGCGCAGCAGGTCAGGCAGCATCCAAGGAGCAGGAGAATCGACGTTTCGGGCATAGACCCTTCATCAGGAATCAGCAGAAAATTTAAGGTCATGCTTTAGCAGCAACATGAATTAGCGTGACAAAATGGCACCAAGACTGTTCACAGGAACCTAATCGTGAGAAAACTGACATTGAGCCAAAGGCAATCTTGAGATAGTAGATTATAAACTTGATCAAAGAGTTAGGTTTTAAGAAGAAAGGTTTCAGGAGAGAATCCCACTGTGCGGAGCATGATGGCTAAAGACATGGGGTCAAATAAAGTGAAGCAAAGAGGAAATACAACATTGTTGAGCAAGGGCAGGAATTTCTCTTATAAGGTATGATCATAATTCTTCCTTTAGTCTACACCAGATGTACCTGTCATACATATGTCCTGGTCAACATTCCCTCCTCAGTCAAAAGCATCATTAAGCCCTACTGTATTTTGAAATTCATTAGCTATTTGTGATCCCTGCTGTGTGTACATTGGTTAATGCTTTTGCTGCCATGACATTAACTAACACCTTTCAATAATCCCTTGGCTGTGATGTTCTTTGAGATGTTCAGATGTTGGACTAGGGCACTGTATAAATGCAAGTTTTCAGTCCTGACACACTTGAGAACTCAGTGCCTTGTACTTGGCAAGGAGCCTAATCCAACTCTGGATTGTCAATTTCATTTGATCCAATCTCACCACAGCCCACTGAACTCTAATAGAGAGCCAAGGCTTGAAATTCACTCTAACTACATTGAATACTGGTTCACGGGGAACATAGTTGTTTGGAGAGACACAGAAATCGAAGACTTTGCACTGGCCTAATTGAACTTGTTATTTCCAAATAAACAGTCTAGATAGTGTGGTAATGCAAGCACTTTGCAGCAGACTCCTTGAACTGCAACATTCCAGTATGAAGAGTGGACCCTATATTGCAGTGGATACAATATACTTCTTCTTATCAATGTACCATTGGCTTAATTACATCAGTTAAGCGCATGCAAGTATAATACTATCAGAATCATAGAATCCCTACAGTGTAAAAACAGGCTCTTTGGCCTGACAAGTCCACACTGACCCTCCGAAGACTATCCTACCCAACCCTTTCCCTACCCCATTACTCTACATTTACCCCTGACTAATGCACACAGCCCTAAACACAATGGGCAATTGGGCATGGCCAATTCACCTAACCTGCACATCTTTTGAATTGTGGGAAGAAACCGGAGCATCCGAAGGAAACCCATGCACACATGGGGATAGTGTGCAAACTCCACATTTACAGTTGCCTGAGACCGGAATCAAACCTGGATCCCTGGCACTGTGAGGCAGCAGTGCTAACCACTGAGCCACCGTGCCACCCAACTCAGCAGGCTACAATGGTTTGACACTTTGATTTAGTCATATCAATCTCCACAATTCTATTATTTGTTACATAAATGTCAATAATCCACATATATAATTCGTGTCGATAAAATGTGGAGCTGGAAAAAGCACAGCAGGTCAAGCAGCATCAGAGGAGCAGGAGAGTCGACATTTCAGGTAGGACCCCTCATCAGAACTAGGAAGGGGGAATGGAGCTGAGAAATAAATAGAAGGGGAGTGGGACTGAGGGAAAATAAGTGAGATGATGATAGCTGGATGCAGTTAGGGGCTGATTGTGATTGGTCAGTGGGAAGGACGATGGGTGGGTAGAGTCAGGTTAAGGGGGCGGGGTGAAGAGGGAGGATTGGGCCTGGGATGAGGTAGGGGGATGGAGAGATTTGGAAGCTGGTGAACTCTATGTTGAGGCTGTATGGTTGTAAGCTCCCAAGGTGGAAGATGAGGTGTTTGTCCTTCAGTTTGCATATGGCCTTGTGTTGACGGTGGAGGGGGCCCAGGATGGACATATCATCAGGGGAGTGGGAGGGGGAGTTGAAATGGCTGGTAGACGGAAGGTGGGTTTGATTAGAGCATGCGAACCATAGATGGTCCCTGAACCAGTTCCCGAGTTTGCACTTGGCCTCTCCGATGTAGAGGAAACCACATCAGGAGCAGTAAATCAGGTTAAAGGGAATTCAGGTGAATCTAACCATTATGAAAATTTCAATGCAGTTTTCCACTTTCATATAATATCTATGGGATGCTGCCGAGAAAGAGAAACCATGTGAATGATTTTAAATAATAGCATTTTCCACATGTGAAGTTGTCCGTGCAGAGGTGCCTACAGTCTATCTCCTTAACAACCCCTGTACTCACACTTACTCTCATCTGCTACAGTGCACTCATTGGCCCATTATGTACAGTCACTGTTGCTGTGGTTTTCACAAATTCCAACAAAACCATGTTTCTTCAGTGATGAGAATCCAGTGGCTTCAACCAGAGTCATCTCCATCCATCACATGGTTTCAGGAGGACTGATCAGATTGTTCTTGGAGATGGGACAGGAAAGACTTGCAATGTAATGGGAGAAAACAGGATAGTGGGACAAATGGCATAACTGTTTGAAAAATTTCGGAGTCTCATGATGGGCCAGATAATCTCCTTCCGTGTTTTAAGATCCTTTCTTTAAACAGTCACGTTGGTAATCCCTTAAGGATTACTTGCAGGAATATTACAGCAGACTAAATTGAAGAGTGATGGGGAGAGTGTTATGAAGATGTGGATGTACTGTACCTTTAAGAGAGTTAAAAGCTAGCGGAACTACCTGACAGCACCAAGCATTCTGAACAAGATAAAATGTAACCTTTTGGTTGAACAGCTCGATTAGCTGGGTTGTCTGGAGACAACAAAACAAATGCAAATTCGGCCCATCAGTTTAAATTATTTCCCCCCCAAAAAGTGAAGCTCCAATTAAGTCTGAATTGAGTATGTTGACAAGCTTAAAAGCCAATGGCACAATCCGATGCTTTGTGGTGTATAAGACTGGGGAAAATTGAATAGTTGGGGGAGAACTGCTAAAAGACCGACAGATGTAGGCTGCAAGTCAGAACTCTCTGAGGGGTACCTGTCTAAGAAACAGTTTGCACACTGGAAACACCAACACCAACACTGACCTGGAGAGCAAATCTACAGAGGAAGATATAAAGCAGGCTGGTTTTGAAATTTGAATTTTTGGTAAATTTTTATTGTACTAGTATTACAGAAGGGAAAGTAAAAGAAAGGTTAGAGGAAGGAGTTGTAAACAATTGTTAGTTAATTATTCTCTGTTATACTTTAAGAAATAAAATAGTTAATTTTTACTTTAACTAGTTCTTGGCCCCTCGAATTTTCACAGATTACTGCATGTTTTCTGTGTTGCTAGTTTAAATTAAGCAGGAGGGCTTACCCCGTGTTGTAACAAGAGGAACCAATAAGGTATACTCCGGCTCACAAAGATCAGGACTGTAGTCACCTCCCTCCAGTTGAGACTCCATAACCTTCTTTACAGGATAGTGTGGAGGTAAGAGAGGACAGTGTGGAGATAAGGGGACAATGAGGAGCCAGAGGAAGGATGAAGGGACAGTGAGGGCATGATGATCAGTGAGGGGATGAAGAGATAGTGAGGAGGTGTGGGAAAACTGAGGAGGTGAGGACACAGTGAGGGGATGAGAGACAGTGAAGAAACAATGGGATGATGAGTGGATGAGGATCAGTGAGGGCATGAAGGTCAGTGAGGGGATGAGAGACAGTGAAGAAACAATGGGATGATGAGTGGATGAGGATCAGTGAGGGGATGAAGGTCAGTGAGGGGATGAGAGACAGTGAAACAATAAAGGGATAGCGAGGGTATGAGAAGATGTCAAGACAGTGAGGCGATGAGGGACAGTGAAGAAATGAGGGGTTAATGTGGGAATATGAAGACAGTGAAGGGATGACAAGTCAGTGAGGGAATGAGAGGACAATGGGGAAATGAGGATCAATGGGGGATGAGGGAATAGTGAGGGAATGAGGCGATAGTGGGAGAGTAACAGAATGTTGAGGACATGAAGGGATACTGGGGGAATGAGGGGATTGTGAGAGAGTGACAAGATGTTGAGGACATAAGGGGATTCTGAGGGAATGAGGGAATAGTGAGGGGATGAGGCGATAGTGAGTGGATGTGGGGACAGTGAGGAGGTGAGGGGACACTGAGTGTTCCACTACTTGAGTTGTTTGTTTTTTTTGACACATTAGGTCGAAGGCATGCCTGCTCTCAGGTGAAGGTAAATCCCTGGGACTCCATTTGAGGAAGAGTTAGGAAACTGACCCCTTGATCTGGTCAATAATACTCCTTCAACCAGCACCGTTCCCCTTGGACTGTGCCAGTAGGAAAGCCCCCAGCCCAGAACCAAAGAAGAGATGAACCCTGGGGGGTTCTGATGAAAGGTCATTGACTTAAAGGTCAGATGGAATCTTCGACCACACCTTGAATTTTTAAAAAGACGGGGAGACCTTAATTAGGCAGCAAGCAAAAGTTCAGTTTCCTGAGGGTAAAGTGTTGTTGTTAAGTTCTCACAAATGTCAGGAAGATTGGTTGAAACTCTTCTGTATTTGTTAGCATCCCATGGGTAGTCATTACCATCCAGTCCACTAGAATCACTCTCTCTGGCACAATGCTCTTCAGCAAAATCACGTTGTATTCACAAATCCAACTCTGTGTCTGAGGTGTGGACCTGGTATCGTACATTGTTTCCTCCCAACATCTTCCAATTAAAAACTGCAAGCTCTTTCTTTGCACAATCACTTACAACTTTAGACCACTGTTGGAATATTGGGTGCAATTCTGGTCTCCTTCCTATCGGTAAGATGTTGTGAAACTTGAAAGGGGTCAGAAAAGATTTACAAGGATGTTGCCAGGGTTGGAGGGTTTGAGCTATAGGGAGAGGCTGAACAGGCTGGGGCTGTATTCCCTGGAGTGCGGAGGCTGAGGGGTGACCTTATAGAGGTTTACAAAATTATGAGGGGCATGAATAGGATAAATAGATAAAGTCTTTTCCCTGGGGTGGGGAGTCCAGAACTAGAGGGCATAGGTTTAGGGTGAGAGGGACAAGATATAAAAGAGACCTAAGGGGCAACCTTTTCACACAAAGGATGGTATGTGTATGGAATGAGCTGCCAGAGGATGTGATGGAGGCTAGTACAATTACAACATTTAAAAGGTGTTTGGATGTGTATATGAATAGGAAGGGTTTGGAGGGATATGGGCCGGGTGCTGGCAGATGGGAATAGATTGGGTTGGGATATTTGCTTGGCATGGACAGGTTGGACCGAAGAGTCTGTTTCTGTGCTATACATCTCTATGACTCTATGAAGCCTCCACATGTCATGCAGCATATGGGGAATCTCAGTCTTATGAAGTTTCACCAAGTTGATGGACTCATGAGATGCCCCAGTCTTATGGGATCTTCCTTGTTATAGTCAATGCTCACAGTAGGTGGGCTAAAGGTAGACCGTGCCCTATTAACCTGCCTGATAATAACAGCCTCATTGGTAAGGATCTGAAATCTGAATACAGGCTGAAGTAACTAGTTGTAGTCAGGAACATCCATTTAATACATGCTCTTACTAACATAGGCAGCAATAAAATGGCTTCTTAATGCAAATAACATGACAAAATGGCTTCTAGGCTGCAAATTGACAATTCTGTTTAAAACTGCATAAAATGGCTTTTAACCCTGTTAAAAGCTGAACTGACCATATAGTCTGTCTCAACAAAGATTAGCAGATAATGCTTCCTTTACAGCATATAGATAACTAGATTTATAATAAATAACTAGAGGTAAGACATTACTGGCCATTCTGACTGACCTTGCAAGTGCAGGTGCAGAGAGTAGGCTTGCGATATGGGAGTACTTGGACGGTGGAAAACAAGGTTGGTTCCCAGGAAATATCATTGGGCTCAGTTGCTATCAATCAAGTCATTTCATTAAAATTGATTGGTAATTGCATGTGATCTGTAATGATGGCCCGTTTTTCTCTCAAATAAGGTATAAAAAGGTCTTTGTCTTAAGCCATGTGCGCATTTCTCCGAGGAACACAGAAGTGTTTAACCTCTGTGTTACCGGACAACCTGTGTTTGGCCGAGATTGAATGAAGTGTGAAATCTTACTGAACTAGACCGAATTGCTAGTGTTTATTTGACCGATCGCGGAACAGAGAGACCCCTCCCCAGGGGGTCTAGATCTCCATTGGTGCACATCAGTGACTTTAACTGGGTTCAAATGAATAAGGGCACATCATGAAAGGAGGGATCTAGAGAATAGATGAATTCACAGAAAAAAGGAATCAATAGGAAAGCTTCACTGAATGATACAGATTGGAACTTCAAGGATGTGATCCCTCGGGACTGCTAAAGACCCTGGGGAATGGACTGAGGAAACCAGGACGTTAATGGGGAGAGTGACAGTGGGAGAAGCAATGGGAACAAGGAAATGTGGGAATGCAGAGTGGGGAATCCAATGGAGTCACCATTATATCCAATGGTGCTCTGGGGCAGGAGAACAAGCTGGTGAACTGTATAAGGTTGCTGTGAGGGTGAGGCTCTGCAGAGGGATTTGGATGGGACTGGGATTGGGGAACAGCAGGAGAGGTAGTGAAAGGGCCAATGGTCATACAAGGAGATGGAAAGAGGAACAGAGGTGATACTGGAGGAAAGGAGATGGCCATCTATGGAGCGAAGGAATGGGGAAGGAAAGAGGTAAAAGAAAGATTCATGACCATTTTCTTTCTCAGGATCAGTTTTTAAAATAACTGAGAATGAGCAGTGCAATAGGAGGTGCCTGAGAGCTCTTGCATTTGATGCTGCACACCTCAGGCAGATCTGGCTGAGGGAATCCAAACAGGAAGGGAAAATTACAATGATACAAGCACTCAGCTCAGGGCTGTGGGCTGAAGAGGAGTCCTCACTGTGGAATGAACACCAACATCCCAACTATGCCACAGAGTCATAGAGGTGTACAACACGGAAGCAGACCTTTCAGTCCAAATCATTCGTGCCGACTAGATATCCTATAATCATCTCATCCCATTTTCCAGCATTTGGCCCATATCCCTCCAAACCCTTCCTATTCGTAATACCCATCCTGATGCCTTTTAAATGTAATTGTGCCAGCCTCCACCACTTCCTCTGGCAGCTCATTCCATACACACAGCCCTTTCTGCATGAAAAAAGTTGCCCCTTAGGTCCCTATTAAATCTTTCTCCTCTCGCCTTGAACCTATGGCCTCTAATTTTGGACATCCCTACCTGGCAAAACAACCCTTGGCTATTCACTCTATCCATGCCCCTCAGGATTTTAGAAACCTCAATAATATCACCCCTCAGCCTCTGATGCTTCAACTAAAACAGTCCCAGCCTATTCAACCTTTTCCAATAGGTCAAATCCTCCAATCCAGGCAACATCCTTGTAAATCTTCTCTACACCACTTTCAGTTTAACAACATCTTTCCTATAGCAGGGAGACCCAAATTGAACACAGTATTCCAAAAATGGCCTAACCAGTGTGCTATACAGCCACAGCATGATCTCTCCACTCCTACCCTCAATGCACTGACCAGTGTACTGTCCTGTCATTTGTTAGCCTTAGTCAGGAATGATGAAGGGCTTATGTCCAAAAAGTCAATTCTCCTGCTCTTTGGACGTTGCCTGACCTGCTGGCCTTTTCCAGCACCATACTCTCGACTCTGATCTCCAGCATATGCAGTCCTCACCTTCTCTATTGGTTAGCCTTAGACAAGAGGGGAAGCTGAGAATCCCCAGCAGTAGTGATGGTGTGGGTTTGGTGGGGTTTTGGGGGTATTTGAGAGAGTTATTCCACATTCAGTTGCTCAGGGGCATTCAGAGACCAGTGTGTCTGAAACTTAAGGTCAAAGGGATGAGACGGTTATGTAGGCTGTATCCATGAAGGGTCACAAAGGATCAGATTGAGGTAATCGTCACATCCAGGCAAAGTAATGCAAAAATCAAGGCCACAAAGATAAGAAATGATGGCGGCTGAGAGGAGATAGAGGTCTACAGAATTATGAGAGGCATCAATAACATGGATAGTCAGAGGCTTTTCCCCAGAGTTGAAGTTTTGATTACAAGGAAGGTTCAAGGTGAGGGGGGGAATGTTTAAGGGAGACGTACGAGGGAAGTTTTTCCATGCAGAGAGTGATAGGAGCCTGGAATGCACTGCTAGAAGAGGTGGTGGAAGCAGGCACTTTGGTGGCATTTAAGAGGCATTGGATGGTTACATGAATAGGGAGGGAATAGAGGGATACAGACTGAATAAGGGCAGAAGGTTTGTTTTTCAGTTTAGTTAGGGCCTGATGATCGATAGAGGCTTGGAGGGCCAAAGGGCCTGTTCCTGTGCTGTACTTCTCTTCTGTTCTTTGTCCTTCTTTGGAAAGCGTCACAGCATGAGGAAAGGGAATACCGGTCAGAGGTCATGTGGGAAGCACCCGACCAACTAGAGCTGAAACAAAAATTGTTGGAGAAATCCAGCAGGTCTGGCAGCATCTGTGGAGTGAAAGCAGAGTTAATGTCCTGATCCAGTGACCCTGTTTCCGAACTGAGATGAGTGTAGGACAGCCTTTCACCCAGCAGCCTGGTAAGGGTCCGAAGGGGAGGTCAATTACTAGAAGCCACACATCTCTCTCGTGATATTTCTTCACAGAGCAGTATTTCAGTTAGGGTTGCTTGACCCATTTAACCCAGCAGCTGTACTGGTTTCGCTGAGGTTAAGCAGGAGGAGAGGATGAGATGACCAGCAATAGCTCACAGCACCGAGCGAGCACTTGGTACAGAAAGGGACTTGCAGCCACTGTGAAAAGCAGCCCTCCTTTCAGCCAAGCTTCCACAAGGGCAAAACTTTCTGCTGGCTCACTGTTCTCCCGATCCCAGCCGCTCAATTCCCAGTGTTTTCCGAATTGCCAGCAGTAATTTTTTATTCTCCCTCTAAACTCTCAAATAAAGTTCCAAACAAGTGCCTGAAGCTCAAATTCCCTGATGCTCCATTCGCTGGCTCATCTCAACCCTGAAGCTCATCAGAAAATTAAAACTCTATCCATCAATTTCAAATCACCCTTTACCTAAAGCAGAGCAACATTCTCCCTTGCCTATTCTTTAGCCGTGATGATCTCACAGTGGAGTATTGCTATCCTGGAATTATTTACTTCAATATCTGATGCAATTCATAAGCACAGTGATTTGTTATATTAATCTTTCCTGTGATAGCGACAATAATAACCCACTCGTAAATTAGTCACCGCCAGGATATTACGCTGTGAGCGGATTATAATCATCTGCCTTCTCAGCTAGTACACGTTCTGTATTCATATATTGCAACGTCTTCACAGACTTAATGTGGCAAAGGATTTCACAGCTGAATGATCCTGTGAGCCACCAGTGTGAATTACCATAGTCCCTTTATCTAAGGATCATCTGAATTCAAAGAATCAAAATCGTTCTCTTGCTGGTTAACCCTGATACCTGCGGCAAAATGGGGAGAACGAAAGATCTGCTTTCGGTTTTTAAAAGGATGCATTTTCACAACAGGCAGAGGGTCAGGCATGCTTGTACCTTGGCACAAGCAACAGTGAAGCTTAGAGATTTAAAAGAAGGCGTGCAGTGGTCTGCGCAGAATCCCCACAGTGTGGGAGCCCATCCCCGTAACCCTGCATTATCCATGGCTAACCCACCTAACCTACACATCCCTGAACACTGCCGGTAATTTAGCATGGTTGATCCGCCTCACCCGCTCTCCTTTTGGACTGTGGGAGGAAGCCAGAGCACTTGGAGGAAACCCACGCAAACACAGGGAGAATGTGCTAATTCCATACAGTCACCTGAGGGTGGAATCGAACCTGGGTCCCTGTGAGGCAACAGGGCTAACCTCTGGGCCCATAGGCCACCTTAGGAGGCCTCAGTTACAAGGAGAGACTGGAAAAGCAGGGTTTTTATTTCATTCGCTCATGGGACATGTGTGTTGTTGGCTGGGCCCAATATTTATTGCCTGTCCCTAGTTGAAAAGGTGGTGGTGAGCTGCCTTCTTGAACCACTGCAGTCCACCTGATGACAGTACACCCACAATGCCTTTCGGGAAGGAATTCCAGGTTTTTGACCCAATGGCAGTGGAGGGACAACGATACATTTTCAAGCCAAGATGGTGGTGGTTTGGAGGGGAACCTGTAGTTGGCAGTGTTTCCATCTCATTAAGAGTGTGGAGGTTTCTGGAAAGATTTAGCCAGCATTAAAAATGGAAGGGTTTCAATGGTTCAAATTCTGGAAAATCCATAGCACAAGGATTTGGAACCAGGGGACACAGACTTAAGGGGTGGCATGGTGGCTCAGTGGTTAGTACTGCTGCCCCAGGGTCTCAGGTTCAATTCCAGCCTCAGGTGACTGTCTGCGTGGAGTTTACACATTCTCCCTGTGACTGAGTGGGTTTCCTCCCACAATTCAAAGATGTGCAGGCCAGGTGAATTGCCCATAGTGTTAGGTGCAATAGTCAGAGGGAAATGAGACTAGATGGGTTACTCTTCAGAGGGTCGGTGTGGACTTGTTGGGCCAAAGGGCCCTGTTTCCACACTGTAGGGAATCTAATCTAATTTAAGATCGTTGCAAAAAAAAAACACAAAGGGGAACAGAACTGTTTTCTTGTAATGATCCAGAATACCACCTGAAAAGTGGGGTGGAAGCCAATTCAACAGGAACTTTCAAAACGTTATTGGGAACATACACAAAAAGGAAAATAAAACTACAGGGGAAAGAGCTGGGGAGTGAAACAATTTGTACAGGCTCTTTCAAACAGTCAGACCAGGTCATGATGGACTGAACACTTCTCATTCTGTAACATTTTAGTCAGACTTCCATTTCTACCACAACATTGAAGTAACACATACCATGGTGAGAAATGATATCCCATGTGACTGGGACAGTGAGAAATGATCTCACCTTTTTCAGATAAATATATTTGATAAGTCAGCACCTTCAACCCAGGCATCAGCCCAGTGACTATCTTTCAAAGTGAGTACAATATCAGTACATCCTTTCTTCAACAGGGAGATTAAAACTGTACACAGTGCTCCCAGTGCACCCTCTCTAATGTCCTGCACTGTTATAATATGACTTCCCTGTTTTTAAATTCGAGCTGTCTTGTAATAAAGGTCAAAATTTCATGTGCTTTCTTAATTGCCTTCTGCACTTGCATGCTTACCTTTTGTGTTTCATGGCTGAAAATGTGTTGCTGGTTAAAGCACAGCAGGTCAGGCAGCATCCAAGGAACAGGAAATTCGACGTTTCGGGCAAAAGCCCTTTATCAGGAATGAGGAAAATGTGTTCAGCAGGCTAAGATAAAAGGTAGGGAGGAGGGACTTGGGGGAGGGGCGATGGAGATGTGATAGGTGGAAGGAGGTCAAGGTGAGGGTGATAGGCCGGAGTGGGGTGGGGGCGGAGAGGTCAGGAAGAAAATTGCAGGTTAGGAGGGTGGTGCTGAGTTCGAAGAAATCGACTGAGACAAGGTGGGGGGAGGGGAAATGAGGAAACTGGAGAAATCTGAGTTCATCCCTTGTGGTTGGAGGGTTCCCAGGCGGAAGATGAGGCGCTCTTCCTCCAACCGTCGTGTTGTTATGTTCTGGCGATGGAGGAGTCCAAGGACCTGCATGTCCTTGGTGGAGTGGGAGGGAGAGTTAAAGTGTGGAGCCACGGGGTGGTTGGGTTGGTTGGTCCGGTGTTTCATGTACCAAGATCCCTTTGCACTGCACTTTGTTGATGTCTGGCTCCATTTAAATATAGCCTGACTCACAGTTCCCTACATTAAACTCCATCTGCTAAGATTTTGCCCACTTACTCCAACCTATCTATATTCCCTTTCAGATTCTATGCACCCTCATCACATCGTCCTCTCTAACTCTTTTGTGCCATCAACAAATGAGGGTCCATTATATTATTACGACACAGCTGTGAACCCTTCTGTTAATTAACCCAAACACCCAGAAAAGCTCACCGAACCTCATAGTCTGCTAAAATGTGAGTGACAGAGAACCCCCAAATTCCACTATCTAAAGTAAATAATATCAATTTATTCTTTAACTCTAAAAGTGAACATTAAACAACAACTATTCTAAGTCCTCCTTTCTCTTAACTGCATAATTGCCTGCCTCCAACTCTATAACAATATACTGTTTCAGTAAAACACTTATTAAAATTACACCAGCTTAATTTCAAAACCATACAGTGGCTGTCATCTTCGGTGTCTTTCTGCTTCCGGTTGAAGATCTCCCTGGGTTGTTTTCTTTCTTTTTACTGTGAAGATTTTGCATATGAAAAGATACTTTCATTAGAGAGTGCTTCAATGTCTTGGGTCTCTCTCAATGGCAGTTGCTCTGACTGATTTTCAAAATGCCTGCCTTTTATATCTCATTGGTTCCATGTTGGCAAAACAATAAATTCAGTTTTTTAACATCCTGGGGCATAATTTAAAATAATTGATTAAATTCAAATTGTTGTCAAACAGCAACCGACTCAGGTATCTATTTCTCTGCCAAATGTTATATATTTTCAATTTTCCAGTACACTGTGAGATTGCTCTTGTAAACTCCCAGTGCAGAACAGCACTCACTCTCACGTAAAAGTACAGTTGGCACCTTCAACTTCATAACAATACTCTGTCCCTTCCTTAAGTAATTGATATAGCTAGGCCCTCAGGTCGATCCTTGTTACATTAGTTTGTTGATTCCCTTGGTTAGATCATTGTGACCGGAAGAAGACTCATTCATCCTGACTCTCTGTCTTCTCTGTGTTAATCCACGCTGATGCATGCTTCCTGAACCTATGAGCAATAATCCTTTATCTGGCATTATATTGAATGCCTCCTGGAAATCTACTTCAATCTACCTATTCCCATTTATCTACTCTACTTGCTACATCTTAAAGAACTCTAGCAAATTTGAAAACAGATGAGTTGACATTCACTAAGCCATGCTGACCCTGTTTGTTCGCATCCTACATTTCTAAATACCCTGCTATTTCTTCCTTAATAATGGACTCTTGCATTTTTCCAAGGACATATCATAGGGCGTCTAGTCTATAATTTCTTGCCTTCTGTCTCTCTTCTTTCTTGAACATTAGTGACTCCTTCACAGTTTTGCAATCCATTTGAAACCTCCTGAAATCCCCAATCCACTATCTCTGCAGCCACTCATTAAGTCCTGACAACCAATTAGACTTCAATGCAATTATTTTGTCAAATACTTTGTTCCTCAGAGACTGTCAGAAAGGGTCGGATTTCAGATGGGGTATGAACGTCGTGGGCTATGTTGAACAGTTTTGGAAGAATCATGTAGAAAGTCCAATGAGGCAGATCTCAACATCAGGAATAAATTGCTGCAATTTTAAATTAAGTAATGGGCAAGGAGGTGAAATTCCACAAGTCAGTGGAAAATTGCTTATTAAGGGGGTTTCTTTCTTATTAACAGCTTTATGAGCTGCACATCTTGCCTCATTGACATGCAGCTCTCTGTTATACCATGAGCAGACACCAAGAATCCTGGGTATGGAAGCCAGAGAGACTACCTGGCAACTTCATCACTTGCTCCAAAGGACCACTGTGTTGGAACCCACATCTCATGGGTATGGCTTCATGGGCACAAGCCACATGCACACCCCACCTCCTCAGACGTTACCAGCGTCTAAGCACCTGAAAGGTACTTCTCTGATATACTTGTGCATTTCAATGCTGCACCTTGGGCTACCCAGGTAACTGTCATTGCAATGCTGCAGCAAGGGCACCGTACATTAAGGGGACATGCACTCAGTTCATAGGCTGGGACCAGGCTGCATCTCCAGTCTGATCACTTATTCTTTGATTGTTCACTCGGTTAAAGCTGAATGGGATAAACAGAGTTTCCCTGCTTTGCCTTCTTCACTTTGTCCCTTCAGGCAGAGCTACCTGCATTGTATTGTGCAGAGGCCAAGCCAGTTAAATGACCATCGTTCACAGTCTTCAGTCAAGTCAAAGGATACACATTCAGCGAGGGGGACCCTGGCACAGTACGCCAAAGGCATCTTCTAACACCAGCCTAGGGGCTTGGAGATGGTCACGGTCAAGTCCCATTCCTTATAAGCAGTGAGGAGCAAAATGTTGGGCTGCTGAGCCACCATATTGGCTCTTTCTCTCCTGTTGGACACTGCTTTCTCCTGAAATGACAAATAAGGAAGCTGTCAAAAGTGAATGGAGTGCCTGGCATGGCTTTTACTGTTGGCGTGGCTGGAGAAAGCTGGTGAGCCATTCCTAAGGAGTAAATAGACAGTGCAGAGGGCACAAAGGGTTCGTGTTTATGGCAGCTGGCATGAGTGAGGGTGAGCGAGGGAAGAGTTTGCAGGCCATTGTAAGAGTGGTACAGATTCAGGCCTAGTGGGAGAGAAGATGGTGGCATTTACACTGATAGATTGGCCAAGGTCATTGACCTTCTTGCTAGATAGCTGTATATCTCTCCAGGAGGCTGAGACTGCACTGACCTTGGTGGTAACCTTGGACCAGCCTGGCATGGTCTGTTATGATGGTCTTCATGGCTGGTCTCCATATCCAGCAACCTTCCCTATCACAGTAGAGCCCTATCCTGTTCACGGGACTTTCAGATCCCTGCCCGCAAAGCCAGCACTAATTTTCTCCACTCTGCCACATTCGGAGCAAATATCAAGAATCATGCAGGGTAGTTCCAGACTGACAGAGTTTTTCCAGGTAGACAACATTTTAAAAATGGTGCTGGTGCCTGGGAAACCAGAACAATTTGGGATATCCAGTGAGTGAAGAGTTCGTCCGTGTTGGGCAAATTGTAGAATGGGGCCAGGATTGAATGGCAGGTGTGCCATTAGGACGGTTGAGGTAGTTAATGGGGCAAATTTGGTAGAATATGGTGGGAAAACAGAGAGAGAGAAAAACGCTTCATGAGACTTGACATGAATGATTCTTAACCAAAGAAAAACATTTCAGCGCAAGATGTTTGTTCCTGTTTGCAGTACTGATCTTTTATTGTTGGGATGTTTATAGCATCCTCCACCTTGAATCCAATGTGAAATATTGGTTTAAGTTATCGATCATTTCCCTGTTCTCTGTTATTAATTCTCCAACTGTATCCTCCAAGATTCCCATTCTTACTTTAGCTACATTATCTCCTCTCATGTACATGTAGAAGCTCTTCCTGTTTGTTTCTATATTTCTTGAACTTTGCTTTCTTAATCAATTTTCTCCTTGTTTGTTTGTTTTTTTATTACTTGCTGCTGTTTCCTCAAAAAAAATTCCCAATTCTCTGACCTGCCACTAGTTTTCATCACTTTGCAAGTCTTAGTCTTACTGGACTGCCATTGTTAATTATAGGAGGTTCAGTGAGATAGACAGATTTCAAGGTTGAGATAGTCAGATTATTAGTCAGTAGCAGAATAAAGGGTTATGGGGGAAAGGTGGGGAATTGGAATTGAGGATTACGAGATCAGCCTTGATCTCATTGAATGGTGGAGCAGGCTTGATGGGCTGAATGGCCTATTTGTGCTCTTACATCTTATCATTTTTCCTGTTCATTGAGTCTTTCTTCATGACCAATATATATTTTTGCTGAAATATCTGCTTAAATATCTGACACTGCTCATCCACTAACTTTTCCTTTAGTCTATTTTCCCACACAGCTTTAGACAGCTCTTCCTTATCACCTCTGTAATTCACCTTACTTACCACCAACACCTCAAACACAAACTCGACTAAGGTTTATGCAGAATTAACGAAGAGGGTTGATGAGGGTAGAGTGGTGCGGGTGTGATCAATATGAACATCAGTAAGGTAAATTTCCTCATGATAGACTAGTTAGCAAGCTTAGATCATATGGAATAGAGGGACAACTAGCCATTTGGATACAGAACTGGCTTGACGTTAGAAGACAGAGATTTATATCACTGATTTGGAAGTGAACAAAGGAGATATTGTTAGTAAGTTTGCAGATGAAACCAAAATCGAAGGTATAGTGGACAGCGAAGAAGGTTACCTCAGATTACAAGAGAATCTTGATCAGATGGGCCAATGGGCCAAGGAGTGAGAGATGAAATTTAATTTAGATAAATGTGAGGTGCTGCATTTTAGAAAGGCAAATCAGGGCAGGATTTATGCACTTAATGGTAGGGTCCTGAGGACTGTTGCTAAACAAAGAAACCTTGCAGTGCAGGTTCATAGCTCCTTGAAAGTGGAGTCACAGGTAGATAGGATAGTGAAGAAGGTGTTTCTTATGCTTTGCTTTATTGGTCAGAGTATTGAGTGCAGGAGTTGGGAGGTCATGTTGCAGGACATTGGTTAGGCCATTTTTGGAATACTGTGTGCAATTCTGGTCTTCCTGCTACAGGAAGGATGCTGTAAAACCCAAAAAGGCTCAGAGAAGATCTACAAAGATGTTGCCAGGGTTGGAGGGTGTGAACTATAGAGAGAGGCTGAATAGGCTGGGGCTGTTTTACCTTGAGTGTCAGAGGCTAAGGGGTGACCTGAAAAAATCATGCATGGATAGGGTGAATAGCCAAGGTCTTTTCTCCAGGGTAGAAGGAGTCCAAACCTGGAAGGCATAGGTTTAGGGTGAGAGGGGAAAGATATGAAAGAGATCTAAGGGGCAGCGTTTTCATGCAGAGGGTGGTGCGTGTATGGAATGAGCTGCCAGAGGAAGTGGTAGAGGCTAGTACAATTACAACATTTAAAAGGCATCGGGATGGGTACATGAATAGAATGGGTTTAGAGGGACATGGACCAATTGCTAGGACTAGATTAATTTAGGATATTTAATCAGCATGGAGAAATTGGACCGAAGGGTCTGTTTCCGTGCTGTATGTCTCTATGGCTCGAGAATTTGAATATTTATCTGTGACTGTAACAGTGACTTCTCAAATCAAGTAAGGTTTTACTAGTATAATTAAATGCAATCAAACTAAAACAACCTCCTGATATCTTGTGTTTGTTTTCGAACTCTCTCTCTGAAATGCATTGTTGCATGTGAATGAGAAAGGTTCATGTATCTCCACTCAAGAGCAAATAACTGCAAGGAAGGGAAAGCAATGCAGAGTTTGGCAGGAGAACTTTTACTGACACTGGTATCTCAGGTTGGAAACATCAGCATCTGTGTGCAATCACTTATCAGTAGAAAGGGGAATCAGTGCTGTTACCTTGTCCACCTTAAATGAAGTCTGACATTTTCTGGGCGTTCTGTCTTGCAGAGTATCATCATTTCCCATTTCTTTAACTGCAGCAGTTTTATACTGTATTATACCAGCCACGTCCTCTTCTGTTATGTATGTTGGTTGCGCTGATGAAGCACACTGAATTAAAAATAAAGTCACGCATCTCTGAGTGTCTTCAAAGAAGATGTACTAACCTCTAACGTAATATGCAAATTATGTCAGTGAGTTGCCAATCAGTTTGCAGCTTTGAAAGATAAATCCTCAGTTCGCTACAGCTTTGCTGCTTTCCATATCAAGTGCCTGTTACCTGCTTATCAAGTCTATTGAAACAGGGGAATGGAGAATAGCCAGTTTGATTAAAAAAAACGGACTTTCCCTAACTCCCAGTTGTTTTGATTCACTTGGACATGACATTGGTAAATCCAGCACATTGCTGTGAACCTAACCACATCTTGCCTTGAGATTACAATGTGACACGCTAACAAGAGCTGTTCTGTTGTTGAATTGAACAGGTATAGGATCTTTAGCTCCTGGAACCTATCCCACTATTCATTTAGATCAAATCTATACCTCAGACCAATCTGAGGGTGGTCATTATGGTGGACTTTAACTTCCCCACCATTGACTGGAAATGTGTAAGATGGAACAGTTTTTGTCCATTATGTACAGGAGGATTTCCTGATATAGTATGTCGAAAGGCTGACAAGAGGGGAGGGCCACACTGGATTTGTTGCTTGGTAACGAACCAGGCAAGGTATTTTATTTAGTTGTAGGTGAATACTTTGGAGAGAGTGATAATAATTCAGTATATTTAGTTTAGCGATGGAAAGGGATAGGTACATGCCACAGGTCAAGAGTTATCAATGGGGCAAGGGCAATTATAATGTGATTAGGCAAGAATTAGGATGCATAGAATAGGGTAGCAAAATGCAGGGGATGCAGACAATGGAAATGTGGAGCTGGTTTAAGGAACGGATATTGCACGTCCTTGATAGGTATGTCCCTGTCAGGCAGGGAAGAAGTGATAAGGTAAGGGAACTGTGGTTTACTACAGAAATTGCATCTCTTGTTAAGCAGAAAGAGGAGGCTTATGTGTTGATGAGGCAAGCTGTTTCAGATGAGGTGATGGAGAGTTACAGATCAGCTAGGAAGGATTTAAAGAGAGAGTTAAGAAGAGCAAAGAGAGGACACAAGCAGTCTTTAGCAAATAGAATAAAGGAGAACCCTAAAGCTTTCTATAGATATGTGAGGAATAAAACGATGACTAGGGTAGGAATAGGGTCAGTCAAAGACAGAAGTGGAAACTTGAGTGTTGACCCTGTGGAGATCAGAGAGGTGTTAAAGCTTTCTCATCGGTTTTCATTCAAGAAAAGGGGAATATTATAGAGGAGAAGAATGAGGTGAGCGATATTAGATTAGAAAGGATTGAGGTTATTTATGAACAGGTATTATCAATTCTAGAAGGAGTGAAAGTAGACAAGTCCGCTGGGCCAGATGGGACTAATCCAAGTATTCTCTGGGAAGCTAGGGAGGAGATAGCATTGCCATTGGCTTTGATATTTGAGTCTTCATTTTCTACAGGTTTAGTACCAGAGGACTGGAGGATTACAAATGTTGTGCCCTTGTTCAAGAAGAGCAGTAGAGATGACCCGTGTAATTATAGACCAGTGAAACCTTACTCCTGTTGTAGGAAAGGTTTTGGAAAGATTTATAATCATCTAGCAAGTAACAATTTGATTTCAGATAGTAAAAATAGTTTCGTCAAGGGCAGGTCGTGTCTCACAAATCTCATTGCATTTTTTGAGAACATGACAAAGCATGTAGGTGAGGCTAAGGCAGTTGATGTGGTGTATATGGGCTTCAATAAAGCCTTTGATAAGGTTCGTTTAAGAAAGAGTTGGATAGAGGATAGTGAAATCAAGGGTTATGGAGATAAGGCAGGAACAGGATACTGATTGAGGATGATCAGCCATGATCATAATGAATGGTGGTGCAGGGTCAAAGGGCAGAATGGCCTACTCCTGCACCTATTGCCTATTGTCTATTGTTCCACATGGTTGGCTGTTGGAGGAAATGCAGAATCATGGGATTGAGGGTGATTTAGCCGTTTGGATTAGAAACTGGCTTTCTGAAAGAAGGTAGCGAGTGGTGGTTGATGGAAAATATTCAGCCTGGAGTCCGTTTACTAGTGGTGTGCCACAAAGATCTGTTTTGGGACCACTGCTGTTTGTCACTTTTATACATGACTTAGACGCACCCTCAGATTGGTCTGAGGTATAGATTTGATCTAAATGAATAGTGGGATTGGTTCTAGGAGCTAAAAATCCTATACCTGGATGGATTAGTAAATTTACAGATGACAGTAAAGTGGAGTAGTGGACAGTGTGGAACAATGTTACAGGTTGCAGAAGGACTTGGATAAACTGCAGAATTGGGCTGAGAGGTGGCAAATGGAGTTCAATGCAGCAAAATGTGAGGTGATGCACTTTGGGAAGATTAACATAAAGGCAGAGTACTGGGTCAATGGAAAGATTGTTTGGTAAGGTGGATGTGCAGAAGGATCTTGGAGTCCATGTACATAGATCCCTGAAAGTTGCCACCCAGGTTGATAGTGCTGCTAAGAAGGCATACGGTGGGTTAGGTTTTATTTGTAGAGGGAATGAGTTCCAGAGCTGCAATATCATGCTGCAACTGTACAAAACACTAGTGCAGCCACACTTGGAATATTGTGTACAGTTCTGGTCACCATATTTTGGGAAGAATGTGGAAGCATTGGAAAAGATGCAGAGGAGATTTACCAGGATCTTGCCTGGTCTGGAGGGAAGGTCTTATGAGGAAAGGCTGAGAGGGGATTTGATAGAGACATACAAGATGATCAGAGGATTAGATAGGGTAGACAGTGAAAGTCTTTTTCTGTACATCAGCTTGTACAAGGGGGCATAGCTACAAATTGAGGGGTGATAGATTTAAGACAGTTGTCAGAGGCAGGTTCTTTATTCAGAGAGTGGTAAGGGCATGGAATTTCCTACCTGCCAATGTAGTTAACTCAGCCACATTAGAAGATCTGAACAATCCTTTGATAATCCATGGGTAATGATGGGATAGTGTAGGGGGACAAGCTGAGAATAGTTCACAGGTTGGCGCAACATCGAGGGCTGAAGAGCCTGTGCGCTGTATTGTTCTATGTTCTATGTTCTATCATTGACTTCAGGTAGAAAGGAGAAGGACACACCTCCATCTACATCAAGGGAACTGAGATGGAGAGGGTCAACAGCATCAAGTTCCTTGGAGTGATGATAACTAGCAACCTGACCTGGACTTCCCAAGTAGATGATCCAGTCAAGTAAGTACAACGCCTCTTCTTCCTCAAGTCACTCAGGAAATTTGTCATGTCTAAAGAGACCCTCAGCAACTTTTACAGATGCAGCATTGAAAGCACACAGTCCGGGTGTATTGCAGCCTGGGACAGCAACTGCTCTGCCCAGGACAAGAAGGTTGTGTGCACAGCCCAGACCATCCTGGAAGCCAACCTCCCATCCATAGATTCCATTTACAATTCTCGCTGCCCAGCCCCCACCCCGGATAATGGTCTCCTACAACCTCTTCCATCATGGTAGAAAGGCAAGAGCTTGAACACATGCACCAACAGGTTCAAGAACAGCTTCTCCCCTGCTTATTAGACTGAAGAATTAACCTCTCGAATATCAAATCTAATGTTGATCTTGCTTTATGTACCTCCTGTGCAGCAGTAACCTTGTAGGCCTCTCTCTGTCTAAGCACCTCTGTATGTCCTTGTTTGGTATGATCTGCCTGTACTGCTCACAAAACAAAACTTTTCACTGTACTCAGATACATGTGACAACAATAAATCAAATCAAGTCAATAAAATCAGACTTTGAACAAAGTGGACTCTCTCTTGTCATCTCTTTGCTATTGGCCTTTAGGAATGTAGCATTACTTCCACTCTCAATGGGAATGGGGGCCACTCTATGGGAGTGATATTAGAAGCACAAGTAGACACTCAGAGCTCAATCTGTCCAAAGACTCCCCTGTCCCACAAGGGGTCTTGTTTTCCCACAATTCCAATCCTCACTGAGCTCCAGTGGCATCCCATTTCCCCAAGAGTTGCTTATTCCAAATTCTTCCATTTCCTTTCCCTCATCATACTTTCTTGCAGCCGGCTTGACATTCCGACTCACATGTTCAGTTTCTGTGAGTTTGGACTTCACCTTCCTTCTGATTGATTTCAACCTCCCACCATTATGACTCCTTCAGAAATGACCCTTCCAGAAACCTCTTAATTTTGTGACAAGGCTCCATCTTTCACGATCTCTTCACAAATCACTGTTGCAGAGCTTTGACTGCTTTCCTAAGCCTTGTTCATTCAATTCACTATATTCCCGTAGCGATGTGTAATGTTTTACCACTTAAAAGCAACTCTGCATAAATTGTAATGTCCAGGCAAGGGTCCGTCCTTAACATATCTATCGGCCAGTTGTTTCCCTACAACTTTTGAGTGTTTTACAGATGTTTTGAACCTGTTGACCAAGCTGTCATCTCTTGACAGTCAGGCTGCCAATCATCGCCGTGTGTAAGTAGAATAAAATCAGCTCAAGTTAACTTTAACAGAAAGAGAAGCTATTCTCCTGACAGCAAAGGTTAGAAGGTGATTTCATAGAGCTATTTAAAAACATGCTCACATTTCAGCTAGAGTAAACTGTTATGCCTCACAGGGGTAATGGACTGAAAATCAGGTGCTCGATTAGTCAGACAAGTTACAGATTTTTAAAACTATGTTGAATTCCCCAATTTATCTGCCTTTTAGATCCTGGTTGATAGAAAGTGTGGACCTGGTTTGTATATCTAACAAGAATGACTTTTTTTTGCAAGTAAATAGACTCTAGCTAAACAACTATAAATCATTGGCAAATAACTTACTTGCTTAGACTGTAAACTCTTACAAAACTTCCCCTCGCACACCCATTATCAGAGACAAGAAAAAAAATTGGGTGGAAGTCTGAGTAGGAAAACATTTCAGTGTTCACAGTTTGTATGCTGATCAGAAAGCTACTTTACTGGATGCTTTTACTAGTTTGCAAAAGACACAGAATTCATAAGTTTCTAAATTATTGAGTAAAAGTCATAGCTTAAGCCAATGCAGTTAGAAATAGTGAAATGGTTTCCTTTCAGGCTTTTGTTGCATCAAGTAGATTGAGTTTCTGGGCTGGTGGACATCAGATAGTTTTTCCCATATTGTTCACTGCCTAAACTGTTCAGCTACTTTTAAAAAAAATTCCCAGGCTTTGACTATCACTGACAGACCAGTATTCATTGCCCAGAGGTCACGAGTCAACCACATTTGTGGATCAGGAGTCACACATTGGCCAGACCAGGTAAGGATGGTAGATTCTAGATTAAAGTGGTGCTGGAAAAGCGCAGCAGGTCAGGCAGCATCAGAGGAGCAGGAAAATTGATGTTTCTGGCAAAAGCCCTTCCTGATGAAGGCCCGAAACGTCAATTTTCTTGCTCCTCGGATGCTGCCTGACCTGCTGTGCTTTTCCAGCACTACTCTAATCTAGACTCTGATTTCCAGCATCTGCAGTCTTCACTTTTGCCTAAGGATGGTAGATTTCATTCCTTGAAGGAGATTAGTGAAGTTTTTTTTGCAACAGTGGTTACTTAGAAACCACTGCTTTCTACTTCAGATTATTTTTCAATCTGCCATGGTGGGATTTAAAAAAAAATTCATGAGGTGGGGCTGTTGCTGAATAGACCAACTTTTAATACCCATTCCTAATTGCCTGGTGGGCAGTTAAGAGTCAACCACATTGCTATGGATCTGCAGTCAAGTTTAGGCCAGATCAGGTAAGGATAGCAGGTTATTTCCCTAAAGGACATTGGTGAACTCGATAGGTTTTTACTGACAACCAATGATGGATTCATGGTCATCATTTGCCTCTTACTTAACAGTCCAGTGATAACACCACTAGGCCACTGCCTTCCTTACGTTTGAAACAAAGTCACCAGAAGTAACCAGAGGATCTGGATTACTAGTCCAGTGGCATGAACAATGCCTCATTGCCGCCCCAATCACAGAGCCAATCACATTGTTGTTGGCAGGCAGAAGGCTTTTATTATCAATGTTGTCACTACTCCATAGACCAATCGACTACTTGATGCCAGCGGAATCTTCATTTGTATGTACCCCTGGCTCCAGCTTCTCTGCAAACTACATTTCAAGTCCTGCTTGAACAAGCAGCTTTGTAAACAGTGCTCACTATGAATGTTAGATCACTTTGTTAAACTGTTAGAATGTCGGACACAGTCTTTCCAAAATAAAGCTCAGCTGTTTTTATTGACTGGGGAGTCAACAACAGAAGGCCAAAATCTGTTTTCAGCCTTTCTGAAATGCACTACCTGATGGATGGTGGATTCAGATCCATAGTAGTCTTCAAAGAGAACTGGTTCAATGCTTGTTGGGAACTTGCTTTGGGGGGATATGGGGGAGAAAGCAGGAGACTGGTTTGACTGTATTGATTTTGATACAGCTAGCATAGGCTGAACAGGTTGAACAGCCTCCATTTGTGCTGTGCTGGTTTCTGATTCAGTGTTAAACAGGCTGTTAGCTCACTGTCACCAATTTTACTCGATTGTACAAATTCCAAAATGAAGCCGTGACTTGTGTGATTCCAGTTATGGAATCGTGCTGTACATGAACTGGCTGCTGTTCCCGCTTACATCAGAGCTGTGACCATTTCACAAAAATAGATCATGAAAAATATTTTCTGATCTGTTGACGTGCCGCACGGAAACTTTTATTTTCATACAGTCTCTCAGGTACATATTGTAAGGTTTTATCTTTTCTGTTTTGTGTCTGAATGTTTGTTACCTTTTCTCTGCTGTTGTGAATTTCTTTTCATCTGCTCATTTTGATTTTTTTTTCTCTCTGATTTGTTTAGTATGCCTCTTGATTAAGATGTTAAACTGAGATCAGTCCTGGTGGATTCAAAGATGCCGTGGCACTGTTTGCTATAATTAGGAGAATTTTATAAAATCCTTCAGCAAAATCTCTAAAAGTAATTACTCATTGGGCTGGGGATTTCTGCAATAGCTATGGATTTTAATGGTCAAGATTAGAGTGGTGCTGGAAAAGCACAACAGGTCAGGCAGCATACGAGGAGCAGGAAAATCGATGTTTCGGGCAAAAGCCCTTCATCATTATCAACCCCGTAATAGTCAGAGTGAAATTGAGAAACAAACTTGTAAGGAGATCTCAGCTAACTGTAAGAATAATAGGGTGGTTATGGTAGGGGATTTCAACTTTCCAAACATAGACTGCCACAGTGTTAAGGGTTGAGATGGAGAGGAATTTGTTAAGTGCATCCAAGAACATTTTCTGATTCAGTATGTGGATGTTCCTACTAGAGAAGATGCAAAACTTGACCTACTCTTGGGAAATTAGGCAGGGTAGGTGACTGAGGTGTCAGTGGGGGAGCACTTTGGGACCAGCAACCATAATTGTATTAGATTTAAAATAGTGTTGGAAAAGGATAGACCAGATGTAAAAGTTGAAATTCTAAATTGGAGAAAGGCAGATTTTGGCAGCATTAGGCAAGAGCTTTCAAAAGCTAATTGGGGGCAGATGTTCACAGGTAAAGGGATGGCTGTAAAATGGAAAGCCTGCAGAAATAAGATAATGAGAATCCAGAGAAAGTATATTTCTATCAGGGTGAAAGGAAAGGCTGGGAGGTATAGGGAATGCTGGATGACTAAAGAAATTGAAGGTTTGGTTAAGAAAAAGAAGGAAGCATATGTAAGGTATAGACAAGGTAGACCACCATAAAAGGCTTTGAAGGAAAGAAAACAAAGAACAAAGGAAAACCTAAAGTAAAAAAAGGAATAATAGAGAAAAGAAAGCAGATGGGAGTGGACAAGCCCTAGGCTCAGGCTTGCTGCCCTGCCGCCATTTTGAAAATGCTTTTGAGCACATGAGCATGCTGTGTAAACATTATTGATTGGATGACGCAAAAGTTGTAAGGAAATAGTTTTTATTGGCAGCGTGAACTCAAGTCCATTCAAATCATGAGATAAGCCTCCTTCCAGGGAAGGCAAGCAGCTGTCTGAATGGGTGAAAGGTTAACCAACCAAGGTAAACCATGACACATTTGTGGTGTTTGCCAGTGGTCAACTGATCAATCTCAGAAGGCTGGACAATGTCAACAATTGATCACGCAGTCTTTACACATGGGAAGGAGACTTCAAAAAATGCCTCAGAACAATAGCCAGTTCCGTAGCAGGAGTCATCTGAACAGAGCTGGGAATTGAGGACAGTTCCTTGTAAACTCGGTCACTTGCAATCATAAGCATTGTCCAGATAAGTTTGCGATGTCTCACTATCAATGCAGCATTCACTATCCCAAAGCGCAGTGGATACTGGGACAATACATGGATTTAAAGAGGAAAAAGATAGATTTTTGTATTAGTAAAGGGTTAAAGGGTTGTGGGGAACAGGCAAGAAAATGGAATTGAGGCTGAAATGCAATCAGCTATGTTTGTATTAAATGGTGCAGCAGACTCAAGAGGCTGAATGGCTACTCCCGTTCATTTGTTCTTGCTTTAATGAAGAAACATTGACTCTACCCCATTGTTGGGAAAGCCTTGGATTATAGACATCTAGAGTAATCCAGCTGCACCTAGGACATGAGGAGTAAGAATGAATTTAAAAGAAACAGAAAACGCGAAAAATACTCAATAAGTCGGGTAGCATCTGTGGAGAGAAAAATACATGCATGATGGAACATTTTGATGACCGTTCATCAGGATAAATTATATTGCAATTATTTAATGCTTTTCATTGCCTCAATCTTGAAAGTTGAGTCTCAGGCAGATAGGATAGTGAAGAAGGCATTTGGTATGTTTTCCTTCATTGGTCAGAGCAGAAACGTCAAATTTCCTGTTCCTTGGATGCTGCCTAACCTGCTGTGCTTTAACCAGCAACACATTTTCAACTGTGATCTCCAGCATTTGCAGACCTCACTTTTTACTATAGGAGTTGGGAGGTCATATTGCGGCTGTAGGGGACATTGGTTAGGCCACTTTTGGAATACTGTGTGCAAATATGGTCTCCCTCCTATTGAAAGGATGTTGTGAAACTTGAAAGAGTTCAGAAAAGATTTACAAGGATGTTGCCAGGATTGGAGGATTTGAGCTATAAGGAGAGGCTGAATAGGCTGGGACTGTTTTCCCTGGAGCATCAGAGACTGAGGGGTGACCTTATGGAGGTTTATAAAATCAGGAGGGGCGTGGATAGGTCTTTTCTCTGGGTTGAGGGAGTTCAGAACGAGAGGGCATAGGTTTAGGGTGAGAGGGGAAAGATGTAAATGGGCCTAAGGGTGGGCAGCGTGGTGGCACAGTGGTTAGTACTGCTGCCTCACAGCGCCAGAGGCCCCAGTTCAATTCCCGCCTCAGGCAACTGTCTGTGTGGAGTTTGCACATTCTCCCCATGTCTGCATGGGTTTCCTCTGGGTGCTCTGGTTTCTTCCCACAGTCCCAAAATGTGCAGGTTCGGTGAGTTGGCCATGCTAAATTGTCCATAGTGTTAGGTGAAGGGGAGTGGGTTGCTCTTCGGAGGGTTGGTGTTGACTTGTTGGGCTGAAGGGCCTGTTTCCACACTGTAAGTAATCTAATCTAATCTTTTCATGCAGAGGGTGGTACGTGTATGGAATGAGCTGTTAGTGGAAGAAGTGGTAGCTGGTACAATTACAACATTTAAAAAGCATCTGGATGAGTATATGAATATGAAGGGTTTAGAGGTATATGGTAAAAACAATGACTGCAGATGCTGGAAACCAGATTCTGGATTAGTGGTGCTGGAAAAGCACAGTAGTTCAGACAGCATCCGAGGAGCAGGAAAATCAACATTTCGGGCAGAAGCCCTTCATCAGGAATACAGGCAGAGAGCCTGAAGGGTGGAGAGATAAGCTAGAGGAGGGTGGGGTGGGGAGAAAGTAGCATAGAGTTCAACAAGTGAGTGGGGGAGGGGATGAAGGTGATAGGTCAGGGGGAGGGTGGAGTGGATAGGTGGAAAAGAAGATAGGCAGGTAGGACAAGTCATGGGGACAGTGCTGAGCTGGAAGTTTGGAACTGGAGTGAGGTGGGGGGGAGAGGAAATGAGGAAACTGATGAAGTTCACGTTGATGCCCTGGGGTTGAAGTGTTCCGAGGCAGAAGATGAGGCGTTCTTCCTCCAGGCATCTGGTGGTGAGGGAGCGGCGGTGAAGGAGGCCCAGGACCTCCATGTCCTCGGCAGAGTGGGAGGGGGGAGTTGAAATGTTGGGCCATAGGGCGGTGTGGTTGATTGGTGCGGGTGTCCCAGAGATGTTCCCTAAAGCACTCTGCTAGAAGGCGTCCAGTCTCCCCAATGTAGAGGAGACTGAATCGGGGGCAACGGATACAATAAATGATATTGGTGGATGTGCAGGTAAAACTTTGATGGATGTAGAAGGCTCCTTTAGGGCCTTGGATGGAGGTGAGGGAGGAGGTGTGGGCGCAGGTTTTGCAGTTCCTGCGGTGGCAGGGGAAAGTGCCAGTTTAGGAGGGTGGGTTGTAGGGGGGCATGGACCTGACCAGGTAGTCACGCCTGATGAAGGGCTTTTGCCTGAAATGTCGATTTTACTGCTCCTTGAATGCTGTCTGAACTGCTGAGCTCTTCCAGCACCACTAATCCAGAATCTTAGAGGTATATGGGCCAAGGGCTGGCAAATGGGATTAGATTAATTTAGGATATCTGGTTGACATGGACGAGTTGGACTGTATGGTCTGTTTCTGTGCTGTACATCTCTGTGACTCTATGACTCTAATGAAGTACTTTATGTTTTGCAGTCATTGTTCTCATTGAGCAAGGCCCCCTTTACAGTAATTGGCTAAGTGTTCAGATTTAGTGATGGTGTTTGAATGATAAATATTGGCCAGGATACCCATTAGAGTCTCTGTTTCCCTTTGAAATGATGCCACATGTGACAATACTGTGACTTTAAGAGGTGTATTTTGTCCTGGGTTTCTTTGAAGAGAGGTTTTAAGGCAGAGGTGCCAAGGTGTCTACTGAAAACTCATAAAGTAAACAGTTTGTAAGACCCTGTGATTTTTTTAGAAGTTGGAACAATAGAAGCAGCTTGACTGGGTGGGGTCAAGCTCCCGCAGAAACAGGAGTTTTAATTTTTAGCTTTTCAGGAGCAGTTATTACTGGGGTTTTGAAGATGTGGAATTATTTTTACATCTCTAGTTACAGCTAAAATCCGGGGGTTCTCTTCCTGCTGCTGGAGATGGATATAATCTCTTTTCTGAATGTTCCTTTTGCCAAGCGTTATTTATGGGATGTTACGATATTGAGCAGTTACTACTTAGCAGTTAAATCATCTATTATTCTGTCAAGTTTTCCATTAGAATTGTTAATTCAATTTCTTTTGTTGTATGTTAACGAGAGGATATAAATAAAGTGTGTTTTGCTTCAAATCCGGTAGCTTGCTCAATCAAATTGCATTGGGAATGCAAAACCATAGATTTACCTTTAAAATAAGAAAAGCTTAGGGTCTAGATTATCTTCTGAATATACTTGGAGGGGGTTTGGTTTGGTCCTTTACAAATGGGGCCTTTGCAATCCACCTGAGAGAGGTGACAAAACCTTGGTTTGATCTCACCTGAAAGCTGGTACTTCCTCAGTCTTAGACCATCGTGTCAACTGAGATCATGCTCATGTTTCTGGAGCAACCCTGGAATACCTAATCTTCTGACTCAGGATGTGAGTGTGGAGCTACATAGGCACAGCTGATTCATCTATAGGGACACTGTATGAATAAAATGAAACAGCTCATTAATCTAACCAATGTCTTCATTTTGCATCTGCTCTTTTTCCATGTGAATATACTGCTTATGCTGAATTTAAAATGTTCTTTTTGAAGTATTTTCTGAATCAAGAATGCTAAATGACACTGTTTTTTCACTTTACCGGAATTATCCATCATTGTTTAACAGAAGATGATTGATGTGTTTAAAGTGAACTGGTAGGTTCATTCCATTAGGGAGACACAGAATTATTCAAGGAATTAAGTTTCATAAATTAAGCCCATACAATATTCCATAGGGACTCTTTACCCCATGAACAAATGCAATTTATTACAAGTTTCAATAAAAATGATTTGTTCTACTTGCTTTGATGTACCGTGTATGTGGACCAGTAATGTTAATCTGCAGATACTTCCAGAATTATTATTATTCATAAGGGAAAAATTAAAATGGGCTGCTATCTATTGAACACACTTTAGAAACCTATCTTCCATTTAGAATATCCTTAAGTGTAAGACCAAAGTTGTAGCTGAAAAAACTGAATTTTGCTTTTGAGTTCCTCCATTCCCTTCAATTCATGTCCTGCTCCAAACCTTTGGTCGTGAGATTTCAGAGAAACCAACTCCTGCTGCCAATGTTCAGAATAAGTCTCACATACCTCAGGAAGGAATCACCTTAACACTCAGGTTTCTCTCTCTCTCTCTCTCTCTCGCTGTCTCCAGACAGCCTCTTTATTTACATCTGCAGTGGTTTTTATCTGAATCAATGCTCCTTCAAAAAAAGACTTTTTTCGAATTACAAGCCAGTAGAAGTTATAAGTATTCCAGAGTTCTGACCCATGTCAAATACAATCTTTCACTGCCTTGCCTTCTGGACTGACACAAGCATGGTTCCATTTCACAACAGTATTCTAGTTCTCCAAGAATAGTTAAATTCTCCAACAACAGGAATTTGTTAAGTGTGTACAAGAAAATTTTCTGATTCAGTAAGTGGATGCACCTACTAGAGAAGGTGCAAAACTGGACCTACTCTTGGGAAATAAGGCAGGGCAGGTAACTGAGGTGTCAGTGGGGGAGAACTTTGGGGCCAGTGACCATAATTCTATTAGTTTTAAAATAGTGGAAAAGGATAGACCAGATCTAAAAGTTGAAGTTCTAAATTGAAGAAAAACCAATTTTGATGGTATTAGGCAAAAACTTTCAAAAGCTGATTGGGGGCAGATGTTCACAGGTAAAGGGACGGCTGGAAAATGGGAAGCCTTCAGAAATGAGATAATGAGAATCCAGAGAAAGTATATTCCTGTCAGGGAGAAAGGAAAGGCTGGGAGGTATAGGGAATGCTGGATGACTAAAGAAATTGAGGATTTGGATAAGAAAAAGAAGCAAGCATATGTCAGGTATAAACAGGATAGATTGAGTGAATCCTTAGAAGAGTATAAAGAAAGTAGGAGTATACTTAAGAGGGAAATCAGGAGGGCAAAATGGGGACATGAGGTAGCTTTGGCAAATAGAATTAATGAGAATCCAAAGGGCTTTTACAAATACATTAAGGACAAAAGGGTAACTAGGGAGAGAATAGGGCCCCTCAAAGATCAGCAAGGCGGACTTTATGTGGAGCCGCAGAAAATGAGGGAGATATTAAACGAGTATTTTGCATCAGTATTTACTGTGGAAAAGGACATGGAAAATATAGACTGTTGGGAAATAGATGGTGACATCTTGCAAAACATCCAGATTACAGAGGAGAAAGTGCTGGATAAAAGATGGATAAATCCCCAGGCCCTGATCAGGTGTACTCTAGAACTCTATGGGAAGCTAGAGAAGTGATTACTGGGCCTCTTGCTGAGATATTTGTATCATCAATAGTCACAGGTGAAGTGACAGAAGACTGGAGATTGGCAAACGTGGTGCCACTGTTTAAGAAAGGTGGTAAGGAATTGCCAGGGAACTATAGACCGATGAGCCTGACCTTGGTGGTGGGCAAGTTGTTGGAGGGAATCCTGAGGGACAGGATGTACATGAATTTTGAAAGGCAAGGACTGATTAGGGATAGTCAACATGGCTTTGTGCATGGGAAATCATGTCTCACAAACTTGATTGAGTTTTTTGAAGAAGTAACAAAGAGGATTGATGAGGGCAGAGCGGTCAATATGATCTATATGGACTTCAGTAAGGCGTTCGTCAAGGTTCCCCATGGGAGACTGGTCAATAAGGTTAGATCTCATGGAATACAGGGAGAACTTGCCATTTGGATACAGAACTGGCTCAAATGTAGAAGACAGAGGGTGGTGGTGGAGGGTTGTTTTTCAGATTGGAGGCCTGTGACCAGTGGAGTGTCACAAGGATCGGTGCTGGGTCCTCTACTTTTTGTCGTTTACATAAAGGGTTTGGATGTGAGCATAAGAGGTACTGTTAGTAAGTTTGCCGATGACACCAAAATTGGAGGTGTAGTGGACAGCAAAGAAGTTTACCTCAGATTACAACAGGATCTGGACCAGATGGGCCAATGGGCTGAGAAGTGGCAGATTAAGTTTAATTCAGATAACTGAGAGGTGCTGCATTTTGGGAAACCAAATTTTGGCAGGGCTTATACACTTAATGGTAAGGTCCCAGGGAGTGTTGCTGAACAAAGAGACCTTGAAGCGCAGGTTCATAGCTCCTTGAAAGTGGAGTCACAGGTAGATAGGAGAGTGAAGAAGGCGTTCCTTTATGGTCAGAGTATTGAGTGCAGGAGTTGGGAGGTCATGTTGCAGCTGTACAGGACATTGGTTGGGCCACTGTTGGAATATTGCGTGCACTTCTGGTCTCCTTCCTATTGGAAAGATGTGAAACCTGAAAGAGTTCAGAAAAGATTTACAAGGATGTTGTCAGGGTTGGAGGATTTGAGTTGTGGGAGAGGCTGAACAGGTTAAGGCTGTTTTCCCTGGAGCATCAGAGGCTGAGGGGTGACCTTATAGAGGTTTACAAAATTATGAGGGGCACGGATAGGATAAATAGACAAAGTCTTTTCCCTGGGCTGGGATAGTCCAGAACTGGAGGGCATAGGTTTCGGGTGAGAGGGGAGAGACATAAAAGAGACCTAAGGGGCAACTGTTTCATGCAGAGGCTGGTGCATGTATGGAATGAGCTGCCAGAGGAAGTGGTGGAGGCTGGTACAATTGCAACATTTAAAAGGCATCTGGATGGGTATATGAATAAGAAAGGTTTGGAGGGATATGGGCTGGGTGCTGGCAGGGGGAACTAGATTGGGTTGGGATATCTGGTCGGCATGGACGGGTTGGACCGAAGGGTCTGCTTCCATGCTGTACATCTCTGTGACTCTCTGACTTTATAACCAATATCTGAATCCATCACATTCTCTGACAGTCCCATTCACCAATATTGGTTCCATACCTCTATAAAAATGGACTCATTCCCCATAAGCAGCAATTCAACTTTTCAACAATAATCCCACAGTGACTGTGTTTTTGAACATCAGCTATATCCATGAACAATAATAGCATTTCCCAACCATGATACTAAATAGAATAAAGTCCCTACAGAGTGGAAGCTGGCCATTCAGTCCATTGAGTTCCACACCAACCTTCTGAACAGCATCCCACCCAGAACCACCCCATCCCTGTAACTCTGCATTTCCCATAGCTCATCCACGTAATCTGCACATCCTTGAACACTACGGGGTAATTTAGCACGGCCAATCCACCAAACTTGCACATCTTCAGAGTGTGGGAAGAAATCGAAGCACGCAGAGGAATGTCACGCAGACATGAGGAGAATGTGCAAACTCCACACAGACCGTCGCCTGGTGCTGTGAGGTAACAGTGCTAACCACTACGCCACCGAAAACCCAGCAATGTTCACATTTTCTAATAAGAATGGTCCAATTTCCAAAAAAATGCAGTGATCCTGTTCTCCCGAAATGGCACCGTTCCAGGAGTCATTAAGGTTCCTAATTTTGACTGGACATTATCCTCGAAGCCTCATCACATGACCTCTTTATGGAGGTAAGACTTAGATTTCAGACATCTGGGCATTTTTCTGACATTCTGTCTTTCTTTTATTTCTGCTATTGTTTTTAAATTCTGGCGCTGGAGAGTGGGGTCTCTGAACATTTTTCACTGTTTCCATGTATTCCTATACTTGAGCTCACGTGACAATAACATTTAAAACCTGAATCTAAATCCTAACAATTTTTGCAGCTACTAAAACTCGGCTAAAAATACACAATTTTTGTTTCTTTTCTTGGATTTGTCACGACCATATCCAAATAATTACACTGGAGATTGCAAAATACTCGTGCGGGGCTGTTTATCCAATTAGTTACGGAAGGATAGTTCTGGAAGTGAGTTCTTGAAAGCAAAGGAAGTTTTGAGGGGAGCATTGAAGTGTTTTGTTTTTACCCCAAACCACTCCGCACTGACTATCCCATTTTGTGGCTGAGGTCATCACCCTTCTGTTCTTATTCCAGACGCCCAGTACGCCACCCATTTGAACGAATGGGCAGGAGATGGGGTGAGCTGTGTGAGACCATTTTATCCAAAATACCCATGTGCCAACCAGCAACAGTCTTCATCAGGAAAAGAAAAACACCCAATATTTAAGAAGAAAGAGAACAGCCGTTGTTACATCATTGTTACATCAGTATACAGTACAGCAGAAAATACAGTCCATGAAGTATGAATTACTGTAATTTAGATGCTACAAGAGCTCAGTGCAAATCATTTCAAAATGTATTACTGCTTTTACATACCAAGGAAATTTAGTGCAATTTCTATATTTCATTTAGATTGATTGTAAAGCTGAGAAACTCTAACCCACAAAGACTGATTTAGAACAACTGCAGTTTGTTGCTGTTCAATTCCTTTGCCCCCCACCACCATGTTGGGAGGTCTGGAGACAGCGTGCAGTCTGATGTTTCATTGGAATTCTCTGATTTAACCGGTTTTCTCTCTGAGTTGAACAGAGATGAGGAGGAATTACTTCTCTCAACGGGCCGTGAATCAGTGGAATATGTGACTCCAGAGTGTGGTGGAAACCAGGATATTGATACCAGTTCAATAAACAAGATCGTGGTGATGATGTAGGCAGCATCCAGGCTCCTGTGCCCAGGGCACATCCACTCAGCCTGCTTTTCTTGTTCGTTCTTGTCATTTTTTTCCCTTTTTTTTCATCTTTTTTTTCTCTTTTTAGTTTTTGCTTTTTCTTACCTTCCCTGGGAGACCTCAGTTGTGGTGGTAGAGGCAGCGAAGGCATCGATGAGGAAGGTGGAAGGCATGAGGAAAGCAGCTTTGTCGGGGTCCTGAGTGTTGTGGGACTCGGGCAGCAGTGTCGAAAAGGCAGCTGGCGGGCACAAGACCCAGAATCGTCTGCTGCTTTGCAGAGGTAATGTTGGCAAGGTGGGCCCGGTGGGGAGGGTGGGGAAGTGGGGGGGGTGTGAGGGGAGGTTGGGATGTTGCCTGAGGATCGGTGGTTTTGACTCCGGTTGGGTCTGATGCTGGCGATGGTGAAGTGCTGGTGGAAGGGTTACAGACTCTCTTTAAGCTGTATCTGGTTTCTTATTATTCTTTAGCTATTCAAAATGACGCCAGGATCATGGCGACAGTGGAATCGTTTCACTGCAAAATACATGAGACAGCAAAAATGATTCATTCATTTATTGAGTAAATTTAAGGAGACGATAAACAGATATTTAAATGGCAGTGGGTTGAAGGGTTATGGAGAGCAGGCTGAGTTGAAGTCAACCACCATCATATGAAATGGTAAAGCAGCCTCAAGGAGCCAAGTTGCCTGTTCCTACTCCCAGTTCTCATGCTTTTATATTCATTGGAGGACTTCTGCTGATTGGTGGAGGCCCATTTGCAAAATGTTCCAGACCAAAGATCTGAAGAGTTTGGTATTAATCGCAATCTATTATCAATCAATTAGCTCAGTTGGCAGGACAGCTTGTTTGTGATGTAGAGTGACACCATCAACATGGGTTCGGATCCTGTGCTGGCTGAAGTTAACATGAAGACCCCAGCTTCATGACCTTGCCCCTCACCCAAGGTGTGGCCACACTCAACCCCAGGGCCACCCAATGGACATCTGGGGCTGTGGCAACTTTGCCTTTAGCTATCAAAAAAATGGTTCAAAATTATCCTGAAAGGTAAGTTAACCGGTCATTGCACTAATGGTATGGCATTCCACTCAAGAGTGGGGAGTAACGTAGTGGTAGTTGGGGCAGCACGGTGGCTCAGTGGTTAGCACTGTTGCCTCACAGCGCCAGGGATCTGGCACCTCAGCAACTGCCTCTCTGGAGTTTGCACATTCTCCCCGTGTCTGCGTGGGTTTCTTCTGCGTGCTCAGGTTTCCCCCCACAGTCCAAAGATGTGCAGGCCAGGTGAATTGGACATGCTAAATTGCCCATAGTATTAGATGCATTAGTCAGGGGTCAGTACAGGGTAGGGACTGGGTCTGGGTGGGTTACTCTCCAGAGAGTTGATGTGGACTTGTTGGGCCAAAGGGCCTGTTTCCATACTGTAGGGAATCTAATCTTACACAGTACAGAGACCATTCTCTGCAAGAAAGTGCACAAGTCGTGATGGCTCTATAGCCTGCTCCTCACCAGGATTCAGGACATCCGCTCATCGCCAGAGAGTAGCTTATGGTAGGAAGGGGAAGGATCCTATTGTCGTGATCCATATGGGCAGAACAAAGAAGGAGACAGTAAGGACTGCAGATGTTGGACGTCAGGTCAATAGGTGTGAAGCTGGAAAGGCGCAGCAGGTCAGACAGCATCCGAGGAGCAAGAAAGACAATGTTTCGGGCCCGGTTTTAGGGCGGCACGGTGGCACAGTGGTTAGCACTGCTGCCTCACAGCGCCAAAGACCCGGGTTCAATTCCCGCCTCAGGCAACTGTCTGTGTGGAGTTTGCACATACTCCCCATGTCTGCGTGGGTTTCCTCCGGGTGCTCCGGTTTCCTCCCACAATCCAAGGATGTGCAGGTCAAGTGAATTGGCCTTGCTAAATTGCCTGTAGTGTTAGGCGCACTAGACAGAGGGAAATGGGTCTGGGTGGGTTACTGTTCGGAGGGTTGGTGAGGACTTGTTAGGCCAAAGGGCCTGTTTGTATGCTGTAAATAATCTAATCCAACCTTAAAAGAAATCCTTCGTCATGGGAAAGAAGGAGGTTCTGCAAGAAGGTATGCAAAAATTTGACAAATGGAGTATAATGTGGGAGAATGTACAGTTCTTCATTTTGGAAGAAAGAACATAATATTATTTAAATGGAAAAAAGCAACAGAAAGCTGCAACACAAAGGAACTTGGGGGTACTTGTGCTCGAAACACCGAGAGTTAGCAGCAGTCAGTCAGGAAGGCTAATGGAATGTTGGTCCTTATTCAAAGAGGTTGGAGTATAAGAATGAGGCAGTCATACTGCAACTGTACAAGGTGCTGGGGGGAGACCACATCCAGAGGGCAGTGAGCAGCTTTGCAGATCACCTTATTTAAGGAAAGATATAATTTCATTGGAGCCAGTTCAGAGAAAACGTTCACTGGGATGGAGGGATTGTCTTATGAGCAAATGTTAGTCAGGTTGAGACTCTATTCGCTGGAGTTTAGAAGAATGAGAGATGATCTCATTGAAACATACCGGATTCTTAAGGGGTTCGACAGGGTAAAGGCTGGGAAGATGTTTCTCCTCATGGCAGAGTCCAGGATGAGAAGGAATAGTCTCAGAACAAAGGGGGACCAATTTAAGACAGAAGTGAGGAGGAATTTCTTTTCTCAGAGGGCTGTGAGTCTTTGGAACTCCTCGCCACAGAGAGCTGTGGGGGTAGGGTCCGTGCATACGTTTAAGGCAGAGACAGATAGATTCTTGATCATGAGGGGGTAGGGGTGAGGGGTAGGGATTTCCAGAGTTCAGGGAAAAACACAGGAACATGGACGTGAAAAAATGTCAGACCAGGTTGTTGAGTGATGGCACATGCTTGATGGGCCAAATGGCCGACTCCTGTTCCTATTTCTGATGATCTTCTGGTGTTATTATGTAGAGCCAATACACAAACAAATTAGAAAGAGTTGCTTGGTTCACGGACCAGTGTTGAAGACGTGAGGTCGCGGAACTGGGGCAAGTGGGATCTGAACTGATAGGACTATCTCCATCTGAACTGTGCTGGGTCTGGGGTTCTTGCCAATTGTTTACCAGCAGTTAGAGAAGATTTTAAACTGAATTTTAGGGGGCAAGCAATCAAATCTGAGTGGGACCAAGGGATCAGTCAATCTCTTACACCGGAGGGTTCTGATGTGTTCAGTGGCCAGGAGCAGGAGGGAGTGATTGGAAGTGAAGCAGGGAGCCAGAGAACTGAAGTTCAGGAGTCACTCTCCTTGCAATTGTCCAACGGGCCTGAGTTTCTCTCAGCTTGTTTGAAGTGTGCGAGAGCTGTGGAGTGGCTGAGCAAAAGGTCTGAGGACAGAGGATCGAACAGTGTAAATGTAAAACTCGCTTAAAGGGTGTACAGGAACTGAGAGTCCTGGGTATATGTTTACATAAGTCACTAAATTTGGCAGAACAGGTAAAGAATGCAAATAACACAGTATTCTAGGCTTTATTAAGAGTTGCACCAAGTACAAAAGCAAGAAGGTTATATTGAATTAGATAAGATTACTTTCAGTGTGGAAACAGGCCCTTCGGCCCAACAAGTCCACACCGACCTGCAACCCACCCATAGCCCTACATTTACCCCTTATCTAACACTACGGGCAATTTAGCATGGCCAATTCACCTGACCTGCACATCTTTGGATTGTGGGAGAAAACCCACACGGACACAGGGAGAATGTGCAAACTCCACAGTCAGTCACCTGAGTTGGGAATTGAACCTGGGTCTCTGGTGCTGTGAGGCAGCAGTGCTAATCACTGTGCCAACAGACACCATTTGCCTTTAGCTGGAGCATTGTGCACAGATCCTTCCACACTACTGGAAGGACATGAACTCATTGGAGAAAATGCAGAAGAGGAGAAACGTCAGCTTTCAGGATAGATTGAAGAAGTAAGGAAAGCTTTCCTTGGACAGGAGAAGGCAAAGAGAAAACCTGATGGAAGTTTTCAAACGCATGGGCAGCGCAGACAGAGTAGATAGATAGGAACTGTTCCTGCTCAGAAAAGGATCAAGAACCAGAGGGGACAGTCATAGAGTCATAGAGATGTACAGCATGAAAACAGACCCTTCAGTCCAACTTGCCCATGCCGACCAGATATCCTAACCTAATCTAGTCCCATTTGCCAGCATTTAGCTCATATCCCTCTAAACCCTTGCTATTCATATACCCATCCAAATGCCTTTTAAATGCTGTAATTGTACCAGCCTCCATCATTTCCTCTGGCAGCTCATTCCATATGCACACCACCCTCTGCGTGAAACAGTTGCCCCTCAAGTCCTTTCTAAATCTTTCCCCTCTCACCCTAAGCCTATGCCCTCTAGTTCTGGACTCCCTCACTCCTTGACTATTTATCCTATTCATACCCCTCATGATTTTATAAACCTTTATAAGGTCACTCTTCAGTCTCCAACATTTCAGGGAAAACAGCCCCAGCCTATTCAGCCTCTCCCTATAGCTCAACCCCTCCAACCCTGGCAACATCCTTGTAAATCTTTTCTGAATCCTTTCAAGTTTATCAACAGTCTTAAAGTATTTCACAAAAGGAGAAACTGCAGGTGACATTTTCACACAGTGAGGGGTCTGGATTTTGGAACGCACAGTTGACATGTCTTGCAGAGGCAGTTTGGTCAAAACGACACTGGATGGTCACTGTTTGGTTGGGGAAGAAAGCAGGATTTTGCCACTAAGTCAAAATAGCCGGAGAATTGGTACAGACATGATGGGCTGAAAGGCCTCCTTCTACTTTGTGACAATTATGTGACTCTTTGGAATTAGTGTGCTAGAGAAACCTAGCTAGAAATAAATTAACTGACAGGAAGAGTTTTTAAAAAATATTTAAAGAATCCCTACAGTGTGGAGACAGGCCATTCAGCCCATTGAGTCCACACCAACTCACTGAACAGCATCCCACCCATACCCCACTCCCCTTTTCCTATCCTTGCAACCCTGCATTTATCATGACTAATCCACCTTAAGGTCCTCAGTAGGCAGGAGGGTGAAAGTCAGTGCTTCCTCCTGCACAGCATTAGAGGGAGGAGAGAAAGCAGAAGGACTTCCACCAAAAGAGGCCTAATCTCATGACTCCATTAGCTCCACCCACCCCTATTTCCGACCTCACCTGGGAGAAACCTGGGCCTCCCATTTAATGCAGAAATGTGGATAATTTCCATCTCTGGGAGGGTCTTCGGAAATCTCTCCCCTGACAGCAAGCAGGCAGGGCTGCTCTATACTTTAAAGGCAGATGTAGATAGATTTTCAACTAATATCAAACACTATCAGACACAGGCAGGGAAGTGGATACAAGGCCACAATCAGATCAGCCTTGATCTTACAAAATGGTGGAGCAGACTCAGGAAGCAGAATAGCCTTGTCTCGGCACTAACGTGTATGTTCGTATCTTCGTAACATAGCAACTGATTCATAGCCAGGTCACACAAACTCTGATGAACTGATAACAAATATTGTGGATTATTTAACTGTTAAGGGATAAATATTGACCAGAGCACCAGAAAGGTAAGAAGATCATCAGAACTGGGAACAGGAGTTGGCCATTAGGCCACTTCCTGGGCTCATTCAGTAGGATCATGGCTGACCGGACACTCTGCACGACCCACTTTCCTGCCTTTCCCCTGTTATGCTTGATTCCCCGACTGACCAGGAATCTATCTCAGCCTTAAATAAGCACAAGGGTTCTGCTCCCGTAGCTCTCTGTGGCAAGGTCTTCCAAAGACTCATAACCTTCTGAGAAATTACGCTCAACTCTGTCTTGAACTGGTGCCCTTTATTTCGCCTTTTGGTCCTCGACACTCTTTCTCTCTCTCTCACTCTCGCTCCCTCCCCTCCATGTGCTGCCTTTGTCTGCTCCTCTCCCTTTTAAAAGTGTCGTTGTTTTGACATTTTTTTTCTCCAAGGTTTCCCATGGGAGATTGATTAGCTAGGTTAGATCTCATGGAAAGGGAGAACTAGCCATTTGGATAAGAACTGGCTCAAAGGTAGAAGACAGAGGGTAAATGTGGACAGTGAAGGGGTTACCTCAGATTACAACAGCAACTGGATCAGATGGGCCAATGGGCTGAGAAGTGGCCAATGGAGTTTAATTCAGATAAATGTGAGGTGCTGCATTTTGGGAAAGCAAATCTTAGCAGGACTTATACACTTAATGGTAAGGTCCAAGGAAGTGTCCCTGAGCAAAGGGACCTTGGAGTGCAGGTTCATAGCTCCTTGAAAGTAGAGTCTTAGTTGATAGGAAAGTGAAGAAGGCATTTGGTCTTCTTTCCTTTATTGAATCAGCGTATTGAGTACAGGATATGGGAGGTCATGTTGCAGCTGTACAGGATATTGGTTAGGCCACTGTTGGAATATTGCGTGCAATTCTGGTCTCCTTCCTATTGGAAGGATGTTGTGAAACTTGAAAGAGTTCAGGAAAGATTGGCAAGGATGTTGCCAGAGTCGGAGGATTTAAGCTACAAGGAGAGGCTGAGCAGGCTGGGGCTGTTTTCCCTGGAGCATCAGAGGCTGAGGGGTGACCTTATGGAGGTTTATAAAATCATGAGGAGCATTGATAGGGCAAGGTCTTTTCTCTAGGGTGGGCAAGTCCAAAACTCGAGGGCATAGGCTTAAGGTGAGAGGGAAACCATTTAGAAGAGGCTTAAGGCACAACATTTTCACACAGAGGAAGTGGCGGAGGCTGGTACAATTGCAACATTTATAGGGAATCTGGATGGGTATGTGACTAGGAAGGGTTCGGAGGGATATGGGCCAGGTGCTGGCAGGTGGGAATAGATTGAGTTGGGATATCTGGTCGGCATGGACAAGTTGGGCCAAAGTGTCTGTTTCTGTGCTGTACATCTCTATGACGCTATGACTCTCCCTTGAGAGGAAGCATCCTCTCAGCAAACCCTTAAGAATTCTAATGTGTTTCAATGAGATCACCTCTCATTCTTCACAGCCCCAGTGAGTACAGTCGTGAGCTGTTTAGCCTTTGCTATGGTGACCAAAACTGTTCACAGATTTCAGTTGCTGTTCTGTCTATCTGAGAGGACATTTTATTCAAAACGTGGCACTTCTGACAGTGCAGCACACCCTCTGTGCTACAAATAGTTTCACCCTCATAATTTTTTGTTGATCAAGTGACAGGAGTTGGACGTGAAGCAACAACCTTTTCAGTCAGAAATGTGGGCTCTGTCTGCTGAAAGATGGCTGACAACTCCATTGCTGTTCCCTGTCAGAGTATTGTATGATAATTTCCCAAAATTGTCACGGTATTGGACAAAACGGGCTGATAATTTATGGATTAATTTTCTTTCCCTTGTGCATATGTGGCGGGGTTATCTATCAATTGCCCACAGCGTGTATTTCAGACAGTCTAAGAATGGTTTGAGGATCTAAGCTCAAATTCCTTCATGTTACAATGTTGTATTACATAGGCTATGGCTGGATCTTCCCATGATTGAGATAGCCATTAGCTGCAGTAAACACAGCTTTCCATTCATTCATTATGTCATTCTGTGGCTGGATATTTCTCAAAGCATGTTTAATCACTTCCTTTTCTCTTTAACATGATTTAAATAAGTCTGCATTCCTTTTCCTTGCCTTTCCTTTATATGGTTGTTGCTATGGTTACCTCTTGTGCTTCACCTAATTCCCAAATATCATAGAAACCACACAGTGTGGAAATAGGCTATTTAGCTCACCGAGTCCACACTGACCCTGTGAAGAGCATACCACCCAGACCCACTTCCTACATTCCCTAATCTGCCTGGCCTACACATCCCTGGATACGAACTTAGCATCACCAATCCACTTAACCTGCACATTGTTGGACAGTGAGGTGGGGTGGGGGGCGTGTGGAGCTGGAGCACCTGGCAGTAACTCATACAGACACAGGGAGGATGTGGAAACTGCACACTGACAGTCGCCTGAGGCTGGAATCGAATCCGGGACTCCAGTGCTGTGAGGCAGTAGTGCTGATCACTGAGTCACTGTGCTGCCCATGGCTCTCTCTCTCTCTCTCTTCCTCCTACTGCATCTTTCCTGCGTGCAAATCAACACTCATCACAATGCCTTCTCTTCCAACCTTGCCCTTTCTCAGGAAGGGATATAGAATCCGAGGCAGTGTTTCCACCATGTTACCCCCCCTAATATCTGGCCTATTGTCTAAGCTCAGGGTTCATTAAGTATATAGTGAGCCCCAGACTCCCCATCAAACCCCCGATAGTGGGTGGTGAGGGGGAATGGCTGGGAGGGGGTGCAGATTCCCAAAGATGTCCTGGTGGGAAAGCAGTGGAAATCCCAATCAAGAGAAGCAAAGCCACCCCAATGCTTCCCGACAAGTCATCGAATTGGCCATATGGCCACCGAAAGGCAGGCTTGCATTGAAGGCACAAGGGAGCATGGGGAGCACGCCACAAGGTGTCAGCCCTTCTGTGTGGACTATTCCTGAAGAAAGGCTTATGTCCGAAACATCGATTCTCCTGCTCCTCGGATGCTGCCTGGCCTGCTGCGTTTTTCCAGCACCACACTTTTCAACTCTGGTCTCCAGCATCTGCAGTCCTCACTTTCTCCTTGTTGATCTTAACCTACTGCGAATCCTCTTGCAAGGATGCCTACCATGAAGAAGCTCTCCTCCTCCCTCTACAAGGATCTCAGTGAGTCCCTCTCTCACTGAGAGAATTGCTCACTGGAAGGACTCAAGCTCCGGAATCCCAGTCTGTCAGTGAGGGCAGGATAGCATCACCTACCGCAGTGCTGGCCATTTTCCACAGGCTCGCCAGGAGACCCCAGCCTGGGGTGCAGCCGTGCCCGCCTTGTCCTGGCATTGCCGACATTGCCACCAGAGACAACCTCCTTCGTCCAGGCCACGCTCTAGGCTTTAAAGAAAACAAAATGAAGAAGAAAAGAAAAAGCCAAAAGAGACTAAAGAAACACGAAAGGGAACAGATGAGCCCTAGGCTAATCTGCTGCCATCTTAAATCGGTCACCAACACATTATCATAATTCAGTCACTGACCAATAATTACATTTATTACTGTGAATAGAAACTTTGCTCAGCACAGTAAATTAGTTGCTAATATAATAATCTGGTCACTGGTAGCTGAGACGTGGGTGATAATACTGTATCGTCCTGACTTCATGTAACTTGAATAAACACTCACCTTCGATTGCAGTTGGGTTTCCTTGTTTATTGGATGTGGCATCACTGGGTAGGCAAGTATCCAGTTCCTGTTCCTGTCCGTCCTTGTGGTGAGTGCCTTCTCGAACCTCTACACTCTTTGGGGTGTAGGAACATCTCTTTTAAGAAAGGAGTTGAATCATAGAATCCTTACAGTGTAGAAGCAAGCCATTCAGCCCATCAACTCTGCGAAGAGTAGTCCACCCAGACCCAACTCTATTTCCCATGGTTGATCCACCTAGTCTACACATCCCTGAATACTACGGACAATTTAGCACAGCCAATCCACCTAACCTGCACATCTTTGGACTGTGGAAGGAAACTGGAGCACCCAGAGGGAACCTAAACAGATGCAGGGGTGTGCAAACTCCACACAGACAGTAGCTTGAGGTTGGAATCAAATCCAGGTCCCTGCGAGGCTGCAGTGCTAACCACTGAGCCACCACTGCAGTGCTGTGGGGAAGAGAGTTCCAGGGCACTGCCCTAGTAACAGTGGAGGAATGGTGACATATTCCCAGGTCAGGATGGTGTCAGGCTTGATGGGAAACTTTCAGTTGGTGATATTTCCATGCCTCTGCAGCCTTTGTGCTCCCAGGTGGAAGAGGTAACTGGTTTGGAATGTGCTGTTGGATCAGTTGTTGCAATCCGTCTTGCGGATGGCACATCCTGCTGCCCACTGCGCATCAAGGGCGAAGAGATGGAAGGCTGAAGTTGATGGACAGGCTGTCAATCAGGTCGGCTCATTGTCTTGGGTGGTATTGTGTTTCCTGAGTGTTGCTGGAGCTGGACCCATCCAGGTCAGTGGGGAGTATCCATCACACCCTTGTGTCTTGTCAATGGTGGTGAAGCTTTGGGGAGTCAGCAGGTAAGTTACTCACTGCAGGATTCCTAGCCTCTGACGTGCTCTTGTACTCACTGTATTTATGCGGCTAGCCCAGTTCAGTTTCTGACCAGTGGTAATCACAAAGATATTGCCATTGGGGGATTTAATGATGGTAATGTTATGGAATGGCAAAGGGAAATGGCTTGTCTCTGTCTTTTTTGTATCTGTTCTCACGTACACAAAATGTCCCAGAAAAATACGAATGACCAAGGAACTTGTGTAATTGAAGAGCTGAACAAAATGAATATTAGTAGAGAGGTGGTAGTTGCTATGGACATGAACCATGATCTCTGTCTGCCCACAATCCCACAGAAAGGTGTCTTGAAGTCACGCTTGACGTGAGCACCAGGAAGATTTACATTTAGAGAAGTATCTGTCCTATCTCTGAACTAAAGAGTCCCCTGTCTGCTATTCCACTCTTCTTCCACCCCCCCTACCCCCCCAACCCCACCTCCATGGACAGCTGAGCCACCCTGTTGTTATCATTGACCTGGCTCAGACTCCACCTCTCTGAGGAGCCATCACACTCACCAGTATCCAAACAGAAGACCACTTTCAGACAGAGAACATCCCACCTGTAATATGAACCTGGTTGGCAGGAGGTGGAGTAACACTCCTAATAAGGGATAACAGCAGTAAATTATCAAGAGAGGATCTTCCAAGGAAGGATCAAGATATAGAGTAATTTAGGGTGGAGCAGGGCGAAGAGAGTTTGGCGTAAGGTGTTTATAGAACACCAAACTGTACACTAATGTTGACACACTCTAAACCAGGAAATTAGGGGTGCATCTAACATGGGTTATACAGTGATTCTGGACAACTTCCAGTTGCTTATCAACTTGGATAAGTTAGTATGAACACTGTGGAAGGTGAATTCCTGGAGTGTGCATGAGATGAGTTTTTGGAGCAGTATGCTGAGGTGTCACCTAGGGATTGGGCTATTTTGCACTTTGCCGATATGCAATGAGAAATGGCTATACAACAAGTTTTTTGTAAAGGAGCCTTTGGAAAATAATGAGCACAACACAATAGAATTTGGTATGAAGTTTGATGCATCAGAGTGCATTCTTAAACTAGAGTGGCAGCAAAGGACAATGATATAAGTAATTGGGAAAGGACGCTGAAAGGTTTGATGGACAGGATTAAGCAGGTATTAAGAGAAATGCTACAAGGTCTTCAACAGATACACATTTCTTGATGGAGCAAACACCCAAAGGGAAAGGCAAATCGATCCCCCCCACCCCCCCACAACAACGCCCCCCCACCCGCCCCCACCCACGGCTAGCAAATGAAGTGAAGGTTGCATTAGGTAATATGTCACTCCGCTAATCTACATCTACTTGCATCCCTCACACTGAGATGTGAGCCACCTCCTCCCCAAACATGCTATCCACATAATTCTCTGTCTTGCGCAAGCACATCATGACTCTCACCACTGCTCAACTTCAGATAACCTCCTCCCCCATCTGGACAGAAGTAGTTGAGAATGATTCTGCTCACCTTAATCTCTGTCTCTCCTTTCCTTTGCTTATCTCTTCCATGATTTGTCTTTCCCTCGACTCCTTTTTCCTGCATCTCATTGCCTCAGCTTCCAAACATTTCTCTGTGAAAATTGAAATCCCTGTGACAGACCCCTGGGTGCTTGTGAGTGAGACGCCTGCGTGTGTTTCAGTGTCCTGTGGGCACAGATCACCACAACTCGAAGGCAGCAGAATCTTTCATTCCAATTACTAAAGATGCAATGTGACCCTTGACAATAATGACTGCGTGATGCTATTTTCTCTAAGTGCTCTCCAATACTTTCCAGCCAACTGGGTTAAGTGAGGCAACGTGCTGGCGCATATCACTCCTGCACTAATTTTCTCATTCCTCCAAAAGCCCAGCTCTCATTGTTACCTGTGATTGATAGCAGGCTACTTGGAGTGCTAAAGCTGAATCTGCACCGGCAGAAACTGTACTGAGTTATGAACGTTACCAGAACCCATCGCTTGTCACAGAATTTTGATGAATGGCTTTATTTTACACCAATTGAATAGCCATTACGGTTAATTACGGAGACTACAGTCAGCGTCATGACACTGTGAGAAGTAAGAGTCAGCTTAACAGCACAACTAAATATCCTTAACACTTCATAGTTAAAGAGTAAATGAGACCACAAATGAATTGGATAATGAGCTTTGATAATCTATGGCCAAGAAGGAGAAATGGAAAGAGCAGCCAACAGCAAAAATTAGCTGAATGTTGAATGAACAATATGTACAATCAATCGAGGACACTGCAGCTTGACTTTCTAGGATTATTATCGGTTTAATACTATTATGGAGCTGAGATCATCCAGCGTCTCACCTGTTCAAACAATTCAAGCTGGCCAATTAACTACCCACCAGCCTCCTCTTTATTGCCAATAAGTTGAGGGAAGGTGTCAGTGTCAGTGTGATCAAACGGCACTCAGACAGCAATAACCTGCCCACCAACTGGGGCATCTCAGCTGCCAACCGGGTGACAGGCAAACACATTCAAAAGTACAAGATTCTAAAGGGCGTCATAAAGCAGGGTAGACAGCACACAGAAAGTATCCCCTTATTAAGGAAGGATGTAAATGCATTGGAAGCAGTTGAGAGAAAGTTTATGTGTCTGACACCTGGAATGAGGAAAGTCTGGGCAGGCCATTCTTGTATCCATTGGAGCTCAGACGAGTAAGAACCATCAAATCCAGTGACAGCTTGATGCTTCCTCTTCTGTGAGAATCAAGAAGCAACTGTTTAAAAATCAGGGGTCACTCATTTAAGACAGCAATGATGACTCTTTTTCTCCTCTCTCAATGAATCAGAACCCTTGGGAATTCTCTTACTGAGAGGGAATAGAAAGAAATATTTGAGTATTTTAAAGGAAAGTACAGAGTTATAGAGCCATAGAGCACAGAGAGAGACCCTCGGCCCAACTCTCCCATGCCGACCAGAGTTTCATAAATTGAATGAGTCCCATTTGCCAGCACTTGACCCAGATCCCTCGAAACCTTTCCTATTCATGTCCAAATGTCTTGCAAATATTGTAATTGTACCCACTCCAACCACTTCTTCTGGCTCGCATCACCTTCTGTGTGCAGATGTTGCCCCTTAGCTCCCTGTTAAATCTTTCCCCTCTCACCTTAAGCCTATGCCCTCTAATTTTGGGCTCTCATACCTTGGGGAAAAGACCTTGACAATTCACTATCTCTATGTTCCTCATGATTTTATAAATCTCTATACAGTCACCTTTCAGCTTCCTGCAGACCAGGGAAAAAGTTCCCAACCTATCCAGCCTCTTCTTATAATTCGAACCTTCCAGTCTCGGTAACATTCTGCTCAATCTTTTTTACACCCTTTCCACTTTAATAACATCCTTCTTATAGCAGGGCAACAGAATTGTACACAGTACACCTAACGTGGCCTTACCAGTGGCCTTGTACAGCCATAACCTGGGATAGATTCTTGTTTACCAAAGAGTTGAAAGGTGATTGGAGTAGACAGGAATTTGAGGTTACAATCAAATCAGCTATGAGCTGCTGAATGGCCTACTGCAGCTCCAGATTCATTTGTTCATATGTTTATATGGACACCCAGAGATTAATTCTGCTGATCAGTGATTCTAACACATGGAAGCACATCCACAGGAAAAGAGGTCTATCATTTCAGGCTGAGATGAGGAGAAACTACTTCACTTGAAGGATTGGGAACCATTAAAATTTGGATATCATGATGACTGCAGAATCAATAGACATGGGGACTGATGGGAAATGGGATTTTAATGTAAAGATAGTATTGAATGTCACAGTAAGTTCAACAGGCCTGAAAAGATATCCAATGGTCCCTTGGTAAAGATTTGGAAATGTTGGGTTGGTAGACATTGATTCAGTAGTTACTTCCAAAGGAAAATTTGGAATCAATACTGAAAGGAGAAATAAAATTGCAAATGGAAATAATTGGATTGTTCTTCAAAAGAGCCAGCACTGATTTGATGGTCTGAGTGGTGTCCTGTTGTACTATCCTATTCTGATTCCCAAATTGACTAATTAACTTCAGTTACTGTCAATGGCACAGAGTACCAGAGAACTGAGGACTAGAGGGGACAACTTGGTCAGGGAGAGTAACTGCCATTGATTTGAAAGAAGCACAACTTCTGATCAAGTACTGCACAAGGAGCCCCAGCAAAACTGACAAATTTCCAACACTGAAAAGGGGGCCATTTGGTCCATACTGGCTACTTGAAAAAACTATCCAATGAGTTCATCCTGGTTTTTCTCCATAGCCTTGCATTTCTTTTCAAGTATTAATCCAGCTCTAGTTTGCAAGTTACTAGTCAACCAGTTCAATGAATCATCATAGAATCCCTAGTGTAGAAGCAGACCATTTAGCCTATCAGGTCCACACCAACACTCTGAGGAGCATTGCACTCAGACCCAACCTTCTCCCCATAACTCCGCATTTCCCAAGGCTAATCCACCCAGGCTGTACATCCCTCGACACTGTCATCAATCCACCTGAGCTGCTCATCTTTGTACTGTGGGAGGAAACCGGAGCATCTGGAGGAAACCCATGCAGACACGGGGAGAATGTGCAAACTCCACCTAGACAGTCACCTAAGGGGGAATCTCAAACCTGGGTCCCTGGTGCTGTGAGACAGCAGTGCTAACCACTGAGCCACCATGCCACCACTTTGACCATTTATTCAGACAGTGACTTTGAGATCGTGACAACTAAGTGCAATCTCCTCATCCCTGCTTTATCTTTAGTTTATGCCCTCCTTAGTTTGATTAAATGTTTAGTTTGTGTCATTTTGTTTACTATTCATCTGCAAGTGGAAAGAGGTTTAACAGGAATTAAGAGACTTTTGTGAATGAGAAATTACAATAAACTAAGAACATTAGAATTAGAATTCTGATTAGAATATTTATCAAAGGCAAACATTCAACTATTCACTTTATAACTTTGTCAATGAAGCATCCAGTCTCTGCCAAAGGGATTCACACATTTAAATGCAATTTGTTTTAACTCAACAATTCAGATATGTTAATGTGCACTCTGTCAACCTCATATCACTTCTGAGTGAACAAACTAGCCCTTATTAATGATCACAGTAACACAAAGCCCTGAATTAACTTATGCACTTCAGCAACATTTTAAAAATGCATATTGAGTTTTCAAATAATCTGTGATGATAGGGATTCCCTTCAAAAATGCCAGTTTGATTCACTCCACGTGACATCAAAAATGTTTGGAAACACTGGACACTGCAAAGGCTATGGGCCCTGTTAAAATTCCAGCAATGGCACTGAAGTCAGGTGTTCCAGAACTCACTGCTCCCCTTGCCAAACTCTCCTGATATAGCTACAACACTGAACTCTAGTGGAAATTGCCCAGGTGTGGCCTGTACACAAAAAGTAGGACAAATCCAACCAGGCCAATTATCACCCAGTTATTAGTAAACTAGGGAAAGGTGTTATCAAACAGCGCCTGCTCAGCAATAACCTGCTCGGTGACGCTATGTTTGGGTTCCGCCAGACCCACCCGGCTCCTGATGTCAATACAAACTCGATCCGAACATGGACAAAAGAACTGAATCCCAGAAGTGAGGTGATAGTGTCTGGTTTTGATACCAAGGCTGCACTTGACCGAGTGTGGCATCAAGGAGCCCGAGCAAAACTGGAATCAATAGAGGTCAGGGAGCAAGCTCTCTGCTGGCTAGAGCCATACCTGACACATAGGAAAATGGTCATGGCTGTGGGAGGTCAGTTATCTCAGCTCCAGGACATCTACAGGAGTTTATCAGTGTTATGTCCTTTGGCTGCTTCTTCAGTTATCTTCCTCTGTCATAAGGTCAGAAGTGCATTTGTTTGTTGATGAGAGCAGTCAAGTAGTGAGTACCTTTGGTCTTCAGTTGAGCTCAGTTGGCTGGACAGTTGGTGTGTGTTGGACAGAAGTGAGGACTGCAGAAGCTGGAGATCAGAGTCAAGATTAGAGTAGTGCTGGAGAAGCACAGCAGGTCAGGCAGCATCTGAGGATCAGGAAAAATCGATGTTTTGAGCAAAATCCCTTCATCAGTTATTGTGCGTTGTCAACAGTCTGGGTTTAATCCCTGTATCAGCTGAAGTTATCATGGACTCTCCTTCCCAATCTCTTCCCCCTTGCCTGAGGTGTGGTGCCCCATAGGTTAAATAACCACCCGATCTCTCTCTCTCTCTCTATATATATATATCTAATGAGAGAACAGCCCTATGTCTGGTAAGATTATGGCAACTTGACAATTGAGAACCAAGCTCAAAACAAAGCATTCAGAGCAGAGATGACAGAGGAAATACCAGAGACAAAGAGGAATTATGAAAAGGAAGATTAACAGCTAACATGAAGGGAAATCCCAAAGTCTTTTATAAGCATATGAAGTGTAATTAGATGGTAAAAGAAGGATTAAGGACAGAAAAGGAGGTTTACATATGAAGGCATGGTTGAGATTTTAAATGAACACTTTGCATCTGTGGTAGAGTAAATACTTTTGGAAAAGCTACCAGTACTTAATATTTCTAAAGCTCCAGGCCTTTGTGATGCACTCATGGATATTAAAGGATATGAGAGTGGAAATTGCAGATGCACTGGCAATGATCTTCCAATTTTCCCCAGATTTGAAGGTGGCATTAGAGGACGACAAAAGCACAAACATTATGCCCTTCTTCAAATAAGGTTAAAACGATAAGCCTAGCAATTACAGACCAGTCAGTTTAACGTCAGTGGTGGGTAACAAATAGAAAGAACTGTTTGGAATAGAGCTAATAGCCACATGGAAAAATATGGCTTGATTCGGAAGAATCAGCATGGATTTGTGTACTTACTGAGGTGTTTTGAAAAAGTAGCAGCGAGGAGTGTTAAGGCAAGCCTTTTGATGTGGTGTACATGGACATCCAATTAATGTTCCATACAGGGCAATGCAATACCTCTGAGGTGATTGAATAAAAGAAACAGTAGTTATATGGTGAATGATATGGAATGAAGAGAAGTGGTTTTCAGATTGGGGTGACGTTTATAAGAAGGCTGGGGGGCCCTTTGCTTTTCCTGATATGTATCAATTAATTAGTTAGGAGAGTCAGTGATATGATGGTAATGTGACTGGATGAGTAATCCAGAATCCCAGACTAACATCCTAAGGATATGTTCAAATCATGTCATGGCAGATGGTGCAATTTGAATTTAATAAATAGCTGGAATAGTCCTACGGTGATGATGTAAACACTGTCAATTTTCATTCAAAAACATCTTATTCACCAATGCTCCCAGAAACAGACAAAAACAATCCTTACATTTTGGTGTGTGAGGACAATTTCCAAGTTGTAGGTAATACAATTATTTGGAGAATGTTAAGTAGGACAGTGTAGAACTTCAAAAGGATGTGGCACAATAGTTGAATGGTCAGCTAGGTATCGGATAGAGTTAAAATCAGAGATGTGTGAGGTAAACTTGAGAATAAAACAAAGAGTACTGTTCTAAAGTCACGTGATGTCAATGCATGTAAGACATTAAAGGTGGCAGGACAGGTCGAAAGAGCGGTTAATTAAGTATGCAGAACTTTAGCAGCACAGTGGTTCAGTGACTGCTGCCTCACAGCACCGGGGACCCGGGTTCGATTCCAGCTTTGGGTGATTGTCTGTGTGGAGTTTGCACATTCTCTCCGTGTCTGTGTGGGTTTCCTCCCACAATCCAAGATGTGCTGCTTAGGTAGCTGGTCATGCTAAATTGCCCACAATGTCCAGGGGTGTGTAGGCTACGTGGGTTAGCCATGGGAAATGCAGAGTTACTGGGAATGGGTGGCATGCTGAGGACTTCTGTGATTCTATTTGAGGTTTCATTTATAGCAGCATAGAATACAAGAGGAGGGAAGTTACGATGAACTTATACAAGACATTCAGTTAGACCTCTGGATATCCCACTTTAGAAGGATATGAATGTATTGCAGAGAGTTCAGGCAAAAGTCAAAATAACTTTCATGCATTTCTTTCATCACTTGATTTGATCCAATTATGACATTGTACTGCTTCAACAGATTACCACACCATAAACAGTACCTGCTTAAAACATACCTGAAACATTAACTCACTTCAGTGGAAGTAGTTTGGCAATACAACTAATTATGCCATTAAAAATGAAATAAACTTCTCTGATAATGCACTATCGGAAAGCTAGGAGTCTGGCCCTGCATGCGATTTCACTTTTGGTGTGTTTTTATATCACATCAAACAGAGTGTTGCATTCGGGCCAGAAGGCCATACTGTCTAATACATAAATGAGTATTATGGTATATGAATTTCAGTGCCAGTGTGATACTAGTTATATTGGCTGTGCATCCCAAAGACTGCTCTTCTCCATAAAGCGCAGTCCTGATTGTACCTAACCAACTTGCACTTCCAAAAATCACAACACAGTTTCTGACATTAGATATGTTAGGTATGATTCTACATTTGGGTGTGGAATTATGCTGACACTTAATTTAGGATTATCAGTTGTGGTCCTCATGTGGTGCACTTGCACATTTTGAAAAGCTACATTAATACAGACAGAAAGGATATGTATGCATACTGCACTGTTTTTACTCAACAAAGTAGATGCCAGCCACTGATTGGCTCATTGCTCAGGGCTATGTCCTGCTGAGTCAGCAACAACTCACCTGGTTTAAAATTGAACAAAGTCTGGCAGTTAACTGTCAAACAACATTACTAGTTACATTCTCCATGGCAACGCCTCTTTCAGCCGAAGGCCAACTGCTAACCAATAAGTGCTGTCCCCTCATGAAGTATAAGTGTTGATTTTCACCTTGAATTGGAATTCTTGTGAAATGTCCTGATGAGCGCTTGACATAATGCTTTGACAATACCTATCTTTTTTCAGCAACTCAGTAGTTCTGTATTACTAGACTCCAGCTCATAGCACCTTGGCCTTAGGGACTGGTATGGATGAATTGGTTGCCTCAACCTCTGAGAGATCCCACTGTTGAACCTCCATCTGTAGAGATGTTATCCAATGGATCATCTACCTCTGGGTCATCGCAGCTTCCATGCAGCTGGCTTTATCTGGGCTAGTTAGTCTGATCCCAAGGAAACCCAAGTTAAAACAGTAGATGTGTATGCACCTAATGTTTGATACATAACGCCATATGGTCTTAGCTTTTTAACTGTTTCTGTCTGTTAGAGACACACTGATTCTTGAGACATCTTTGCCAATAACCAGACACAGATTCCCTAAACAAACACTACAATATGTGTCACTAACAGAACAAATTGAAAATAATATACCAAAGGCTGAGCTCTAGCAATGGTAATACTGGTTTTGAATCATTTTATTTTTCAAGTAAATGCCCTGAACTCTATTGACTAATCTGAATGAGAAATAGTTTGCAACCTTCAAGTTAACCAACATCTCGACATGTCAGCTCACTCAACTGCTTCCTTGTTTCTCAGGTCTTTGCCTGAGAAAAAGGGTTTGCATATGAGTCCAGCTATTACAAAATCTCTGAATTATTTCTATTCCTCCATTTGTGGGCACTTATGAATCCCCTTTCATTGACCAGGACACAAATGATGGCCATGCTTTCAATTATTGATGCCTTAAACTTTGGAATTCCCTTTCTAAACCTCTCTGTTATTACCACTTGTTCCTGCTTCAGAATACCCCACTTTCACCAAATTTCTAGTCATCGCTCCTAATGTCTCGTTATCATTGTCAAACTTGTCTGATAATGCTCTTGTGAAGTGCCTTGAAGCATTGTTACTGTAGTACAGTGTGCAAATTCACGTTGTTATACTTCAATTTCACATTAAATTGTGAAGCCAACCATCAGAGTAAACTTTTGAATGATCTTTTCGAGAAAAGCTGCCAAGTAACAGAAATCAATGTGGCTTTAGATGCTCTTCAGGATCTGACAGTCCAAGTTAACTTTAATAAACACTTCAATATTGTGTATTTACACTTCGAAAAGGGTTTTGATAAAATTCCACATGGATGGTTCTTCATTTAGTTCAGAGATTGAGGAGAAAAAAGATTGGTCAATAATGAAAAATGGACTGAACAGTGGAGGGCAGTAGGTAAATGTCAGTGTGAGGGAAAATGTTGAGTGGTAAACGTACTGTATTCCATTAACTAATGTGTTTTAGTGTTGAGTCCATGATTGTTTCTACTCAAAGACTTGTAATCTTATAGAGGTTTGTGAGCTATAGACTGTAGTGAGATGTGTGGCAGAGTCCGAGGAGGTGTTCAGCAAAGATGACCAGAAGGTTAAGGCTGTCTTGCTGCAGCATTTATGCTTTTGTCAAGCTGTAAGGTGAGATTCTTGTTCTGCAGTGATGAGGCATAGAGTCATAAAGATGTACAGCACAGAAACAGACCCTTCAGTCCAACCCATCCATGCCGACTAGATATCCCAACCCAATCTAGTCCCACCCGCCAGCACCCAGCCTATAACCCTCCAACCCCTTCCTATTGATATACCCATCCAAATGCCTCTTAAATGTTGCAATTGTACCAGCCTCCACCACTTCCTCTGGCAACGCAGTCCATACCCATACCACCCTCTGAGTGAAAAAGATGCCTCTTAGGTCTCTTTTACATCTTTCCCCTCTCACCCTAAACCTATGCCCTATAGTTCTGGACTCTCCCTCCCCAGGGAAAAGACTTTGTCTATTTGTCCTAAGCATGCATCTCATGATTTTATAAACCTCTATAAGGTCACCCCTCAGCCTCTGATTTTCCATGGAAACCAGCCCTAGTCTATTCAACCTCTCTCTAAGCTCAAACCTTCCAACCCTGGCAACATCCTTGTAAATCTTTTCTGAACTCTTTCAGGTTTCACTACATCTTCCCGATAGGAAGGAGACCAGAATTGTACACAATATTCCAACAGTGGCCTAACCAATGTCCTGTACAGCCGCAACATGGCTTTCCAACTCCTGTACTCAATACTCTGACCAACAAAGGCAAGCATACCAAACACCTATTTCACTATCCTATCTACCTGTGATGCCACTTTCTAGGAGCTATGAACCTGCACTCCAAGGTCTCTTTGTTCAGCAACACTCCCTAGGACCTTAACATTAAGTGTATAAGTCCTGCTAAGATTTGTTTTCCCAAAATGCAGCACCTCACATTTATCTGAATTAAACTCCATCTACCACTTCTCAGCCCATTGGGCCATCTGGTCCAGATCTTGTTGTAATCTGAGGTAACCTACTTTGCTGTCCACTACACCTCCAGTTTTGGTGTCATCAGCAAACTTACTAACTATACGTCTTATGCTCGATCCTTGTGGCACTCCACTGGTCACAGGCCTTCAGTCTGAAAAACAACCCTCCGTTACCATCCTCTGTCTTCTACCTTTGAGCCAGTTCCGAATCTAAATGGCGAGTTCTCCCTGTATTCCATGAGATCTAACCTTGCCAATCAGTTTCCCATGGGGAATCTTGTCGAATGCCTTACTGAAGTCCATGTAGATCACATCTACTGCTCTGCCCTCATCAATCCTCTTTGTTATGTCCTCAAAAAAATCAATCAAGTTTGTGAGACATGATTGCCCACGCGAAATGCCATGTTGACTATCCATTATCAGTCCTTGCCTTTCCAAATATATGTATTTCCTGTCCCTCAGGATTCCCTCCAACAACTTTCCCACCACCAAGGTCAGGCTCACCGGTCTATAGTTCCCTGGCTTGTCTTTACCACCCTTCTTAAACAGTAGCACCATGTTAGCCAACCTCCAGTCTTCCGGCACCTCACCTGTGACTATTGATGATACAAATATCTCAGCATGATGTCCAGCAATCACCTCTCTAGCTTCCCACAGAATTTTAGGGTACACCTGATCAGGTCCTGGGGATTTATCCAAGTTTATGCATTTCAAGACATCCAGCACTTCCTCCTCTGTAATATGGATAGTTTTCAAGATGTCACCATCTATTTCCCTACATTCTATATCTTCCGTGTCCTTTTCCACACTAAACACTGATGCAAGATCCTCGGTTAGTATCTGCCCCATCTCCTGCGGCTCCACACAAAGGTCCCTTTGCTGATCTTTGAGGGGCCCTATTGTCTCCCTAGTTAACCTTTTGTCCTTAATGTATTTGTGAAAACCGTTTGGATTCTCCTTAATTCTATTTGCCAAAGCTATCTCATGTCCCCATTTTGCCCTTCTGATTTCCCTCTTAAGTATACTCCTACAGCCTTTATACTCTTCTAAGGATTCACTCGATCTATCCTGTCTATACCTTACATATGCTTCCTTCTTTTTATTAACCAAACCCTCAGTTTCTTTAGTCATCCAGCATTCCCTATACCTACCAGCCTTTCCTTTCACCCTGACAGGAATATACTTTCTCTGGACTCTCATTATCTCATTTCTGAAGGCTTCCCAATTTCCAGCCGTCCCCTTACCTGCGAACATCTGCCCCCAATCAGCTTTTGAAAGTTCTTGCCTAATACCATCAAAATTGGCCTTTCTCCAATTTAGAACCTCAACTTTTAGATCTGGTCTATCCTTTTCCATCACTATTTTAAAACTAACAGAATTATGGTCGCTAGCCCCAAAGTGCTCCCCCACTGACACCTCAGTCCCTTGCCCTGCGTTATTTCCCAAGAGTAGGTCAAGTTATGCACCTTCTCCAGTAGGAACATTGATAAATTGAGTCAGAAAATTTTCTTGTACACATTTAACAAATTCCTCTCCATCTAAACCCTTAACACTATAGCATTCCAAGTCTATGCTGGAAAGTTAAAATCCCCTACCATAACCACTTTATTATTCTTACAGATAACTGAGATCTCCTCCAAATTTGTTTCTCAATTTCCCTCTGACTATTGGGGGGTCTATAATACAATCCCAATAAGGTGATCATCCCTTTCTTATTTCTTAGTTCCACCCAAATATCTTCCCTGGATGTATTTCTGGGAATATCCTCCCTCAACACAGTTGTAATGCTATCCCTTATCAAAAATGCCACTCCCCCTCCTCTCTTGTCTCCCTTTCTATCCTTCCTGTAGCATTTGTATCCTGGAACATTAAGCTGCCAGTCCTGTCCATCCTGAGCCATGTTTCTGTAATTGCTCTGATATCCCAGGTCCATGTTCCTAACCATGTCCTGAGTTTTTGTATAAGACTCTGGTGCAACCGCATCTGGAGTATTGTGTGCAGTTTTGGTCGCCATACTATAGGAAGGATGTGGGGGCACTGGAATGGGTGCAGAGGAGGTTCACCAGGATGTTGCCTGGTACGGTAGGAAGATCATATGAGGAAAGGTTGAGGCACTTGGGGCTGTTTTCATTGGAGAAAAGAAGGTTTAGGGGTGACTTGATAGAGGTGTACAAGATGATTAGGGGTTTAGATAGGGTTGACAATGAGAACCTTTTTCCACGTATGGAGTCAGATATTACGAGAGGGCATAGCTTTAAATTAAGGGTGGTAGGTATAGGACAGATGTTAGGGGTAGATTCTTTAGTCGGCGAGTCGTGAGTTCATGGAATGCCCTGCCAGTAACAGTGGTAGACTCTCCCTCTTTATGGGCATTTAAACGGGCATTGGATAGGCATATGGAGGATAGTGGGCTAGTGTAGGTTAGGTGGGCTTGGATTGGCGCAACATCGAGGGCCGAAGGGCCTGTACTGCGCTGTATTTTTCTATGATCTATGAGTTCATCTGCCTTCCCTGTTAGGCCCCTTGCATTGAAATAAATGCAGTTTAATCTATTAGTCCTACCTTGTCCCTGCCTGCCCTGACTGTTTGACTCACTTCCGTTCTCAACTGTACCACTCTCAGATCGATCTCTTTTCTCACTATATCCCTGGGTACCCCCCCCCAACCCCACCACCTTATAGTTTAAATCCTCCCGAGCAGCTCTGGCAAATCTCCCTGCCAATATATTACACCCCTTCCCATTTAGGAGTTCCCAATTGGTTCTTATTGTTGCTTCTTAAGTGTTTTGCTAAAAGCCCATCATGGCATGTTCATATTTCAGCTGAAATCTTACCAAACCCAACAAGCAATCTAGCCAATTGGAAAACTCAACCCAGAAACCAGAGCCACGTCTCGGATATTTGGACTTGCTGCTGGGTTAGAAGACCCTAAGACATAGGAGTGGAAGTAAGGCCATTCGGCCCATCGAGTCCACTCCGCCATTCAATCATGGCTGATGGGCATTTCAACTCCACTTACTCGCATTCTCCCTTAATTCTTCGAGACATAGAGAATCTATCAATCTCTGCCTTGAAGACATTTAGCGTCCCGGCCTCCACTGCACTCTGCGGCAATGAATTCCACAGGCCCACCACCCTCTGGCTGAAGAAATGTCTCCACATTTCTGTTCTGAATTGACCCCGTCTGATTTTAAGGCTGTGTTCACGGGTCCTAGTCTCCTCGCCTAACAGAAACAATTTTCTAGCGTCCACTCTTTCCAAGCCATGTATTATCTTGTAAGTTTCTATTAAGTCTCCCCTTAATCTTCTAAACTCCAATGAATACAATCCCAGGGTCCTCAGCCATTCCTCATATGTTAGACCAACCATTCCAGGGATCATCCGTGTGAATCTCCGCTGGAGACGTTCCAGTGCCAGTATGTCCTTCCTGAGGTGTGGGGACCAAAACTGGACACAGTACTCCAAATGGGGCCTAACCAGAGCTTTATAAAGTCTCAGTAGCACAACGGTGCTTTTATATTCCAACCCTCTTGAGATAAGTGACAACATTGCATTCGTTTTCTTAATCATGAACTCAACCTGCACGTTTACCTTTAGAGAATCCTCGACTAGCACTCCCAGATCACTTTGTACTTTGGCTTTACGAATTTTCTCACCATTTAGAAAGTAGTCTATGCTTGTATTCTTTTTGCCAAAGTGCAAGATCTCGCATTTGCTCACGTTGAATTCCATCAGCCATTTCCTGGACCACTCTCCCAAACTGTCTAGATCCTTCTGCAGCCTCCCCACTTCCTCAGTACTACCTGCCTGTCCACCTAACTTCGTATCATCGGCAAACTTCGCTAGAATGCCCCCAGTCCCCTCATCCAGATCATTAATATATAATGTGAATAGCTACGGCCTCAACACTGAACCCTGCGGAACACCGCTTGTCACCGGCTGCCATTCCGACAAAGAACCTTTTATCCCAACTCTCTGCCTTCTGTCAGACAGCCAATCCTCAATCCATCCCAGTAGCTCACCTCGAACATATGGGCCCTCACCTTGCTCAGCAGCCTCCCGTGTGGCACCTTATCAAAGGCCTTTTGGAAGTCTAGATAGACCACATCCACTGGGCTTCCCTGGTCTAACCTACTTGTCACCTCTTCAAAGAACTCCAACATGTTTGTCAGACATGACCTCCCCTTACTAAATCCATGTTGACTTGTTCTAATCAGACTCTGCTCTTCTAAGAATTTAGAAACCTCATCCTTAATGATGGATTCTAGAATTTTACCAACAACTGAGGTTAGGCTAATTGGCCTGTAATTTTCCATCTTTTGTCTTGATCCTTTCTTGAACAAGGGGGTTACAACAGCGATCTTCCAATCATCCGGGACTTTCCCTGACTCCAGTGACTCTTGAAAGATCTCAACCAATGCCTCCGTTATTTCCTCAGCCACCTCTCTCAGAACTCTAGGATGTATCCCATCGGGGCCAGGAGATTTATCAATTTTAAGACCTTTTAGCTTTTCTAGCACTATCTCTTTTATAATGGCAACCATACTCAACCTGACTCCCTTTAATTATTGGGATATTACTCATGTCTTCCACTGTGAAAACTGATGCAAAGTACTTGTTAAGTTCTCCTGCTATTTCCTTATCTCCCATCACTAGGCTTCCAGCATCAGTTTGATGTGGCCCAATGTCTACTTTTGCCTGTCGTTTGTTTCTTATGCATTGAAAGAAACTTTTACTATCATTTCTAATATTACTGGCTAGCCTACCTTCATATTTGATCCTCTCCTTTCTTATTACTCTCTTTGTTATCCTCTTTTTGTTTTTGTAGCCTTCCCAATCTTCTGATTTCCCACTGCTCTTGGCCACTTTATAGGATCTCTCTTTTTCTTTAATACATTTCCTGACTTCCTTTGTCAGCCATGGCTGTCTAATCCCTCCCCGGATAATCTTTCTTTTCTTGGGGATGAGCCTCTGTACAGTGTCCTCAATTATACCCACACACTCCTGCTATTTTTGCTCTACTGTCTTCCCCGCTAGGCTCTGCTTCCAGTATATTTTTGTCAGTTCCTCTCTCATGCCCTCATAATTACCTTTATTTAACTGTAACACCATTACATCCGATTTTGCCTTCTCTCTTTCGAACTCCAGACTGAACTCTACCATGTTATGATTGCTGCTTCCTAAGGGTTCCCTTACTCTAAGATCTTTTATAAAGTCTGGTTCATTGCAAAGCACTAGGTCCAGAATAGCCTGCTCCCTTGTGGGCTCATGACAAGCTGTTCCAAAAAGCCATCCTGTAAGCATTCCATGAATTCCCTTTCTTTGGATCCACTGGCAATATTATTTACCCAGTCCACCTGCATATTGAAGTCTCCCATGATCACCGTGACCTTGCCTTTCTGACATGCCTTCTCTATTTCCCGGTACATGTTGCGTCCCTGGTCCTGACCACTGTTAGGAGGTCTGTACACAACTCCAATTATGGTTTTTTTGCCTTTGTGGTTCCTCAATTCCACCCACACAGACTCCACATCATCCGACACTATGTCATTCAGTGCCATAGATTTAATTTTGTTCTTAACTAACAAGGCAACCCTACCCCCTCTGCCGACCTCCCTATCTTTTCGATAAGTTGAAAATCCTTGGAGGTTTAACTGCCAGTCTTGACCCCCCCTGCAACCACGTCTCTGTGATGCCTGCCACATCATAATCATTCACTATGATCTTGTGCACCACTCCGCAGCAACAGCTCAGGGCATGCGTTAAGGGCTCCAGTCACATGCACACCACATCTCCAGATATTCACATCCAACATGTGCCAGCCTGTATGTATTGCCATGGCATATCTCTGATTCCCTGGTCCAAGATGGTGGCCGACTAGGACGCTTCAGTTGGAGCTCATCCCCATCACCCGGTCTCTTTCTTTTTCTTCTCTATTTCGTTCCTATTTGTGTTCCATGCTTCTTCCCTCCTGGCTTCCCATGACTCCTGGAATCTGACAAGTTCGAGCTGCTGTGCTGATATGGCGCGGGGTCCTCTCAGCCTGGTGCAAAGGCCTCCTATGGCAGCCTCCCAGCTTGGTGTACTGGTCCCTTGGCATTGCAGTGCCCTGGTGTAGTGTGGCAGCTCTCCATTGCATCCCTGCAGCCAGGCATGGTGGTAATTGGTGGTATGTGGCAATCTCTGGGCCAGCAGCGGCCTCTGCATGATCTTCCAATCTCAAGGCGATTCCAGAGTGGTCTCTCAGCTAAGGTGTTTTGAGGTGGAGCCTGGTGCAGATTGGAGTCAAGTCTCGGTGCGGACTAGAACCAAGTCCCAGTGCAGAGTGGAACCAAGTCCCGGTGCAGACTGGAGCCAAGTCCTGGTGTGGATTAGAGCCAAGTCCCGGTGCAGACTGGAAATAAGTCCCGGTACAGACTGCTGACATGTCCTGGCGCAAACTGAGCTAAGTCCCGCTGCAGATGGGAGCCAAGTCCTGGTGCTGACTGGAGCCAAGTCCCGGTGCTGACTGGAGCCAAGTACCGGTGCTGACTGGAACCAAGTCTCGGTGCAGACTGAAGCTAGGTCCCGGGGCAGACTGGAGTCAAGTCCAGGTGCGGACTGGAACCAAGTCCTGGTGCAGACTGGAACCAAGTCCTGGTGTAGACGGATGCAATGTCCAAATGCAGACAGGAAACAAGTCCCTGTGCAGACTGGAGCCAAGTCCCGGTGCGGAGTGGAACCAAGTCCCGGTGCAGAATGGTGCCAAGCTCTTGTGTGGATTGGAACCAAGTCTCAGTGCAGACTGGAGCTAGGTCCCGGGGTGCTGACTGGAGTGCTGACTGGAGACTGGAGACATGTCCTGGCGCAAACTGAGCTAAGTCCCGCTGCAGATGGGAGCCAAGTACTGGTGCAGACTGGAGCCAGGTCCTGGTGCTGACTGGAGCCAAGTCCTGGTGCTGACTGGAGCCAAGTCCCGGTGCTGACTGGAGCCAAGTACCGGTGCTGACTGGAACCAAGTCTCGGTGCAGACTGAAGCTAGGTCCCGGGGCAGACTGGAGTCAAGTCCAGGTGCGGACTGGAACCAAGTCCTGGTGCAGACTGGAACCAAGTCCTGGTGTAGACGGATGCAATGTCCAAATGCAGACAGGAAACAAGTCCAAGTGCAGACTGGAGCCAAGTCCCGGTGCGGAGTGGAACCAAGTCCCGGTGCAGAATGGTGCCAAGCTCTTGTGTGGATTGGAACCAAGTCTCAGTGCAGACTGGAGCTAGGTCCCGGGGTGCTGACTGGAGTGCTGACTGGAACCAAGTCCCGGTACAGACTGGAGACATGTCCTGGCGTGAACTGAGGCTAAGTCCTGGTGCAGATGGGAGCCAAGTCCTGGTGCTGACTGGAGCCAAGTCCTAGTGCTGACTGGAGCCAAGTCCCGCTGCAGACTGGAACCAAGTCCTGGTGCTGACTGCAGCCAGGTCCCGGTATGGACTGGAACCAAGTCTCAGTGCAGACTGGAGCTAAGTCCCGGGGTGGACTGGAGTCAGGTCCCGGTGCGGACTGGAGCCAAGTCCCGGTGCTGACTGGAGCCAAGTCCCGGTGCAGACTGGAGACAAGTCCCGGTGCGGACTGGAGCCAAGTCCCGGTGCAGACTGGAGCCAAATCCCGGTGCGGACGAGAGCCAAGTCCTGGTGCTGACTGGAGCCAAGTCCCGGTGCAGACTGGGGCCAAGTCACGGTGCGTAGTGGAACCAAGTCTCGGTGCAGACTGGAGCCAAGTCCCGGTGCTGACTGGAGCCAGGTCCCGGTGCAGACTGGAGCCAGGTCCCGGTGTAGACTGGAGTCAAGTCCCGGTGCGGACTGGAACCAAGTCCCAGTGCAGACGGATGCAACATCCAAATGCAGACAGGAAACAAGTCCAAGTGCAGACTGGAACCAAGTTCCGGTGTAGACTTGAGCCAAGTCCTGGTGCAGACTGGAGCCAAGTCCCGGTGCAGACTGGAACCAAGTCCCGGTGCAGACTGGAGCCAACACCCGTTGCAGACTGGAGCTAACTCCCGATGCAGATTGGGGCCAAGTCCCGGTGCGGACTGGAGCCAAGTCCCGGTGCAGACTGGAAACAAGTCCCGGTGTAGACTGGACCAAGTCCCGGTGCAGACTGGAGCCAAGTCCCGGTGCAGACTGGAACCAAGTCCCGGTGCAGACTGGAGCCAAGTCCTGGTGCAGACTGTTGCCAAGGCCTGGTGCAGACTGGAGTCAAGTCCCGGTGCTGACTGGTGCCAAGTTCTGGTGCAGAGTGGAACCAAGTCCCGGTGCAGACTGGAGCTAAGTCCCGGTGCAGACTGTTGCCAAGTTCCGGTGTAGACTGGAACCATGTCTCGGTGCGGACTGGAACCAAGTCCTGGTGAAGGCTGGATCAAATCCCGGTGCAGACTGGAACCAAGTTCCGGTGTAGACTAGAGCCAAGTCCTGGTGCAGACTGGAACCAAGTCCCAGTGCAGACTGGAACCAAGTCCTGGTGCAGACTGGAGCCATGTCCCGGTGCTGACTGGGGCCAGGTCCCGGTGCAGACTGGGGCCAAGTCCCAGTGTAGATTGGAACCAAATCCTGGTGCATGCTGGGGCCAAGTCCCGGTGTAGATTGGAATCAAGTCCCGGTGCAGGCTGGAGCCAAGACCCAGCGCAGACTGGAGCCATGTCCTGGTGCGGAATGGAGCCAAGCCCCGGTGCAGACAAGTACCAAGTCCCGTGCAGACTGGGGCCAGGTCCCGGTGTAGACTGTAACCAAATCCTGGTGCAAACTGGAGCCAAGTCCCAGTGCAGACTGGAGCCAAGTCCCGGTGCAGACTGGAATCAAGTCCCGGTGCAGACTGGAGCCAACTCCCGGTGCAGACTGGAGCTAACTCCCGATGCGGATTGGGGCCAAGTCCCGGTGCGGACTGGAGCCAAGTCCCGGTGCAGACTGGAAACAAGTCCCGGTGTAGACTGGACCAAGTCCTGGTGCAAACTGGAGCCAAGTCCTGGTGCAGACTGGAGCCTTGTCCCGGTGTAGACTGGAGCCAAGTCCCGGTGCGGAGTGGAACCAAGTCCCGGTGCAGAATGGTGCCAAGCTCTTGTGTGGATTGGAACCAAGTCTCAGTGCAGACTGGAGCTAGGTCCCGGGGTGCTGACTGGAGTGCTGACTGGAACCAAGTCCCGGTACAGACTGGAGACATGTCCTGGCGTGAACTGAGGCTAAGTCCTGGTGCAGATGGGAGCCAAGTCCTGGTGCTGACTGGAGCCAAGTCCTAGTGCTGACTGGAGCCAGGTCCCGCTGCAGACTGGAACCAAGTCCTGGTGCTGACTGCAGCCAGGTCCCGGTAGGGACTGGAACCAAGTCTCAGTGCAGACTGGAGCTAGGTCCCGGGGTGGACTGGAGTCAAGTCCCGGTGCGGACTGGAGCCAAGTCCCGGTGCAGACTGGAGCCAAATCCCGGTGCAGACTGGAGCCAAATCCCGGTGTGGACTAGAGCCAAGTCCTGGTGCTGACTGGAGCCAAGTCACAGTGCAGACTGGAGCCAAGTCCCGGTGCGGACTGGAGCCAAATCCCGGTGCGGACTAGAGCCAAGTCCCGGTGCTGACTGGAGCCAAGACCCGTTGCAGACTGGAACCAAGTCCCAGTGCAGACTGGAGCCAAGTGCCGGTGGAGACTGGAACCAAGTCCCGGTGCAGACTGGGTCCAAGTCCCGGTGCAGACTGGAGCCAAATCCCGGTGCAGACTGGAACCAAGTCCCAGTGCAGACTGGAGCCAAGACCCGGTGCAGACTGGAGCCAAGTCCCGGTGCAGACTGGAACCAAGTCCCTGTGCAGACTGGAGCCAAGTCCTGGTGCAGAGTGGAACCAAGTCCCGGTGCAGACTGGAGCCAAGCCCTGGTGTGGATTGGAACCAAGTCTCAGTGCAGACTGGAGCTAGGTCCCGGGGTGCTGACTGGAGTGCTGACTGGAACCAAGTCCCGGTACAGACTGGAGACATGTCCTGGCGTGAACTGAGGCTAAGTCCTGGTGCAGATGGGAGCCAAGTCCTGGTGCTGACTGGAGCCAAGTCCTAGTGCTGACTGGAGCCAAGTCCCGCTGCAGACTGGAACCAAGTCCTGGTGCTGACTGCAGCCAGGTCCCGGTATGGACTGGAACCAAGTCTCAGTGCAGACTGGAGCTAAGTCCCGGGGTGGACTGGAGTCAGGTCCCGGTGCGGACTGGAGCCAAGTCCCGGTGCTGACTGGAGCCAAGTCCCGGTGCAGACTGGAGCCAAGTCCCGGTGCGGACTGGAGCCAAGTCCCGGTGCAGACTGGAGCCAAATCCCGGTGCGGACGAGAGCCAAGTCCTGGTGCTGACTGGAGCCAAGTCCCGGTGCAGACTGGGGCCAAGTCACGGTGCGTAGTGGAACCAAGTCTCGGTGCAGACTGGAGCCAAGTCCCGGTGCTGACTGGAGCCAGGTCCCGGTGCAGACTGGAGCCAGGTCCCGGTGTAGACTGGAGTCAAGTCCCGGTGCGGACTGGAACCAAGTCCCAGTGCAGACGGATGCAACATCCAAATGCAGACAGGAAACAAGTCCAAGTGCAGACTGGAACCAAGTTCCGGTGTAGACTTGAGCCAAGTCCTGGTGCAGACTGGAGCCAAGTCCCGGTGCAGACTGGAACCAAGTCCCGGTGCAGACTGGAGCCAACACCCGTTGCAGACTGGAGCTAACTCCCGATGCAGATTGGGGCCAAGTCCCGGTGCGGACTGGAGCCAAGTCCCGGTGCAGACTGGAAACAAGTCCCGGTGTAGACTGGACCAAGTCCCGGTGCAGACTGGAGCCAAGTCCCGGTGCAGACTGGAACCAAGTCCCGGTGCAGACTGGAGCCAAGTCCTGGTGCAGACTGTTGCCAAGGCCTGGTGCAGACTGGAGTCAAGTCCCGGTGCTGACTGGTGCCAAGTTCTGGTGCAGAGTGGAACCAAGTCCCGGTGCAGACTGGAGCTAAGTCCCGGTGCAGACTGTTGCCAAGTTCCGGTGTAGACTGGAACCATGTCTCGGTGCGGACTGGAACCAAGTCCTGGTGAAGGCTGGATCAAATCCCGGTGCAGACTGGAACCAAGTTCCGGTGTAGACTAGAGCCAAGTCCTGGTGCAGACTGGAACCAAGTCCCAGTGCAGACTGGAACCAAGTCCTGGTGCAGACTGGAGCCATGTCCCGGTGCTACTGGGCCAGGTCCCGGTGCAGACTGGGGCCAAGTCCCAGTGTAGATTGGAACCAAATCCTGGTGCATGCTGGGGCCAAGTCCCGGTGTAGATTGGAATCAAGTCCCGGTGCAGGCTGGAGCCAAGACCCAGCGCAGACTGGAGCCATGTCCTGGTGCGGAATGGAGCCAAGCCCCGGTGCAGACAAGTACCAAGTCCCGTGCAGACTGGGGCCAGGTCCCGGTGTAGACTGTAACCAAATCCTGGTGCAAACTGGAGCCAAGTCCCAGTGCAGACTGGAGCCAAGTCCCGGTGCAGACTGGAATCAAGTCCCGGTGCAGACTGGAGCCAACTCCCGGTGCAGACTGGAGCTAACTCCCGATGCGGATTGGGGCCAAGTCCCGGTGCGGACTGGAGCCAAGTCCCGGTGCAGACTGGAAACAAGTCCCGGTGTAGACTGGACCAAGTCCTGGTGCAAACTGGAGCCAAGTCCTGGTGCAGACTGGAGCCTTGTCCCGGTGTAGACTGGAGCCAAGTCCCGGTGCAGAATGGTGCCAAGCTCTTGTGTGGATTGGAACCAAGTCTCAGTGCAGACTGGAGCTAGGTCCCGGGGTGCTGACTGGAGTGCTGACTGGAACCAAGTCCCGGTACAGACTGGAGACATGTCCTGGCGTGAACTGAGGCTAAGTCCTGGTGCAGATGGGAGCCAAGTCCTGGTGCTGACTGGAGCCAAGTCCTAGTGCTGACTGGAGCCAAGTCCCGCTGCAGACTGGAACCAAGTCCTGGTGCTGACTGCAGCCAGGTCCCGGTAGGGACTGGAACCAAGTCTCAGTGCAGACTGGAGCTAGGTCCCGGGGTGGACTGGAGTCAAGTCCCGGTGCGGACTGGAGCCAAGTCCCGGTGCAGACTGGAGCCAAATCCCGGTGCTGACTGGAGCCAAATCCCGGTGTGGACTAGAGCCAAGTCCTGGTGCTGACTGGAGCCAAGTCACAGTGCAGACTGGAGCCAAGTCCCGGTGCGGACTGGAGCCAAATCCCGGTGCGGACTAGAGCCAAGTCCCGGTGCTGACTGGAGCCAAGACCCGTTGCAGACTGGAACCAAGTCCCAGTGCAGACTGGAGCCAAGTGCCGGTGGAGACTGGAACCAAGTCCCGGTGCAGACTGGGTCCAAGTCCCGGTGCAGACTGGAGCCAAATCCCGGTGCAGACTGGAACCAAGTCCCAGTGCAGACTGGAGCCAAGACCCGGTGCAGACTGGAGCCAAGTCCCGGTGCAGACTGGAACCAAGTCCCTGTGCAGACTGGAGCCAAGTCCTGGTGCAGAGTGGAACCAAGTCCCGGTGCAGACTGGAGCCAAGCCCTGGTGTGGATTGGAACCAAGTCTCAGTGCAGACTGGAGCTAGGTCCCGGGGTGCTGACTGGAGTGCTGACTGGAACCAAGTCCCGGTACAGACTGGAGACATGTCCTGGCGTGAACTGAGGCTAAGTCCTGGTGCAGATGGGAGCCAAGTCCTGGTGCTGACTGGAGCCAAGTCCTAGTGCTGACTGGAGCCAAGTCCCGCTGCAGACTGGAACCAAGTCCTGGTGCTGACTGCAGCCAGGTCCCGGTATGGACTGGAACCAAGTCTCAGTGCAGACTGGAGCTAAGTCCCGGGGTGGACTGGAGTCAGGTCCCGGTGCGGACTGGAGCCAAGTCCCGGTGCTGACTGGAGCCAAGTCCCGGTGCAGACTGGAGACAAGTCCCGGTGCGGACTGGAGCCAAGTCCCGGTGCAGACTGGAGCCAAATCCCGGTGCGGACGAGAGCCAAGTCCTGGTGCTGACTGGAGCCAAGTCCCGGTGCAGACTGGGGCCAAGTCACGGTGCGTAGTGGAACCAAGTCTCGGTGCAGACTGGAGCCAAGTCCCGGTGCTGACTGGAGCCAGGTCCCGGTGCAGACTGGAGCCAGGTCCCGGTGTAGACTGGAGTCAAGTCCCGGTGCGGACTGGAACCAAGTCCCAGTGCAGACGGATGCAACATCCAAATGCAGACAGGAAACAAGTCCAAGTGCAGACTGGAACCAAGTTCCGGTGTAGACTTGAGCCAAGTCCTGGTGCAGACTGGAGCCAAGTCCCGGTGCAGACTGGAACCAAGTCCCGGTGCAGACTGGAGCCAACACCCGTTGCAGACTGGAGCTAACTCCCGATGCAGATTGGGGCCAAGTCCCGGTGCGGACTGGAGCCAAGTCCCGGTGCAGACTGGAAACAAGTCCCGGTGTAGACTGGACCAAGTCCCGGTGCAGACTGGAGCCAAGTCCCGGTGCAGACTGGAACCAAGTCCCGGTGCAGACTGGAGCCAAGTCCTGGTGCAGACTGTTGCCAAGGCCTGGTGCAGACTGGAGTCAAGTCCCGGTGCTGACTGGTGCCAAGTTCTGGTGCAGAGTGGAACCAAGTCCCGGTGCAGACTGGAGCTAAGTCCCGGTGCAGACTGTTGCCAAGTTCCGGTGTAGACTGGAACCATGTCTCGGTGCGGACTGGAACCAAGTCCTGGTGAAGGCTGGATCAAATCCCGGTGCAGACTGGAACCAAGTTCCGGTGTAGACTAGAGCCAAGTCCTGGTGCAGACTGGAACCAAGTCCTGGTGCAGACTGGAGCCATGTCCCGGTGCTGACTGGGGCCAGGTCCCGGTGCAGACTGGGGCCAAGTCCCAGTGTAGATTGGAACCAAATCCTGGTGCATGCTGGGGCCAAGTCCCGGTGTAGATTGGAATCAAGTCCCGGTGCAGGCTGGAGCCAAGACCCAGCGCAGACTGGAGCCATGTCCTGGTGCGGAATGGAGCCAAGCCCCGGTGCAGACAAGTACCAAGTCCCGTGCAGACTGGGGCCAGGTCCCGGTGTAGACTGTAACCAAATCCTGGTGCAAACTGGAGCCAAGTCCCAGTGCAGACTGGAGCCAAGTCCCGGTGCAGACTGGAATCAAGTCCCGGTGCAGACTGGAGCCAACTCCCGGTGCAGACTGGAGCTAACTCCCGATGCGGATTGGGGCCAAGTCCCGGTGCGGACTGGAGCCAAGTCCCGGTGCAGACTGGAAACAAGTCCCGGTGTAGACTGGACCAAGTCCTGGTGCAAACTGGAGCCAAGTCCTGGTGCAGACTGGAGCCTTGTCCCGGTGTAGACTGGCGCCACGTTCCGGTGCAGTCTGGAACCAAGTCCCAGTGCAGACTGGAGCCGTGTCCCGGTGTAGACAGGAGCCAAGTTCCAATGCAGACCGAAGCCAAGTCGTGGTGCAGACTCGGGCCAAGTCCCGGTGCGGAGTGGAACCAAGTCCCGGTGCAGACTGGAGCCAAGACCCGGTGCAGACTGGAGCCAAGTCCCGGTGCAGACTGGGGCCAAGACCTGGTGCAGACTGGAGCCATGTCCTGGTGCGGAATGGAGCCAAGCCCCGGTGCAGACAAGTACCAAGTCCCGTGCAGACTGGGGCCAGGTCCCGGTGTAGACTGTAACCAAATCCTGGTGCAAACTGGAGCCAAGTCCCAGTGCAGACTGGAGCCAAGTCCCGGTGCAGACTGGAATCAAGTCCCGGTGCAGACTGGAGCCAACTCCCGGTGCAGACTGGAGCTAACTCCCGATGCGGATTGGGGCCAAGTCCCGGTGCGGACTGGAGCCAAGTCCCGGTGCAGACTGGAAACAAGTCCCGGTGTAGACTGGACCAAGTCCTGGTGCAAACTGGAGCCAAGTCCTGGTGCAGACTGGAGCCTTGTCCCGGTGTAGACTGGCGCCACGTTCCGGTGCAGTCTGGAACCAAGTCCCAGTGCAGACTGGAGCCGTGTCCCGGTGTAGACAGGAGCCAAGTTCCAATGCAGACCGAAGCCAAGTCGTGGTGCAGACTCGGGCCAAGTCCCGGTGCGGAGTGGAACCAAGTCCCGGTGCAGACTGGAGCCAAGACCCGGTGCAGACTGGAGCCAAGTCCCGGTGCAGACTGGGGCCAAGACCTGGTGCAGACTGGAGCCAAGTCCTGGTGCAGACTGGAACCAACTCTTGCTGCAGACTGGAGCCAAGTCCCGGTGCGGACTGGAGCCAAGTCCCGGTGCTGACTGGAACCAAGTCCCGGTGCAGACTGGAACCAAGTCCCGGTGCAGACTGGAGCCAAGAACTGGTGCAGACTGGAGCCAAGTCCCAGTGCAGACTGGAACCAAGTCCCTGTGCAGACTGGAGCCAAGTCCTGGTGCAGACTGGAATGAAGTCTTGGTGCAGACTGGAAACAAGTCCCGGTGCATATTGGAACCAAGTCCTGGTGCAGACTGGGGCCTGGACCTGGTGCAGACTGCAGTCATGTCCCGGTGCAGACTGGAGCCAAGTCCCGGTGCAGAGTGGAGCCAAGTCCCGGTGCAGACTAGAACCAAGTCCTGGTGCAGACTGGAGCCAAGTCCCGGTGCAGAGTGGAGTCAAGTCCCGGTGCGGACTGGAACCAAGTGCCAGTGCAGACGGATGCAACATCCAAATGCAGACAGGAAACAAGTCCAAGTGCAGACTGGAGCCAAGTCCCGGTGCAGAGTGGAACCAAGTCCCGGTGCAGACTGGAAACAAGTCCCAGTGCAGACTGGAACCAAGTCCCAGTGCAGACTGGAGCCAAGTCCCGGTGCAGACTGGAACCAAGTCCCTGTGCAGACTGGAGCCAAGTCCTGGTGCGTAGTGGAACCAAGTCCCGGTGCAGACTGGAGCCAAGCCCTGGTGTGGATTGGAACCAAGTCTCAGTGCAGACTGGAGCTAGGTCCCGGGGTGCTGACTGGAGTGCTGACTGGAACCAAGTCCCGGTGCAGACTGGAGACATGTCCTGGCGTGAACTGAGGCTAAGTCCTGGTGCAGATGGGAGCCAAGTCCTGGTGCTGACTGGAGCCAAGTCCTAGTGCTGACTGGAGCCAGGTCCCGGTATGGAATGGAACCAAGTCTCAGTGCAGACTGGAGCTAAGTCCCGGGGTGGACTGGAGTCAGGTCCCGGTGCGGACTGGAGCCAAGTCCCGGTGCTGACTGGAGCCAAATCCCGGTGTGGACTAGAGCCAAGTCCTGGTGCTGACTGGAGCCAAGTCCCGGTGCGGACTAGAGCCAAGTCCTGGTGCAGACTGGAGCCAAATCCCGGTGCGGACTAGAGCCAAGTCACGGTGCGTAGACTGGTGCCAAGTTCCGGTGCAGACTGGAAACAAGTCCCGGTGCAGACTGGGGCCAAGTCCCGGCTCGGAGTGGAACCAAGTCCCGGTGCAGACTGGAACCTAGTCCTGGTGCAGACTGTTGCCAAGGCCTGGTGCAGACTGGAGTCAAGTCCCGGTGCTGACTGGTGCTAAGTCCTGGTGCAGAGTGGAACCAAGTCCCGGTGCAGACTGTTGCCAAGTTCCGGTGTAGACTGGAACCATGTCTCGGTGCGGACTGGAACCAAGTCCTGGTGAAGGCTGGATCAAATCCCGGTGCAGACTGGAGCCAAGTCCCAGTGCTGACTGGAGCCTAGTCCCAGTGCAGACTGGAACCAAGTTCCGGTGTAGACTTGAGCCAAGTCCCAGAGCAGACTAGAGCCAGGTCCTGGTGCAGACTGGTGCCAAGTCCGAGTGCAGACTGGAACCAAGTCCCGGTGCAGACTGGATCAAGTCCCGGTGCAGACTGGAGCCAAGACCCGGTGCTGACTGGAGCCAAGACCCGGTGCAGACTGGAGCCATGTCCCGGTGCAGACTGGGGCCAGGTCCTGGTGCAGACTGGGGCCAAGTCCCAGTGCGGACTGGAGCCAAGTCCCGGTGTAAACTGGACCCAAGTCCCGGTGCAGACTGGAACCAAGTTCCAGTGTAGACTTGAGCCAAGTCCCAGTGCAGACTAGAGCCAAGTCCTGTTGCAGACTGGAGCCAAGTCCCGGTGCAGACTGGAGCCAAGTCCCGGTGCAGACTGGAACCAAGTCCCGGTGCAGACTGGAGCCAACTCCCGGTGCAGACTGGAGCTAACTCGCGATACGGATTGGGGCCAAGACCCGGTGCAGACTGGAGCCAAGTCCCGGTGCAGACTGGAAACAAGTCCCGGTGCAAACTGGAGCCAAGTCCTGGTGCAGACTGGAGCCTTGTCCCGGTGTAGACTGGTGCCAAGTTCCGGTGCAGTCTGGAACCAAGTCCCAGTGCAGACTGGAGCCATGTCCCGGTGTAGACTGGAGCCAAGTTCCGGTGCAGACCGAAGCCAAGTCATGGTGCAGACTGGAGCCAAGTCCTGGTGCAGACTGGAGCCATGTCCTGGTGCTGACTGCAGCCAGGTCCCGGTATGGAATGGAACCAAGTCTCAGTGCAGACTGGAGCTAAGTCCCGGGGTGGACTGGAGTCAGGTCCCGGTGCGGACTGGAGCCAAGTCCCGGTGCTGACTGGAGCCAAGTCCCGGTGCAGACTGGAGCCAAGTTCCGGTGCAGACTGGAGCCAAGTCCCGGTGCAGACTGGAGCCAAATCCCGGTGCGGACTAGAGCCAAGTCCTGGTGCTGACTGGAGCCAAGTCCCGGTGCGGACTAGAGCCAAGTCCTGGTGCAGACTGGAGCCAAATCCCGGTGCGGACTAGAGCCAAGTCCTGGTGCAGACTGGGGCCAAGTCCCGGTGCGTAGACTGGTGCCAAGTTCCGGTGCAGACTGGAAACAAGTCCCGGTGCAGACTGGGGCCAAGTCCCGGCGCGGAGTGGAACCAAGTCCCGGTGCAGACTGGAACCTAGTCCCGGTGCAGACTGGAAACAAGTCCCGGTGCAGACTGCAGCCAGGTCCTGGTGCAGACTGTTGCCAAGGCCTGGTGCAGACTGGAGTCAAGTCCCGGTGCTGACTGGTGCCAAGTCCTGGTGCAGAGTGGAACCAAGTCCTGGTGCAGACTGGAGCTAAGTCCCGGTGCAGACTGTTGCCAAGTTCCGGTGTAGACTGGAACCATGTCTCGGTGCGGACTGGAACCAAGTCCTGGTGAAGGCTGGATCAAATCCCGGTGCAGACTGGAGCCAAGTCCCAGTGCTGACTGGAGCCTAGTCCCAGTGCAGACTGGAACCAAGATCCGGTGCAGACTGGAGCCAAGTCCCGGTGCAGACTGGATCAAGTCCCGGTGCAGACTGGATCAAGTCCCGGTGCAGACTGGAGCCAAGACCCAGTGCAGACTGGAGCCAAGTCCCGGTGCAGACTGGAGCCATGTCCCGGTGCAGACTGGGGCCAGGTCCTGGTGCAGACTGGAGCCAAGCCCTGGTGTGGATTGGAACCAAGTCTCAGTGCAGACTGGAGCTAGGTCCCGGGGTGCTGACTGGAGTCCTGACTGGAACCAAGTCCCGGTGCAGACTGGAGCCAAATCCCTGTGCGGACTAGAGCCAAGTCCTGGTGCAGACTGTTGCCAAGTTCCGGTGTAGACTGGAACCATGTCTCGGTGCGGACTGGAAGCAAGTCCTGGTGAAGGCTGGATCAAATCCCGGTGCAGACTGGAGCCAAGTCCCAGTGCTGACTGGAGCCTAGCCCCAGTGCAGACTGGAACCAAGATCCGGTGTAGACTTGAGCCAAGTCCCAGAGCAGACGAGAGCCAAGTCCTGGTGCAGACTGGAGCCAAGTCCCAGTGCAGACTGGAACCAAGTCCCGGTGCAGACTGGATCAAGTCCCGGTGCAGACTGGAGCCAAGACCCGGTGCAGACTGGAGCCAAGACCCGGTGCAGACTGGAGCCATGTCCCGGTGCAGACTGGGGCCAAGTCCTGGTGCAGACTGGAGCCAAGTCTCAGTGCAGACTGGAGCTAGGTCCCGGGGTGCTGACTGGAGTGCTGACTGGAACCAAGTCCCGGTGCAGACTGGAGACATGTCCTGGCGTGAACTGAGGCTAAGTCCTGGTGCAGATGGGAGCCAAGTCCTGGTGCTGACTGGAGCCAAGTCCTAGTGCTGACTGGAGCCAAGTCCCGCTGCAGACTGGAGCCAAGTCCCGCTGCAGACTGGAACCAAGTCCTGGTGCTGACTGCAGCCAGGTCCCTGTATGGAATGGAACCAAGTCTCAGTGCAGACTGGAGCTAAGTCCCGGGGTGGACTGGAGTCAGGTCCCGGTGCGGACTGGAGCCAAGTCCCGGTGCTGACTGGAGCCAAGTCCCGGTGCAGACTGGAGCCAAGTTCCGGTGCGGACTGGAGCCAAGTCCCGGTGCAGACTGGAGCCAAATCCCGGTGCGGACTAGAGCCAAGTCCTGGTGCAGACTGGAGCCAAGTCCCGGTGCGGACTAGAGCCAAGTCGTGGTGCAGACTGGAGCCAAATCCCGGTGCGGACTAGAGCCAAGTCCTGGTGCAGACTGGGGCCAAGTCCCGGTGCGTAGACTGGTGCCAAGTTCCGGTGCAGACTGGAAACAAGTCCCGGTGCAGACTGGGGCCAAGTCCCGGCGCGGAGTGGAACCAAGTCCCGGTGCAGACTGGAACCTAGTCCCGGTGCAGACTGGAAACAAGTCCCGGTGCAGACTGCAGCCAAGTCCTGGTGCAGACTGTTGCCAAGGCCTGGTGCAGACTGGAGTCAAGTCCCGGTGCTGACTGGTGCCAAGTCCTGGTGCAGAGTGGAACCAAGTCCTGGTGCAGACTGGAGCTAAGTCCCGGTGCAGACTGTTGCCAAGTTCCGGTGTAGACTGGAACCATGTCTCGGTGCGGACTGGAACCAAGTCCTGGTGAAGGCTGGATCAAATCCCGGTGCAGATTGGAGCCAAGTCCCAGTGCTGACTGGAGCCTAGTCCCAGTGCAGACTGGAACCAAGATCCGGTGCAGACTGGATCAAGTCCCGGTGCAGACTGGAGCCAAGACCCGGTATAGACTTGAGCCAAGTCCCAGAGCAGACTAGAGCCAAGTCCTGGTGCAGACTGGAGCCAAGTCCCGGTGCAGACTGGAACCACGTCCCGGTGCAGACTGGATCAAGTCCCGGTGCAGACTGGAGCCAAGACCCGGTGCAGACTGGAGCCAAGACCCGGTGCAGACTGGAGCCATGTACCGGTGCAGACTGGGGCCAGGTCCTGGTGCAGACTGGGGCCAAGTCCCAGTGCGGACTGTACCCTAGTCCCGGTGCAGACTGGAACCAAGTTCCGGTGCAGACTGGAACCAAGTTCCGGTGCAGACTAGAGCCAAGTCCTGTTGCAGACTGGAGCTAACTCCCGATGCAGACTGGAGCCAAGTCCTGGTGCGTAGTGGAACCAAGTCCCGGTGCAGACAGGAGCTAGGTCCCGGGGTGCTGACTGGAGTGCTGACTGGAACCAAGTCCCAGTGCAGACTGGAGACATGTCCTGGCGTGAACTGAGGCTAAGTCCTGGTGCAGATGGGAGCCAAGTCCTGGTGCTGACTGGAGCCAAGTCCTAGTGCTGACTGGAGCCAAGTCCCGCTGCAGACTGGAACCAAGTCCTGGTGCTGACTGCAGCCAGGTCCCGGTATGGACTGGAACCAAGTCTCAGTGCAGACTGGAGCTAAGTCCCGGGGTGGACTGGAGTCAGGTCCCGGTGCGGACTGGAGCCAAGTCCCGGTGCTGACTGGAGCCAAGTCCCGGTGCAGACTGGAGCCAAGTTCCGGTGCGGACTGGAGCCAAGTCCCGGTGCAGACTGGAGCCAAATCCCGGTGCGGACTAGAGCCAAGTCCTGGTGCAGACTGGAGCCAAGTCCCGGTGCGGACTAAGCCAAGTCCTGTTCCAGACTGGAGCCAAATCCCGGTGCGGACTAGAGCCAAGTCCTGGTGCAGACTGGGGCCAAGTCCCGGTGCGTAGACTGGTGCCAAGTTCCGGTGCAGACTGGAAACAAGTCCCGGTGCAGACTGGGGCCAAGTCCCGGCGCGGAGTGGAACCAAGTCCCGGTGCAGACTGGAACCTAGTCCCGGTGCAGACTGGAAACAAGTCCCGGTGCAGACTGCAGCCAAGTCCTGGTGCAGACTGTTGCCAAGGCCTGGTGCAGACTGGAGTCAAGTCCCGGTGCTGACTGGTGCCAAGTCCTGGTGCAGAGTGGAACCAAGTCCTGGTGCAGACTGGAGCTAAGTCCCGGTGCAGACTGTTGCCAAGTTCCGGTGTAGACTGGAACCATGTCTCGGTGCGGACTGGAACCAAGTCCTGTTGAAGGCTGGATCAAATCCCGGTGCAGACTGGAGCCAAGTCCCAGTGCTGACTGGAGCCTAGTCCCAGTGCAGACTGGAACCAAGATCCGGTGCAGACTGGATCAAGTCCCGGTGCAGACTGGAGCCAAGTCCCAGTGCTGACTGGATCCTAGTCCTGGTGCAGACTGGAACCAAGTCCCGGTGCAGACTGGATCAAGTCCCGGTGCAGACTGGAGCCAAGACCCGGTGCAGACTGGAGCCAAGACCCGGTGCAGACTGGAGCCATGTCCCGGTGCAGACTGGGGCCAAGTCCTGGTGCAGACTGGGGCCAAGTCCCAGTGCGGACTGGAGCCAAGTCCCGGTGTAAACTGGACCCAAGTCCCGGTGCAGACTGGAACCAAGTTCCAGTGTAGACTTGAGCCAAGTCCCAGTGCAGACTAGAGCCAAGTCCTGGTGCAGACTGGTGCCAAGGTCCGGTGCAAATTGGAGCCAAGTCCCGGTGCAGACTGGAACCAAGTCCCGGTGCAGACTGGGTCCTGGTCCTGTTGCAGACTGGAGCCAAGTCCCGGGGTGGACTGGAGTCAGGTCCCGGTGCGGACTGGAGCCAAGTCCCGGTGCTGACTGAAGCCAAGTCCCGGTGCAGACTGGAGCCAAGTTCCGGTGCAGACTGGAGCCAAGTCCCGGTGCAGACTGGAGCCAAATCCCGGTGCGGACTAGAGCCAAGTCCTGGTGCTGACTGGAGCCAAGTCCCGGTGCGGACTAGAGCCAAGTCCTGGTGCAGACTGGAGCCAAATCCCGGTGCGGACTAGAGCCAAGTCCTGGTGCAGACTGGGGCCAAGTCCCGGTGCGTAGACTGGTGCCAAGTTCCGGTGCAGACTGGAAACAAGTCCCGGTGCAGACTGGGGCCAAGTCCCGGTGCAGACTGGAAACAAGTCCCGGTGCAGACTGCAGCCAGGTCCTGGTGCAGACTGTTGCCAAGGCCTGGTGCAGACTGGAGTCAAGTCCCGGTGCTGACTGGTGCCAAGTCCTGGTGCAGAGTGGAACCAAGTCCTGGTGCAGACTGGAGCTAAGTCCCGGTGCAGACTGTTGCCAAGTTCCGGTGTAGACTGGAACCATGTCTCGGTGCGGACTGGAACCAAGTCCTGGTGAAGGCTGGATCAAATCCCGGTGCAGACTGGAGCCAAGTCCCAGTGCTGACTGGAGCCTAGTCCCAGTGCAGACTGGAACCAAGATCCGGTGCAGACTGGAGCCAAGTCCCGGTGCAGACTGGATCAAGTCCCGGTGCAGACTGGATCAAGTCCCGGTGCAGACTGGAGCCAAGACCCGGTGCAGACTGGAGCCAAGTCCCGGTGCAGACTGGAGCCATGTCCCGGTGCAGACTGGGGCCAAGTCCTGGTGCAGACTGGAGCCAAGCCCTGGTGTGGATTGGAACCAAGTCTCAGTGCAGACTGGAGCTAGGTCCCGGGGTGCTGACTGGAGTCCTGACTGGAACCAAGTCCCGGTGCAGACTGGAGCCAAATCCCTGTGCGGACTAGAGCCAAGTCCTGGTGCAGACTGTTGCCAAGTTCCGGTGTAGACTGGAACCATGTCTCGGTGCGGACTGGAAGCAAGTCCTGGTGAAGGCTGGATCAAATCCCGGTGCAGACTGGAGCCAAGTCCCAGTGCTGACTGGAGCCTAGCCCCAGTGCAGACTGGAACCAAGATCCGGTGTAGACTTGAGCCAAGTCCCAGAGCAGACGAGAGCCAAGTCCTGGTGCAGACTGGAGCCAAGTCCCAGTGCAGACTGGAACCAAGTCCCGGTGCAGACTGGATCAAGTCCCGGTGCAGACTGGAGCCAAGACCCGGTGCAGACTGGAGCCAAGACCCGGTGCAGACTGGAGCCATGTCCCGGTGCAGACTGGGGCCAAGTCCTGGTGCAGACTGGAGCCAAGTCTCAGTGCAGACTGGAGCTAGGTCCCGGGGTGCTGACTGGAGTGCTGACTGGAACCAAGTCCCGGTGCAGACTGGAGACATGTCCTGGCGTGAACTGAGGCTAAGTCCTGGTGCAGATGGGAGCCAAGTCCTGGTGCTGACTGGAGCCAAGTCCTAGTGCTGACTGGAGCCAAGTCCCGCTGCAGACTGGAGCCAAGTCCCGCTGCAGACTGGAACCAAGTCCTGGTGCTGACTGCAGCCAGGTCCCTGTATGGAATGGAACCAAGTCTCAGTGCAGACTGGAGCTAAGTCCCGGGGTGGACTGGAGTCAGGTCCCGGTGCGGACTGGAGCCAAGTCCCGGTGCAGACTGGAGCCAAGTCCCGGTGCAGACTGGAGCCAAGTTCCGGTGCGGACTGGAGCCAAGTCCCGGTGCAGACTGGAGCCAAATCCCGGTGCGGACTAGAGCCAAGTCCTGGTGCAGACTGGAGCCAAGTCCCGGTGCGGACTAGAGCCAAGTCGTGGTGCAGACTGGAGCCAAATCCCGGTGCGGACTAGAGCCAAGTCCTGGTGCAGACTGGGGCCAAGTCCCGGTGCGTAGACTGGTGCCAAGTTCCGGTGCAGACTGGAAACAAGTCCCGGTGCAGACTGGGGCCAAGTCCCGGCGCGGAGTGGAACCAAGTCCCGGTGCAGACTGGAACCTAGTCCCGGTGCAGACTGGAAACAAGTCCCGGTGCAGACTGCAGCCAAGTCCTGGTGCAGACTGTTGCCAAGGCCTGGTGCAGACTGGAGTCAAGTCCCGGTGCTGACTGGTGCCAAGTCCTGGTGCAGAGTGGAACCAAGTCCTGGTGCAGACTGGAGCTAAGTCCCGGTGCAGACTGTTGCCAAGTTCCGGTGTAGACTGGAACCATGTCTCGGTGCGGACTGGAACCAAGTCCTGGTGAAGGCTGGATCAAATCCCGGTGCAGACTGGAGCCAAGTCCCAGTGCTGACTGGAGCCTAGTCCCAGTGCAGACTGGAACCAAGTTCCGGTGTAGACTTGAGCCAAGTCCCAGAGCAGACTAGAGCCAGGTCCTGGTGCAGACTGGTGCCAAGTCCGAGTGCAGACTGGAACCAAGTCCCGGTGCAGACTGGATCAAGTCCCGGTGCAGACTGGAGCCAAGACCCGGTGCTGACTGGAGCCAAGACCCGGTGCAGACTGGAGCCATGTCCCGGTGCAGACTGGGGCCAGGTCCTGGTGCAGACTGGGGCCAAGTCCCAGTGCGGACTGGAGCCAAGTCCCGGTGTAAACTGGACCCAAGTCCCGGTGCAGACTGGAACCAAGTTCCAGTGTAGACTTGAGCCAAGTCCCAGTGCAGACTGGAACCAAGTCCCGGTGCAGACTGGAGCCAACTCCCGGTGCAGACTGGAGCTAACTCGCGATACGGATTGGGGCCAAGACCCGGTGCAGACTGGAGCCAAGACCCGGTGCAGACTGGAGCCATGTCCCGGTGCAGACTGGGGCCAAGTCCTGGTGCAGACTGGAGCCAAGCCCTGGTGTGGTATGGAACCAAGTCTCAGTGCAGACTGGAGCTAGGTCCCGGGGTGCTGACTGGAGTGCTGACTGGAACCAAGTCCCGGTGCAGACTGGAGACATGTCCTGGCGTGAACTGAGGCTAAGTCCTGGTGCAGATGGGAGCCAAGTCCTGGTGCTGACTGGAGCCAAGTCCTAGTGCTGACTGGAGCCAAGTCCCGCTGCAGACTGGAACCAAGTCCTGGTGCTGACTGCAGCCAGGTCCCTGTATGGAATGGAACCAAGTCTCAGTGCAGACTGGAGCTAGGTCCCGGGGTGCTGACTGGAGTGCTGACTGGAACCAAGTCCCGGTACAGACTGGAGACATGTCCTGGCGTGAACTGAGGCTAAGTCCTGGTGCAGATGGGAGCCAAGTCCTGGTGCTGACTGGAGCCAAGTCCTAGTGCTGACTGGAGCCAAGTCCCGCTGCAGACTGGAACCAAGTCCTGGTGCTGACTGCAGCCAGGTCCCGGTATGGACTGGAACCAAGTCTCAGTGCAGACTGGAGCTAAGTCCCGGGGTGGACTGGAGTCAGGGCCCGGTGCGGACTGGAGCCAAAACCCGGTGCAGACTGGAGCCAAGTCCCGGTGCGGACTGGAGCCAAGTCCCGGTGCAGACTGGAGCCAAATCCCGGTGCGGACTAGAGCCAAGTCCCGGTGCTGACTGGAGCCAAGTCCCGGTGCAGACTGGGGCCAAGTCCCGGTGCGTAGACTGGTGCCAAGTTCCGGTGCAGACTGGAAACAAGTCCCGGTGCAGACTGGGGCCAAGTCCTGGCGCGGAGTGGAACCAAGTCCCGGTGCAGACTGGAACCAAGACCTGGTGCAGACTGGAGCCAAGTCCTGGTGCAGACTGGAACCAAGTCTTGCTGCAGACTGGAGCCAAGTCCCGGTGCATATTGGAACCAAGTCCTGGTGCAGACTGGGGCGTGGACCTGGTGCAGACTGGAGCCATGTCCTGGTGCAGACTGCAGTCATGTCCCGGTGCAGACTGGAGCCAAGTCCCGGTGCAGACTGGAGCCATGACCTGGTGCAGACTGTAGCCAAGTCCTGGTGCAGACTGGAACGAAGTCTTGGTGCAGACTGGAAACAAGTCCCGGTGCATATTGGAACCAAGTCCCGGTGCAGACTGGAGCCAAGACCCATTGCAGACTGGAGCCAAGTCCCAGTGCAGACTGGAGCCAAGACCTGGTGCAGACTGGAGCCAAGTCCTGGTGCAGACTGGAACGAAGTCTTGGTGCAGACTGGAAACAAGTCCCGGTGCATATTGGAACCAAGTCCTGGTGCAGACTGGGGCCTGGACCTGGTGCAGACTGGAGCCATGTCCTGGTGCAGACTGCAGTCATGTCCCGGTGCAGACTGGAGCCAAGTCCCGGTGCAGACTGGAGCCAAGTCCCGGTGCAGACTAGAACCAAGTCCTGGTGCAGACTGGAGCAAAGTCCCGGTGCAGAGTGGAGTCAAGTCCCGGTGCGGACTGGAACCAAGTCCCAGTGCAGACTGGATCTAAGTCCAGGTGCAGACTGGAGCCAAGTCCTGGTGCAGATTGGAGCCAAGTCCCGGTGCAGACTGGGTCCAAGTCCCGGTGCAGACTGGAGCCAAATCCCGGTGCAGACTTAACCAAGTCCCAGTGCAGACTGGAGCCAAGACCCGGTGCAGACTGGAGCCAAGTCCCGGTGCAGACTGGAACCAAGTCCCTGTGCAGACTGGAGCCATGTCCTGGTGCGGAGTGGAACCAAGTCCCGGTGCAGACTGGAGCCAAGCCCTGGTGTGGATTGGAACCAAGTCTCAGTGCAGACTGGAGCTAGGTCCCGGGGTGCTGACTGGAGTGCTGACTGGAACCAAGTCCCGGTACAGACTGGAGACATGTCCTGGCGTGAACTGAGGCTAAGTCCTGGTGCAGATGGGAGCCAAGTCCTAGTGCTGACTGGAGCCAAGTCCTAGTGCTGACTGGAGCCAAGTCCCGCTGCAGACTGGAACCAAGTCCTGGTGCTGACTGCAGCCAGGTCCCGGTGCGGACTAGAGCCAAGTCCTGGTGCTGACTGGAGCCAAGTCCCGGTGCAGACTGGAGCCAAGTCCCGGTGCGGACTGGAGCCAAGTCCCGGTGCAGACTGGAGCCAAATCCCGGTGCGGACTAGAGCCAAGTCCTGGTGCTGACTGGAGCCAAGTCCCGGTGCAGACTGGGGCCAAGTCCCGGTGCGTAGACTGGTGCCAAGTTCCGGTGCAGACTGGAAACAAGTCCCGTTGCAGACTGGGGCCAAGTCCCGGCGCGGAGTGGAACCAAGTCCCGGTGCAGACTGGAGCCTAGTCCCAGTGCAGGCTGGAAACAAGTCCCGGTGCAGACTGCAGCCAAGTCCTGGTGCAGACTTTTGCCAAGGCCTGGTGCAGACTGGAGTCAAGTCCCGGTGCTGACTGGTGCCAAGTCCTGGTGCAGAGTGGAACCAAGTCCTGGTGCAGACTGGAGCTAAGTCCCGGTGCAGACTGTTGCCAAGTTCCGGTGTAGACTGGAACCATGTCTCGGTGCGGACTGGAACCAAGTCCTGGTGAAGGCTGGATCAAATCCCGGTGCAGACTGGAGCCAAGTCCCAGTGCTGACTGGAGCCAAGTCCTGGTGCAGACTGGAGCCATGTCCAGGTGTAGACTGGTGCCAAGTTCCGTTGAAGACTGGAACCAACTCCCGGTGCAGACTGGGGCCAAGTCCCGGTGCGGAGTGGAACCAAGTCCCGGTGTAGACTGGAGCCAAGACCTGGTGCAGACTGGAGCCAAGTCCTGGTGCAGACTGGAACGAAGTCTTGGTGCAGACTGGAAACAAGTCCCGGTGCAGACTGGGGCCTGGACCTGGTGCAGACTGGAGCCATGTCCTGGTGCAGACTGCAGTCATGTCCCGGTGCAGACTGGAGCCAAGTTCCGGTGCAGAGTGGAGCCAAGTCCCGGTGCAGACTAGAACCAAGTCCTGGTGCAGACTGGAGCCAAGTCCCGGTGCAGAGTGGAGTCAAGTCCCGGTGCGGACTGGAACCAAGTCCTGGTGCAGACTGGAGCCAAGTCCCGGTGCAGAGTGGAGTCAAGTCCCGGTGCGGACTGGAACCAAGTCCCAGTGCAGACTGGATCTAAGTCCAGGTGCAGACTGGAGCCAAGTCCTGGTGCAGACTGGAGCCAAGTCCCGGTGCAGACTGGATCTAAGTCCAGGTGCAGAGTGGAGCCAAGTCCCGGTGCAGAGTGGAGTCAAGTCCCGGTGCGGACTGGAACCAAGTCCTGGTGCAGACTGGAGCCAAGTCCCGGTGCAGAGTGGAGTCAAGTCCCGGTGCGGACTGGAACCAAGTCCCAGTGCAGACTGGATCTAAGTCCAGGTGCGGACTGGAACCAAGTCCCAGTGCAGACTGGATCTAAGTCCAGGTGCAGACTGGAGCCAAGTCCTGGTGCAGACTGGAGCCAAGTCCCGGTGCAGACTGGAGCCAAATCCCGGTGCAGACTGGAACCAAGTCCCAGTGCAGACTGGAGCCAAGACCCGGTGCAGACTGGAGCCAAGTCCCGGTGCAGACTGGAACCAAGTCCCTGTGCAGACTGGAGCCATGTCCTGGTGCGGAGTGGAACCAAGTCCCGGTGCAGACTGGACCTAAGCCCTGGTGTGGATTGGAACCAAGTCTCAGTGCAGACTGGAGCTAGGTCCCGGGGTGCTGACTGGAGTGCTGACTGGAACCAAGTCCCGGTACAGACTGGAGACATGTCCTGGCGTGAACTGAGGCTAAGTCCTGGTGCAGATGGGAGCCACGTCCTGGTGCTGACTGGAGCCAAGTCCTAGTGCTGACTGGAGCCAAGTCCTAGTGCTGACTGGAGCCAAGTCCCGCTGCAGACTGGAACCAAGTCCTGGTGCTGACTGCAGCCAGGTCCCGGTATGGACTGGAACCAAGTCTCAGTGCAGACTGGAGCTAAGTCCCGGGGTGGACTGGAGTCAGGTCCCGGTGCGGACTGGAGCCAAGTCCCGGTGCTGACTGGAGCCAAGTCCCGGTGCAGACTGGAGCCAAGTCCCGGTGCAGACTGGAGCCAAGTCCCTGTGCAGACTGGAGCCATGTCCTGGTGCGGAGTGGAACCAAGTCCCGGTGCAGACTGGACCTAAGCCCTGGTGTGGATTGGAACCAAGTCTCAGTGCAGACTGGAGCTAGGTCCCGGGGTGCTGACTGGAGTGCTGACTGGAACCAAGTCCCGGTACAGACTGGAGACATGTCCTGGCGTGAACTGAGGCTAAGTCCTGGTGCAGATGGGAGCCACGTCCTGGTGCTGACTGGAGCCAAGTCCTAGTGCTGACTGGAGCCAAGTCCTAGTGCTGACTGGAGCCAAGTCCCGCTGCAGACTGGAACCAAGTCCTGGTGCTGACTGCAGCCAGGTCCCGGTATGGACTGGAACCAAGTCTCAGTGCAGACTGGAGCTAAGTCCCGGGGTGGACTGGAGTCAGGTCCCGGTGCGGACTGGAGCCAAGTCCCGGTGCTGACTGGAGCCAAGTCCCGGTGCAGACTGGAGCCAAGTCCCGGTGCAGACTGGAGCCAAGTCCCGGTGCAGACTGGAGCCAAATCCCGGTGCGGACTAGAGCCAAGTCCTGGTGCTGACTGGAGCCAAGTCCCGGTGCGGACTGGGGCCAAGTCCCGGTGCGTAGACTGGTGCCAAGTTCCGGTGCAGACTGGAAACAAGTCCCGGTGCAGACTGGGGCCAAGTCCCGGCGCGGAGTGGAACCAAGTCCCGGTGCAGACTGGAACCTAGTCCCAGTGCAGGCTGGAAACAAGTCCCGGTGCAGACTGCAGCCAAGTCCTGGTGCAGACTGCAGTCATGTACCGGTGCAGACTGGAGCCAAGTCCCGGTGCAGACTGGAGCCAAGACCTGGTGCAGACTGGAGCCAAGTCCTGGTGCAGACTGGAACGAAGTCTTGGTGCAGACTGGAAACAAGTCCCGGTGCATATTGGAACCAAGTCCCGGTGCAGACTGGAGCCAAGACCCGGTGCAGACTGGAGCCAAGTCCCAGTGCAGACTGGAGCCAAGACCTGGTGCAGACTGGAGCCAAGTCCTGGTGCAGACTGGAACGAAGTCTTGGTGCAGACTGGAAACAAGTCCCGGTGCATATTGGAACCAAGTCCTGGTGCAGACTGGGGCCTGGACCTGGTGCAGACTGGAGCCATGTCCTGGTGCAGACTGCAGTCATGTCCCGGTGCAGACTGGAGCCAAGTCCCGGTGCAGACTGGAGCCAAGTCCCGGTGCAGACTAGAACCAAGTCCTGGTGCAGACTGGAGCCAAGTCCCGGTGCAGAGTGGAGTCAAGTCCCGGTGCGGACTGGAACCAAGTCCCAGTGCAGACTGGATCTAAGTCCAGGTGCAGACTGGAGCCAAGTCCTGGTGCAGATTGGAGCCAAGTCCGGGTGCAGACTGGTGCAAAGTTCTGGTGCAGACTGGATCCTAGTCCCGGTGCAGACTGGGTCCAAGTCCCGGTGCAGACTGGAGCCAAATCCCGGTGCAGACTGAAACCAAGTCCCAGTGCAGACTGGAGCCAAGACCCGGTGCAGACTGGAGCCAAGTCCCGGTGCAGACTGGAACCAAGTCCCTGTGCAGACTGGAGCCATGTCCTGGTGCGGAGTGGAACCAAGTCCCGGTGCAGACTGGAGCCAAGCCCTGGTGTGGATTGGAACCAAGTCTCAGTGCAGACTGGAGCTAGGTCCCGGGGTGCTGACTGGAGTGCTGACTGGAACCAAGTCCCGGTACAGACTGGAGACATGTCCTGGCGTGAACTGAGGCTAAGTCCTGGTGCAGATGGGAGCCAAGTCCTGGTGCTGACTGGAGCCAAGTCCTAGTGCTGACTGGAGCCAGGTCCCGCTGCAGAATGGAACCAAGTCCTGGTGCTGACTGCAGCCAGGTCCCGGTATGGACTGGAACCAAGTCTCAGTGCAGACTGGAGCTAAGTCCCGGGGTGGACTGGAGTCAGGGCCCGGTGCGGACTGGAGCCAAGTCCCGGTGCAGACTGGAGCCAAGTCCCGGTGCGGACTGGAGCCAAGTCCCGGTGCAGACTGGAGCCAAATCCCGGTGCGGACTAGAGCCAAGTCCCGGTGCTGACTGGAGCCAAGTCCCGGTGCAGACTGGGGCCAAGTCCCGGTGCGTAGACTGGTGCCAAGTTCCGGTGCAGACTGGAAACAAGTCCCGGTGCAGACTGGGGCCAAGTCCCGGCGCGGAGTGGAACCAAGTCCCGGTGCAGACTGGAGCCTAGTCCCAGTGCAGGCTGGAAACAAGTCCCGGTGCAGACTGCAGCCAAGTCCTGGTGCAGACTCTTGCCAAGGCCTGGTGTAGACTGGAGTCAAGTCCCGGTGCTGACTGGTGCCAAGTCCTGGTGCAGAGTGGAACCAAGTCCTGGTGCAGACTGGAGCTAAGTCCCGGTGCAGACTGTTGCCAAGTTCCGGTGTAGACTGGAACCATGTCTCGGTGCGGACTGGAACCAAGTCCTGGTGAAGGCTGGATCAAATCCCGGTGCAGACTGGAGCCAAGTCCCAGTGCTGACTGGAGCCAAGTCCTGGTGCAGACTGGAGCCATGTCCAGGTGTAGACTGGTGCCAAGTTCCGTTGAAGACTGGAACCAACTCCCGGTGCAGACTGGGGCCAAGTCCCGGTGCGGAGTGTAACCAAGTCCCGGTGCAGACTGGAGCCAACACCCGGTGCAGACTGGAGCCAAGTCCCAGTGCAGACTGGAGCCAAGACCTGGTGCAGACTGGAGCCAAGTCCTGGTGCAGACTGGAACCAAGTTCCGGTGCAGACTGGGGCCTGGACCTGGTGCAGGCTGTAGCCAAGTCCTGGTGCTGACTGGAACCAAGTCCCGGTGCAGAGTGGAGCCACGTCCCAGTGCAGACTGGAACCAAGTCCCGGTGCGGACTGGAGCCAAGAACTGGTGCAGACTGGAGCCAAGTCCCAGTGCAGACTGGAACCAAGTCCCTGTGCAGACTGGAGCCAAGTCCTGGTGCAGACTGGAACGAAGTCTTGGTGCAGACTGGAAACAAGTCCCGGTGCATATTGGAACCAAGTCCCGGTGCAGACTGGAGCCAAGACCCGGTGCAGACTGGAGCCAAGTCCCAGTGCAGACTGGAGCCAAGACCTGGTGCAGACTGGAGCCAAGTCCTGGTGCAGACTGGAACGAAGTCTTGGTGCAGACTGGAAACAAGTCCCGGTGCATATTGGAACCAAGTCCTGGTGCAGACTGGGGCCTGGACCTGGTGCAGACTGGAGCCATGTCCTGGTGCAGACTGCAGTCATGTCCCGGTGCAGACTGGAGCCAAGTCCCGGTGCAGACTGGAGCCAAGTCCCGGTGCAGACTAGAACCAAGTCCTGGTGCAGACTGGAGCCAAGTCCCGGTGCAGAGTGGAGTCAAGTCCCGGTGCGGACTGGAACCAAGTCCCAGTGCAGACTGGATCTAAGTCCAGGTGCAGACTGGAGCCAAGTCCTGGTGCAGATTGGAGCCAAGTCCGGGTGCAGACTGGTGCAAAGTTCTGGTGCAGACTGGATCCTAGTCCCGGTGCAGACTGGGTCCAAGTCCCGGTGCAGACTGGAGCCAAATCCCGGTGCAGACTGAAACCAAGTCCCAGTGCAGACTGGAGCCAAGACCCGGTGCAGACTGGAGCCAAGTCCCGGTGCAGACTGGAACCAAGTCCCTGTGCAGACTGGAGCCATGTCCTGGTGCGGAGTGGAACCAAGTCCCGGTGCAGACTGGAGCCAAGCCCTGGTGTGGATTGGAACCAAGTCTCAGTGCAGACTGGAGCTAGGTCCCGGGGTGCTGACTGGAGTGCTGACTGGAACCAAGTCCCGGTACAGACTGGAGACATGTCCTGGCGTGAACTGAGGCTAAGTCCTGGTGCAGATGGGAGCCAAGTCCTGGTGCTGACTGGAGCCAAGTCCTAGTGCTGACTGGAGCCAGGTCCCGCTGCAGAATGGAACCAAGTCCTGGTGCTGACTGCAGCCAGGTCCCGGTATGGACTGGAACCAAGTCTCAGTGCAGACTGGAGCTAAGTCCCGGGGTGGACTGGAGTCAGGGCCCGGTGCGGACTGGAGCCAAGTCCCGGTGCAGACTGGAGCCAAGTCCCGGTGCGGACTGGAGCCAAGTCCCGGTGCAGACTGGAGCCAAATCCCGGTGCGGACTAGAGCCAAGTCCCGGTGCTGACTGGAGCCAAGTCCCGGTGCAGACTGGGGCCAAGTCCCGGTGCGTAGACTGGTGCCAAGTTCCGGTGCAGACTGGAAACAAGTCCCGGTGCAGACTGGGGCCAAGTCCCGGCGCGGAGTGGAACCAAGTCCCGGTGCAGACTGGAGCCTAGTCCCAGTGCAGGCTGGAAACAAGTCCCGGTGCAGACTGCAGCCAAGTCCTGGTGCAGACTCTTGCCAAGGCCTGGTGTAGACTGGAGTCAAGTCCCGGTGCTGACTGGTGCCAAGTCCTGGTGCAGAGTGGAACCAAGTCCTGGTGCAGACTGGAGCTAAGTCCCGGTGCAGACTGTTGCCAAGTTCCGGTGTAGACTGGAACCATGTCTCGGTGCGGACTGGAACCAAGTCCTGGTGAAGGCTGGATCAAATCCCGGTGCAGACTGGAGCCAAGTCCCAGTGCTGACTGGAGCCAAGTCCTGGTGCAGACTGGAGCCATGTCCAGGTGTAGACTGGTGCCAAGTTCCGTTGAAGACTGGAACCAACTCCCGGTGCAGACTGGGGCCAAGTCCCGGTGCGGAGTGTAACCAAGTCCCGGTGCAGACTGGAGCCAACACCCGGTGCAGACTGGAGCCAAGTCCCAGTGCAGACTGGAGCCAAGACCTGGTGCAGACTGGAGCCAAGTCCTGGTGCAGACTGGAACCAAGTTCCGGTGCAGACTGGGGCCTGGACCTGGTGCAGGCTGTAGCCAAGTCCTGGTGCTGACTGGAACCAAGTCCCGGTGCAGAGTGGAGCCACGTCCCAGTGCAGACTGGAACCAAGTCCCGGTGCGGACTGGAGCCAAGAACTGGTGCAGACTGGAGCCAAGTCCCAGTGCAGACTGGAACCAAGTCCCTGTGCAGACTGGAGCCAAGTCCTGGTGCAGACTGGAACGAAGTCTTGGTGCAGACTGGAAACAAGTCCCGGTGCATATTGGAACCAAGTCCCGGTGCAGACTGGGGCCTGGACCTGGTGCAGACTGCAGTCATGTCCCGGTGCAGACTGGAGCCAAGTCCCGGTGCAGAGTGGAGCCAAGTCCCGGTGCAGACTAGAACCAAGTCCTGGTGCAGACTGGAGCCAAGTCCCGGTGCAGAGTGGAGTCAAGTCCCGGTGCGGACTGGAACCAAGTCCCAGTGCAGACGGATGCAACATCCAAATGCAGACAGGAAACAAGTCCAAGTGCAGACTGGAGCCAAGTCCCGGTGCAGAGTGGAACCATGTCCCGGTGTAGACTGGAGCCAAGTCCCGGTGCAGACTAGAGCCGAGTCCCGGAGCGTAGTGGAACCAAGTCCTGGTGCAGACTGGAGCTAAGTCCCGGTGCAGACTGTTGCCAAGTTCCGGTGTAGACTGGAACCATGTCTCGGTGCGGACTGGAACCAACTCCTGGTGAAGGCTGGATCAAATCCCAGTGCAGACTGGAGCCAAGTCCCAGTGCAGACTGGAGCCAAGTCCTAGTGCAGACTGGATCAAGTCCCGGTGCAGACTGGAGCCAAGTCCCAGTGCAGACTGGAGACGAGTCCCGGTGTAAACTGGACCCAAGTCCCGTTGCAGACTGGAACCAAGACCCGGTGCAGACTGCGGCCAGGTCCTGGTGCAGACTGGGGCCAAGTCCCAGTGCGGACTGTAGCCAAGTCCCGGTGCAGACTGGGGCCAGGTCCTGGTGCAGACTGGGGCCAAGTCCCAGTGCGGACTGCAGCCAAGTCCCGGTATAAACTGGACCCAAGTCCCGGTGCAGACTGGAACCAAGTTCCAGTGTAGACTTGAGCCAAGTCCCAGTGCAGACTAGAGCCAAGTCCTGTTGCAGACTGGAGCCAAGTCCCGGTGCAGACTGGAGCCAACTCCCGGTGCAGACTGGAGCCAACTCCCGGTGCAGACGGATGCAACATCCAAATGCAGACAGGAAACAAGTCCAAGTGCAGACTGGAGCCAAGTCCCGGTGCAGAGTGGAACCATGTCCCGGTGTAGACTGGAGCCAAGTCCCGGTGCAGACTAGAGCCGAGTCCCGGAGCGTAGTGGAACCAAGTCCTGGTGCAGACTGGAGCTAAGTCCCGGTGCAGACTGTTGCCAAGTTCCGGTGTAGACTGGAACCATGTCTCGGTGCGGACTGGAACCAACTCCTGGTGAAGGCTGGATCAAATCCCGGTGCAGACTGGAGCCAAGTCCCAGTGCAGACTGGAGCCAAGTCCTAGTGCAGACTGGATCAAGTCCCGGTGCAGACTGGACCCAAGTCCCGGTGCAGACTGGAACCAAGACCCGGTGCAGACTGCGGCCAGGTCCTGGTGCAGACTGGGGCCAAGTCCCAGTGCGGACTGTAGCCAAGTCCCGGTGCAGACTGGGGCCAGGTCCTGGTGCAGACTGGGGCCAAGTCCCAGTGCGGACTGCAGCCAAGTCCCGGTATAAACTGGACCCAAGTCCCGGTGCAGACTGGAACCAAGTTCCGGTGCAGACTAGAGCCAAGTCCTGTTGCAGACTGGAGCCAAGTCCCGGTGCAGACTGGAACCAAGTCCCGGTGCAGACTGGAGCTAACTCCCGATGCGGATTGGGGCCAAGACCCGGTGCAGACTGGAGCCAAGTCCCGGTGCAGACTGGACCAAGTCCCGGTGCAGACTGGAGCCTTGTTCCGGTGTAGACTGGTGCCAAGTTCCGGTGCAGTCTGGAACCAAGTCCCAGTGCAGACTGGAGCCATGTCCCGGTGTAGACTGGAGCCAAGTTCCGGTGCAGACCGAAGCCAAGTACTGGTGCAGACTAGAACCAAGTCCTGGTGCAGACTGGAGCCAAGTCCTGGTGCAGACTGGAGCCAAGTCCTGGTGCAGACTGGAGCCAAGTCCTGTTGCAGACTCGGGCCAGGTCCCGGTGCAGACTGGAGCCAAGACCCGGTGCAGACTGGAGCCAAGTCCTGGTGCAGACTGGAACCAAGTCTTGCTGCAGACTGGAGCCAAGTCCCGGTGCATATTGGAACCAAGTCCTGGTGCAGACTGGGGCCTGGACCTGGTGCAGGCTGTAGCCAAGTCCTGGTGCTGACTGGATCCAAGTCCCGGTGCAGAGTGGAGCCACGTCCCAGTGCAGACTGGAACCAAGTTCCGGTGTAGACTTGAGCCAAGTCCCAGAGCAGACTAGAGCCAAGTCCTGGTGCAGACTGGAGCCTTGTCCCGGTGTAGACTGGTGCCAAGTCCGGGTGCAGACTGGATCCTAGTCCCGGTGCAGACTGGGTCCAAGTCCCGGTGCAGACTGGAGCCAAATCCCGGTGCAGACTGGAACCAAGTCCCAGTGCAGACTGGAGCCAAGACCCGGTGAAGACTGGAGCCAAGTCCCGGTGCAGCCTGGAACCAAGTGCCTGTGCAGACTGGAGCCATGTCCTGGTGCGGAGTGTAACCAAGTCCCGGTGCAGACTGGAGCCAAGCCCTGGTGTGGATTGGAACCAAGTCTCAGTGCAGACTGGAGCTAGGTCCCGGGGTGCTGACTGGAGTGCTGACTGGAACCAAGTCCCGGTACAGACTGGAGACATGTCCTGGCGTGAACTGAGGCTAAGTCCTGGTGCAGATGGGAGCCAAGTCCTGGTGCTGACTGGAGCCAAGTCCTAGTGCTGACTGGAGCCAAGTCCCGCTGCAGACTGGAACCAAGTCCTGGTGCTGACTGCAGCCAGGTCCCGGTATGGACTGGAACCAAGTCTCAGTGCAGACTGGAGCTAAGTCCCGGGGTGGACTGGAGTCAGGTCCTGGTGCGGACTGGAGCCAAGTCCTGGTGCTGACTGGAGCCAAGTCCTAGTGCTGACTGGAGCCAAGTCCCGCTGCAGACTGGAACCAAGTCCTGGTGCTGACTGCAGCCAGGTCCCGGTATGGACTGGAACCAAGTCTCAGTGCAGACTGGAGCTAAGTCCCGGGGTGGACTGGAGTCAGGTCCTGGTGCGGACTGGAGCCAAGTCCCGGTGCTGACTGGAGCTTAGTCCCGGTGCACACTGGAGCCAAGTCCCGGTGCGGACTGGAGCCAAGTCCCGGTGCAGACTGGAGCCAAATCCCGGTGCGGACTAGAGCCAAGTCCTGGTGCAGACTGGAGCCTTGTCCCGGTGTAGACTGGTGCCAAGTCCGGGTGCAGACTGGATCCTAGTCCCGGTGCAGACTGGGTCCAAGTCCCGGTGCAGACTGGAGCCAAATCCCGGTGCAGACTGGAACCAAGTCCCAGTGCAGACTGGAGCCAAGACCCGGTGAAGACTGGAGCCAAGTCCCGGTGCAGCCTGGAACCAAGTGCCTGTGCAGACTGGAGCCATGTCCTGGTGCGGAGTGTAACCAAGTCCCGGTGCAGACTGGAGCCAAGCCCTGGTGTGGATTGGAACCAAGTCTCAGTGCAGACTGGAGCTAGGTCCCGGGGTGCTGACTGGAGTGCTGACTGGAACCAAGTCCCAGTACAGACTGGAGACATGTCCTGGCGTGAACTGAGGCTAAGTCCTGGTGCAGATGGGAGCCAAGTCCTGGTGCTGACTGGAGCCAAGTCCTAGTGCTGACTGGAGCCAAGTCCCGCTGCAGACTGGAACCAAGTCCTGGTGCTGACTGCAGCCAGGTCCCGGTATGGACTGGAACCAAGTCTCAGTGCAGACTGGAGCTAAGTCCCGGGGTGGACTGGAGTCAGGTCCTGGTGCGGACTGGAGCCAAGTCCTGGTGCTGACTGGAGCCAAGTCCTAGTGCTGACTGGAGCCAAGTCCCGCTGCAGACTGGAACCAAGTCCTGGTGCTGACTGCAGCCAGGTCCCGGTATGGACTGGAACCAAGTCTCAGTGCAGACTGGAGCTAAGTCCCGGGGTGGACTGGAGTCAGGTCCTGGTGCGGACTGGAGCCAAGTCCCGGTGCTGACTGGAGCTTAGTCCCGGTGCACACTGGAGCCAAGTCCCGGTGCGGACTGGAGCCAAGTCCCGGTGCAGACTGGAGCCAAATCCCGGTGCGGACTAGAGCCAAGTCCTGGTGCTGACTGGAGCCAAGTCCCGGTGCAGACTGGGGCCAAGTCCCGGTGCGTAGACTGGTGCCAAGTTCCGGTGCAGACTGGAAACAAGTCCCGGTGCAGACTGGGGCCAAGTCCCGGCGCGGAGTGGAACCAAGTCCCGGTGCAGACTGGAGCCTAGTCCCAGTGCAGGCTGGAAACAAGTCCCGGTGCAGACTGCAGCCAAGTCCTGGTGCAGACTCTTGCCAAGGCCTGGTGCAGACTGGAGTCAAGTCCCGGTGCTGACTGGTGCCAAGTCCTGGTGCAGAGTGGAACCAAGTCCTGGTGCAGACTGGAGCTAAGTCCCGGTGCAGACTGTTGCCAAGTTCCGGTGTAGACTGGAACCATGTCTCGGTGCGGACTGGAACCAAGTCCTGGTGAAGGCTGGATCAAATCCCGGTGCAGACTGGAGCCAAGTCCCAGTGCAGACTGGAACCAAGTTCCGGTGTAGACTTGAGCCAAGTCCCAGAGCAGACTAGAGCCAAGTCCTGGTGCAGACTGGAGCCAAGACCCGGTGCAGACTGGAGCTAACTCCCGATGCGGATTGGGGCCAAGACCCGGTGCGGACTGGAGCCAAGTCCCGGTGCAGACTGGAAACAAGTCCCGGTGTAGACTGGACCAAGTCCCGGTGCAAACTGGAGCCAAGTCCTGGTGCAAACTGGAGCCAAGTCCTGGTGCAGACTGGAGCCTTGTCCCGGTGTAGACTGGTGCCAAGGTCCGGTGCAGTCTGGAACCAAGTCCCAGTGCAGACTGGAGCCATGTTCCGGTGTAGACTGGAGCCAAGTTCCGGTGCAGACCGAAGCCAAGTCGTGGTGCAGACTGGAGCCAAGTCCTGGTGCAGACTGGAGCCATGTCCAGGTGTAGACTGGTGCCAAGTTCCGTTGCAGACTGGAACCAACTCCCGGTGCAGACTGGGGCCAAGTCCCGGTGCGGAGTGGAACCAAGTCCCGGTGCAGACTGGAGCCAAGACCCGGTGCAGACTGGAGCCAAGTCCCAGTGCAGACTGGAGCCAAGTCCTGGTGCAAACTGGAGCCAAGTCCTGGTGCAGACTGGAGCCTTGTCCCGGTGTAGACTGGTGCCAAGGTCCGGTGCAGTCTGGAACCAAGTCCCAGTGCAGACTGGAGCCATGTCCCGGTGTAGACTGGAGCCAAGTTCCGGTGCAGACCGAAGCCAAGTCGTGGTGCAGACTGGAGCCAAGTCCTGGTGCAGACTGGAGCCATGTCCAGGTGTAGACTGGTGCCAAGTTCCGTTGCAGACTGGAACCAACTCCCGGTGCAGACTGGGGCCAAGTCCCGGTGCGGAGTGGAACCAAGTCCCGGTGCAGACTGGAGCCAACTCCCGGTGCAGACTGGAGCTAACTCCCGATGCGGATTGGGGCCAAGACCCGGTGCGGACTGGAGCCAAGTCCCGGTGCAGACTGGAAACAAGTCCCGGTGTAGACTGGACCAAGTCCCGGTGCAAACTGGAGCCAAGTCCTGGTGCAAACTGGAGCCAAGTCCTGGTGCAGACTGGAGCCTTGTCCCGGTGTAGACTGGTGCCAAGGTCCGGTGCAGTCTGGAACCAAGTCCCAGTGCAGACTGGAGCCATGTCCTGGTGTAGACTGGAGCCAAGTTCCGGTGCAGACCGAAGCCAAGTCGTGGTGCAGACTGGAGCCAAGTCCTGGTGCAGACTGGAGCCATGTCCAGGTGTAGACTGGTGCCAAGTTCCGTTGCAGACTGGAACCAACTCCCGGTGCAGACTGGGGCCAAGTCCCGGTGCAGACTGGAACCAAGTCTTGCTGCAGACTGGAGCCAAGTCCCGGTGCATATTGGAACCAAGTCCTGGTGCAGACTGGGGCCTGGACCTAGTGCAGGCTGTAGCCAAGTCCTGGTGCTGACTGGAACCAAGTCCCGGTGCAGAGTGCAGCTACGTCCCAGTGCAGACTGGAACCAAGTCCCGGTGCGGACTGGAGCCAAGAACTGGTGCAGACTGGAGCCAAGTCCCAGTGCTGACTGGAATCAAGTCCCGCTGCAGACTGGAGACATGTCCTGGCGTGAACTGAGGCTATGTCCTGGTGCAGATGGGAGCCAAGTCCTGGTGCTGACTGGAGCCAAGTCCTAGTGCTGACTGGAGCCAAGTCCCGCTGCAGACTGGAACCAAGTCCTGGTGCTGACTGCAGCCAGGTCCCGGTATGGACTGGAACCAAGTCTCAGTGCAGACTGGAGCTAAGTCCCGGGGTGGACTGGAGTCAGGTCCCGGTGCGGACTGGAGCCAAGTCCCGGTGCTGACTGGAGCCAAGTCCCGGTGCAGACTGGAGCCAAGTCCCGGTGCGGACTGGAGCCAAGTCCCGGTGCAAACTGGAGCCAAATCCCGGTGCGGACTAGAGCCAAGTCCTGGTGCTGACTGGAGCCAAGTCCCGGTGCAGACTGGGGCCAAGTCCCGGTGCGTAGACTGGTGCCAAGTTCCGGTGCAGACTGGAAACAAGTCCCGGTGCAGACTGGGGCCAAGTCCCGGCGCGGAGTGGAACCAAGTCCCGGTGCAGACTGGAGCCTAGTCCCAGTGCAGGCTGGAAACAAGTCCCGGTGCAGACTGCAGCCAAGTCCTGGTGCAGACTGTTGCCAAGGCCTGGTGCAGACTGGAGTCAAGTCTCGGTGCTGACTGGTGCCAAGTCCTGGTGCAGAGTGGAACCAAGTCCTGGTGCAGACTGGAGCTAAGTCCCGGTGCAGACTGTTGCCAAGTTCCGGTGTAGACGGGAACCATGTCTCGGTGCGGACTGGAACCAAGTCCTGGTGAAGGCTGGATCAAATCCCGGTGCAGACTGGAGCCAAGTCCCAGTGCTGACTGGAGCCTAGTCCCAGTGCAGACTGGAACCAAGTTCCGGTGTAGACTTGAGCCAAGTCCCAGAGCAGACTATAGCCAAGTCCTGGTGCAGACTGGAGCCAAGTCCCAGTGCAGACTGGAGCCAAGACCCGGTGCAGACTGGAACCAACTCCCGGTGCAGACTGGAGCTAACTCCCGATGCGGATTGGGGCCAAGACCCGGTGCGGACTGGAGCCAAGTCCCGGTGCAGACTGGAAACAAGTCCCGGTGCAAACTGGAGCCAAGTCCTTGTGCAGACTGGAGCCTTGTCCCGGTGTAGACTGGTGCCAAGTTCCGGTGCAGTCTGGAACCAAGTCCCAGTGCAGACTGGAGCCATGTCCCGGTGTAGACTGGAGCCAAGTTCCGGTGCAGACCGAAGCCAAGTCGTGGTGCAGACTGGAGCCAAGTCCTGGTGCAGACTGGAGCCATGTCCAGGTGTAGACTGGTGCCAAGTTCCGTTGCAGACTGGAACCAACTCCCGGTGCAGACTGGGGCCAAGTCCCGGTGCGGAGTGGAACCAAGTCCCGGTGCAGACTGGAGCCAAGACCCGGTGCAGACTGGAGCCAAGTCCCAGTGCAGACTGGAGCCAAGTCCTGGTGCAGACTGGAACCAAGTTCCGGTGCAGACTGGGTCCTGGACCTGGTGCAGGCTGTAGCCAAGTCCTGGTGCTGACTGGAACCAAGTCCCTGTGCATATTGGAACCAAGCCCTGGTGCAGACTGGGGCCTGGACCTGGTGCAGGCTGTAGCAAAGTCCTGGTGCTGACTGGAACCAAGTCCCGGTGCAGAGTGGAGCCACGTCCCAGTGCAGACTGGAACCAAGTCCCGGTGCGGACTGGAGCCAAGAACTGGTGCAGACTGGAGCCAAGTCCCAGTGCAGACTGGAACCAAGTCCCTGTGCAGACTGGAGCCAAGTCCTGGTGCAGACTGGAACGAAGTCTTGGTGCAGACTGGAAACAAGTCCCGGTGCATATTGGAACCAAGTCCCGGTGCAGACTGGGGCCTGGACCTGGTGCAGACTGGAGCCATGTCCTGGTGCAGACTGCAGTCATGTCCCGGTGCAGACTGGAGCCAAGTCCCGATGCAGAGTGGAGCCAAGTCCCGGTGCAGACTCGAACCAAGTTCTGGTGCAGACTGGAGCCAAGTCCCGGTGCAGAGTGGAGTCAAGTCCCGGTGCAGACTGGGGCCAAGTCCTGGTGCGGAGTGGAACCAAGTCCCGGTGCAGACTGGAGCCAAGACCCGGTGCAGACTGGAGCCAAGTCCCGGTGCAGACTGGAACGAAGTCTTGGTGCAGACTGGAAACAAGTCCCGGTGCATATTGGAACCAAGTCCCGGTGCAGACTGGGGCCTGGACCTGGTGCAGACTGGAGCCATGTCCTGGTGCAGACTGCAGTCATGTCCCGGTGCAGACTGGAGCCAAGTCCCGGTGCAGAGTGGAGCCAAGTCCCGGTGCAGACTCGAACCAAGTCCTGGTGCAGACTGGAGCCAAGTCCCAGTGCAGAGTGGAGTCAAGTCCCGGTGCAGACTGGAACCAAGTCCCAGTGCAGATGGATGCAACATCCAAATGCAGACAGGAAACAAGTCCAAGTGCAGACTGGAGCCAAGTCCCGGTGCAGAGTGGAACCATGTCCCGGTGTAGACTGGAGCCAAGTCCCGGTGCAGACTAGAGCCGAGTCCCGGAGCGTAGTGGAACCAAGTCCTGGTGCAGACTGGAGCTAAGTCCCGGTGCAGACTGTTGCCAAGTTCCGGTGTAGACTGGAACCATGTCTCGGTGCGGACTGGAACCAACTCCTGGTGAAGGCTGGATCAAATCCCGGTGCAGACTGGAGCCAAGTCCCAGTGCAGACAGGAACCAAGTTCCGGTGTAGACTTGAGCCAAGTCCCAGAGCAGACTAGAGCCAAGTCCTGGTGCAGACTGTAACCAAGTCCTAGTGCAGACTGGATCAAGTCCCGGTGCAGACTGGAGCCAAGACCCGGTGCAGACTGGAGCCAAGACCCGGTGCAGACTGGAGCCAGGTCCTGGTGCAGACTCGAGCCAAGTCCCAGTGCGGACTGGAGCCAAGTCCCGGTGTAAACTGGACCCAGGTCCCGGTGCAGACTGGAACCAAGACCCGGTGCAGACTGGGGCCAGGGCCTGGTGCAGACTGGGGCCAAGTCCCAGTGCGGACTGTAGCCAAGTCCCGGTGCAGACTGGGGCCAGGTCCTGGTGCAGACTGGGGCCAAGTCCCAGTGCGGACTGGAGCCAAGTCCCGGTATAAACTGGACCCAAGTCCCGGTGCAGACTGGAACCAAGTTCCGGTGTAGACTTGAGCCAAGTCCCAGTGCAGACTAGAGCCAAGTCCCGGTGCAGATTGGAGCTAAGTCCCAGTGCAGACTGGAGCCAAGTCCCGGTGCAGACTGGAGCCAACTCCCGGTGCAGACTGGAGCTAACTCCCGATGCGGATTGGGGCCAAGACCCGGTGCGGACTGGAGCCAAGTCCCGGTGCAGACTGGAGCCAAGTCCCGGTGCAGACTGGACCAAGTCCCGGTGCAGACTGGAGCCTTGTTCCGGTGTAGACTGGTGCCAAGTTCCGGTGCAGTCTGGAACCAAGTCCCAGTGCAGACTGGAGCCAAGTTCCGGTGCAGACCGAAGCCAAGTCCTGGTGCAGACTAGAACCAAGTCCTGGTGCAGACTGGAGCCAAGTCCTGGTGCAGACTGGAGCCAAGTCCTGGTGCAGACTGGAGCCAAGACCCGGTGCAGACTGGAGCCCAGTCCTGGTGCAGACTGGAACCAAGTCTTGCTGCAGACTGGAGCCAAGTCCCGGTGCATATTGGAACCAAGTCCTGGTGCAGACTGGGGCCTGGACCTGGTGCAGGCTGTAGCCAAGTCCTGGTGCTGACTGGATCCAAGTCCCGGTGCGGAGTGGAGCCACGTCCCAGTGCAGACTGGAACCAAGTCCCTGTGCAGACTGGAGCCAAGTCCTGGTGCAGACTGGAACGAAGTCTTGGTGCAGACTGGAACCAAGTCCCGGTGCATATTGGAACCAAGTCCTGGTGCAGACTGGGGCCTGGACCTGGTGCAGACTGGAGCCATGTCCTGGTGCAGACTGCAGTCATGTCCCGGTGCAGACTGGAGCCAAGTCCCGGTGCAGAGTGGAGCCAAGTCCCAGTGCAGACTAGAACCAAGTCCTGGTGCAGACTGGAGCCAAATCCCGGTGCAGAGTGGAGTCAAGTCCCGGTGCGGACTGGAACCAAGTCCCAGTGCAGACGGATGCAACATCCAAATGCAGACAGGAAACAAGTCCAAGTGCAGACTGGAGCCAAGTCCCGGTGCAGAGTGGAACCAAGTCCCGGTGTAGACTGGAGCTAAGTCCTGGTGCAGACTAGAGCCGAGTCCCGGAGCGTAGTGGAACCAAGTCCCAGTGCAGACTGGAACCAAGTCCCAGTGCAGACTGGATCTAAGTCCAGGTGCAGACTGGTGCAAAGTCCTGGTGCAGACTGGATCCTAGTCCCGGTGCAGACTGGGGCCAAGTCCCCGTCCGGAGTGGAACCAAGTCCCGGTGCAGACTGAAACCAAGTCCTGATGCAGACTGTGGCCAAGTCCCGGCGCAGAGTGGAACCAAGTCCCGGTGTCGACTGGAAACAAAGTCCCGGTGCGGACTGGACCAAGTCCCGGTGCAGATTGGAGCGAAGTCCAGGTGCAAACTGGAGCCAAGTCCCGGTGCAGACTGGAGCCAAGTCCTGGTGCAGACTGGTGCCAAGTTCCGGTGCAGATTGGAGCCAAGTCCTGGTGCAGACTGGAACCAAGTCCCAGTGCAGACTGGAGCCAAGTGCCGGTGGAGACTGTAACCAAGTCCCGGTGCAGACTGGGTCCAAGTCCCGGTGCAGACTGGAGCCAAAACCCGGTGCAGACTGGAACCAAGTCCCAGTGCAGACTGGAGCCTAGACCCGGTGCAGACTGGAGCCAAGTCCCGGTGCAGACTGGAACCAAGTCCCTGTGCAGACTGGAGCCATGCCCTGGTGTGGATTGGAACCAAGTCTCAGTGCAGACTGGAGCTAGGTCCCGGGGTGCTGATTGGAGTGCTGACTGGAACCACGTCCCGGTACAGACTGGAGACATGTCCTGGCGTGAACTGAGGCTAAGTCCTGGTGCAGATGGGAGCCAAGTCCTGGTGCTGACTGGAGCCAAGTCCTAGTGCTGACTGGAGCCAAGTCCCGCTGCAGACTGGAACCAAGTCCTGGTGTTGACTGCAGCCAGGTCCCGGTATGGACTGGAACCAAGTCTCAGTGCAGACTGGAGCTAAGTTCCGGGGTGGACTGGAGTCAGGTCCCGGTGCGGACTGGAGCCACGTCCCGGTGCTGACTGGAGCCAAGTCCCGGTGCAGACTGGAGCCAAGTCCCGGTGCGGACTGGAGCCAAGTCCCGGTGCAGACTGGAGCCAAATCCCGGTGCGGACTAGAGCCAAGTCCTGGTGCTGACTGGAGCCAAGTCCCGGTGCAGACTGGGGCCAAGTCCCGGTGCGTAGTGGAACCAAGTCTCGGTGCAGACTGGAGCCAGGTCCCGGTGCAGACTGGAGCCAGGTCCCGGTGTAGACTGGAGTCAAGTCCCGGTGTGGACTGGAACCAAGTCCCAGTGCAGACGGATGCAACATCCAAATGCAGACAGGAAACAAGTCCACGTGCAGACTGGAGCCAAGTCCCGGTGCAGAGTGGAACCAAGTCCCGGTGTAGACTGGAGCCAAGTCCCGGTGCAGACTAGAGCCGAGTCCCGGAGCGTAGTGGAACCAAGTCCCGGTGCAGACTGGAACCAAGTCCCGGTGCAGACTGGAGCTAAGTCCCGGTGCAGACTGGAGCCATGTCCCAGTCCAGATTGAAGCCATGTCGTGGTGCAGACTGCAGCCATGTCCCAGTGCAGAGTGGAACCAAGTCCCGGTGCGGATTGGGGCCATCTCCCGGTGCGGACTGGAGCCAAGCCCCGGTGTTGACTGGAAACAAGTCCCTGTGTAGATTGGACCAAGTCCCGGTGCAGATTGGAGCCAAGTCCTGGTGCAGACTGGAGCCAAGTCTTGGTGCAGACTGGAGCCAATTCCTGGTGCAGACTTGATCGTAGTCCGGGTTCAGACTGGGGCCAAGTCCCCGTCCGGAGTGGAACCAAGACCCGGTGCAGACCGGAACCAAGTCCTGGTGCAGACTGTGGCCAAGTCCCGGCGCGGAGTGGAACCAAGTCCCGGTGCAGACTGGAGTCAGGTCCCGGTGTAGACTGGAGTCAAGTCCCGGTGCGGACTGGAACCAAGTCCCAGTGCAGACGGATGCAACATCCAAATGCAGACAGGAAACAAGTCCAAGTGCAGACTGGAGCCAAGTCCCGGTGCAGAGTGGAACCAAGTCCCGGTATAGACTGGAGCCAAGTCCCGGTGCAGACTAGAGCCGAGTCCCGGAGCGTAGTGGAACCAAGTCCCGGTGCAGACTGGAACCAAGTCCCGGTGCCGACTGGAGCTAAGTCCCGGTGCAGACTGGACCCATGTCCCAGTGCAGATTGAAGCCATGTCGTGGTGCAGACTGCAGCCATGTCCCAGTGCAGAGTGGAACCAAGTCCCGGTGCGGATTGGGGCCATCTCCCAGTGCGGACTGGAGCCAAGCCCCGGTGTTGACTGGAAACAAGTCCCTGTGTAGATTGGACCAAGTCCCGGTGCAGATTGGTGCCAAGTCCTGGTGCAGACTGGAGCCAAGTCCTGGTGCAGACTGGAGCCAATTCCTGGTGCAGACTGGATCGTAGTCCGGGTTCAGACTGGGGCCAAGTCCCCGTCCGGAGTGGAACCAAGTCCCGGTGCAGACCGGAACCAAGTCCTGGTGCAGACTGTGGCCAAGTCCCGGCGCGGAGTGGAACCAAGTCCCGGTGTCGACTGGAAACAAAGTCCCCGTGCGGACTGGAGCCAAGTCCAGGTGCAGACTGTAACCAAGTCCCTGTGTAGACTGGACCAAGTCCCAGAGCAGACTGGAGCCAAGTCCCGGTGCAGACTGGGGCCATATCCAGGTGCACACTGGGACCAAGTCCCGGTGTAGACTGTAGCTAAGTCCCAGTGCAGACTGGAGCCATGTCCTGATGCAGACTGGAGCCAAGTCCCGGTGCAGAGTGGAGCCAAGTCTCGGTGCACACTGGAGCGTAGTCCTGGTGCAGACTGGGTCCAAGTCCCAGTGCAGACTGGAGCCAAGTCCTGGTGCAGACTGGAGCGTAGTCCTGGTGCAGACTGGAACCATGTCCCGATGCGGACTGGAGCTAAGTCCTGGTGCAGACTGGAAACAAGTCCCGGTGTCGACTGGACCAATTCAAGGTGCAGATTGGAGCCAAGTCCTGGTGCAGACTGGAGCCAATTCCTGGTGCAGACTGGAGCCAATTCCTGGTGCAGACTGGATCGTAGTCCGGGTTCAGACTGGGGCCAAGTCCCCGTCCGGAGTGGAACCAAGTCCCGGTGCAGACCGGAACCAAGTCCTGGTGCAGACTGTGGCCAAGTCCCGGCACGGAGTGGAACCAAGTCCCAGTGTCGACTGGAAACAAAGTCCCCGTGCGGACTGGAGCCAAGTCCAGGTGCAGAGTGGAGCCAAGTCCCAGTGCAGACTGGAACCAAGTCCTGGTGCAGAGTGGAGCCAAGTCCTGGTGCAGACTGGAGCCTAGTCCTGGTGCAGACTGGGTCCAAGTTCCCATGCGGACTGGAGCCAAGTCCCGCTGCAGACTGGAAACAAGTCCCGATGTAGACTGGACCAAGTCCCGGTGCAGATTGGAGTCAAGTCCTGGTGCAGACTGGGGCCAAGTCCTGGTGCAGACTGGAGACAAGTCCCGGTGCAGAGTGGAGCCAAGTCCCGGTGCAGACTAGAACCAAGTCCTGGTGCAGACTGGAGCCAAGTCCTGGTGCAGACTGGAGCCAAGTCCTGTTGCAGACTGGTGCCAAGGTCCGCTGCAGACTGCAACCAAGTCCAGGTGCAGACTGGAGCCAAGTCCTGGTTCAGACTAGTGCCAAAGTCCGGTGCAGATTGGAGCCAAGTCCCAGTGTAGACTGGAGCCAAGTCCCGGTGCAGACTGGGGCCTGGTCTTGGTGCAGACTGGAGCCAAGTCCTGGTGCAGACTGGAACCAAGTCCCGGTGCAGACTGGAGCCAAGTCCCCGTGCAGACTGGAACCAAGTACCGGTGCAGACTGGGGCCATATCCAGGTGCACACTGGGACCAAGTCCCGGTGTAGACTGTAGCTAAGTCCCAGTGCAGACTGGAGCCATGTCCTGATGCAGACTGGAGCCAAGTCCCGGTGCAGAGTGGAGCCAAGTCTCGGTGCACACTGGAGCGTAGTCCTGGTGCAGACTGGGTCCAAGTCCCAGTGCAGACTGGAGCCAAGTCCCCGTACAGACTGGAGCGAACTCCCGGTGCGGATTGGGGCCAAGTCCCGGTGCGGACTGGAGACAAGTCCCGGTGTTGACTGGACCAAGTCCCGGTGCAAACTGGAGCCAAGTCCTGGTGCAGACTCAAGCCAAGTCCCGGTGTAGACTGGTGCCAAGTTCCGGTGCAGACTGGAACCAAGTCCCGGTGCAGACTGGAACCAAGTCCCGGTGCAGACTGGAACCATGTCCCAGTGCAGACTGGAACCAAGTCCCGGTGCAGACTGGAGCCAAGTCCTGGTGCAGACTGGCGCCATGTCCCGGTGTAGACTGGGGCCAAGTTCCGGTGCAGACTGGAACCAAGTCCCGATGCAGACTGGGGCCAAGTCCCGGTGCGGAGTGGAACCAAGTCCCAGTGCAGACTGGAACCAAGTCCCAGTGCAGTCTGGAACCAAGTCCCGGTGCAGACTGGAACCAAGTCCCAGTGCAGACTGGAGCAGCCAAGACCCGGTGCAGACTGGAACCATGTCTCCGTGCGGACTGGAACCAAGTCCCACAGCAGTCTGGTGCCAAGGTCTGGTGCGGTTTGGAGCTAAGTCCCGCAGCAGACTGTAACCAAGTCCTGGTGCAGGCTGAAACCAAGTCCTGGTGCTGGCTGGATCAAGTCCCGTTGCAGACTGGAGCCAAGTCCCGGTGCAGACTGAGGCCAGGTCCTGGTGCAGACTGGGGCCAAGTCCCGGTGTAGATTGGAACCAAATCCTGGTGCATACTGGAGCCAAGTCCCGGTGTAGATTGGAACCAAGTCCCGGTGCAGGCTGGAGCCAAGACCCAGCGCAGACTGGAGCCAAGACCCAGTGCGGAATGGAGCCAAGCCCCAGTGCAGACCAGAACCAAGTCCCGTGCAGACTGGGGCCAGGTCCCGGTGTAGACTGGAACCAAATCCTAGTGCAGACTGGAGCCAAGTCTTGGTGCAAACTGCAGCCAATTCCCGGTGCAGACTGGAACCAAGTCCCTGTGCGGACTGGAGCCAAGTCCCGGTGTAAACTGGACCCAAGTCCCGGTGCAGACTGGAGCCAAGTCCCGGTGCGGACTGGAGCCAAGTCCCGGTGTAAACTGGACCCAAGTCCCGGTGCAGACTGGAACCAAGTTCCGGTGTAGACGTGAGCCAAGTCCCAGTGCAGACTAGAGCCAAGTCCTGGTGCAGACTGGAACCATGTCTCTGTGCAGGTACCGGAACCAAGTCTGGGTGCAAATTGGAGTTAAGTCCCAGTGCAGTCTCAAGCCAAGTCCCGGTGCAGACTGGAACCAAGTTCCGGTGTAGACGTGAGCCAAGTCCCAGTGCAGACTAGAGCCAAGTCCTGGTGCTGACTGGAGCCAAGTCCCGGTGCAGACTGGAGCCAAGTCCCAGTGCAGATTGGAGCTAAGTCCCAGTGCAGACTGGAGCCAAGTCCCGGTGCAGACTGGAGCGTAGTCCCGGTGCAGATTGGAGCTAAGTCCCAGTGCAGACTGGAGCCAAGTCCCGGTGCAGACTGGAGCCAACTCCCGATGCAGACTGGAGCTAACTCCCGATGCGGATTGGGGCCAAGTCCCGGTGCGGACTGGAGCCAAGTCCCGGTGCAGACTGGAAACAAGTCCCGGTGTAGACTGGACCAAGTCCCGGTGCAAACTGGAGCCAAGTCCTGGTGCAGACTGGAGCCAAGTCCTGGTGCAGACTGGAGCCTTGTCCCGGTGTAGACTGGTGCCAAGTTCCGGTGCAGTCTGGAACCAAGTCCCAGTGCAGACTGGAGCCATGTCCCGGTGTAGACTGGAGCCAAGTCCTGGTGCAGACTGGAGCCAAGTCCCGGTGCAGACTGGAGCCTAGTCCCAGTGCAGACTGGAACCAAGTTCCGGTGTAGACTTGAGCCAAGTCCCAGTGCAGACGAGAGCCAAGTCCTGGTGCAGACTGGTGCCAAGGTCCGGTGCAAATTGGAGCCAAGTCCCGGTGCAGACTGGAGCCAAGTCCCAGTGCAGACTGGAGCCAATTCCCGGTGCCGACTGGAACCAAGTCCCGGTGCAGACTGGAAACAAGTCCCAGTGCAGACTGGAGCCAAGTCCTGGTGCAGACTGGAACCATGTCCTGGTGCAGACTGGGGCCAGGCCCCGGTGCGGAGTGGAACCAAGTCCTGGTGCTGACTGGGACCAAGTCCCGATGCCGATTGCAGCCAAGTCCTGGTGCAGACTGGAGCGTAGTCCCGGTGCAGATTGGAGCTAAGTCCCGGTGCAGACTGGAGCCAAGTCCCGGTGCGGACTGGAACCAAGTCCCGGTGCGGACTGGAACCAAGTCCCGGTGCAGACTGGAGCCAAGTCCCCGTACAGACTGGAGCTAACTCCCGGTGCGGATTGGGGCCAAGTCCCGGTGCGGACTGGAGACAAGTCCCGGTGTAGACTGGACCAAGTCCCGGTGCAAACTGGAGCCAAGTCCCGGTGCAGACTGGAACCAAGTCCCGGTGCAGACTGGAGCCAACTCCCGGTGCAGACTGGAGCTAACTCCCGATGCGGATTGGGGCCAAGTCCCGGTGCGGACTGGAGCCAAGCCCCGGTGCAGACTGGAAACATGTCCCGGTGTAGACTGGACCAAGTCCCGGTGCAGACTGGAACCAAGTCCCAGTGCAGACTGAGGCCAGGTCCTGGTGCAGACTGGGGCCAAGTCCCGGTGTAGATTGGTGCCAAGTTCCGGTGCAGTCTGGAACCAAGTCCCAGTGCAGACTGGAGCCATGTCCCGGTGTAGACTGGAGCCAAGTCCTGGTGCAGACTGGAGCCATGTCCCGGCGTAGACTGGTGCCAAGTTCCAGTGCAGACTGGAACCAAGTCCCGGTGCAGACTGGGGCCAAGTCCCGGTGCGGAGTGGAACCAAGTCCCGGTGCAGACTGGAGCCTAGTCCCAGTGCAGACTGGAACCAAGTCCCGGTGCAGACTGGAGCCAAGTCCTGGTGCAGACTGTTGCCAAGGCCTGGTGCAGACTGGAGTCAAGTCCCGGTGCTGACTGGAGCCTAGTCCTGGTGCAGACTGGTGCCAAGCCCTGATGCAGAGTGCAACCAAGTCCCGGTGCAGACTGGAGCTAAGTCCCGGTGTAGACTGTTGCCAAGTTCCGGTGTAGACTGGAACCATGTCTCGGTGCGGACTGGAACCAAGTCCTGGTGAAGGCTGGATCAAATCCCGGTGCAGACTGGAGCCTAGTCCCAGTGCAGACTGGAACCAAGTTCCGGTGTAGACTTGAGCCAAGTCCCAGTGCAGACGAGAGCCAAGTCCTGGTGCAGACTGGTGCCAAGGTCCGGTGCAAATTGGAGCCAAGTCCCGGTGCAGACTGGAGCCAAGTCCCAGTGCAGACTGGAGCCAATTCCCGGTGCCGACTGGAACCAAGTCCCGGTGCAGACTGGAAACAAGTCCCAGTGCAGACTGGAGCCAAGTCCTGGTGCAGACTGGAACCATGTCCTGGTGCAGACTGGGGCCAGGCCCCGGTGCAGAGTGGAACCAGGTCCTGGTGCTGACTGGAACCAAGTCCCGATGCCGATTGCAGCCAAGTCCTGGTGCAGACTGGAGCGTAGTCCCGGTGCAGATTGGAGCTAAGTCCCGGTGCAGACTGGAGCCAAGTCCCGGTGCGGACTGGAACCAAGTCCCGGTGCGGACTGGAACCAAGTCCCGGTGCAGACTGGAGCCAAGTCCCCGTACAGACTGGAGCTAACTCCCGGTGCGGATTGGGGCCAAGTCCCGGTGCGGACTGGAGACAAGTCCCGGTGTAGACTGGACCAAGTCCCGGTGCAAACTGGAGCCAAGTCCTGGTGTAGACTGGGGCCAAGTCCCGGTGCAGACTGGAACCATGTCTCTGTGCAGGTACCGGAACCAAGTCTGGGTGCAAATTGGAGTTAAGTCCCAGTGCAGTCTCAAGCCAAGTCCCGGTGCAGACTGGAACCAAGTTCCGGTGTAGACGTGAGCCAAGTCCCAGTGCAGACTAGAGCCAAGTCCTGGTGCAGACTGGAGCCAAGTCCCGGTGCGGACTGGAACCAAGTCCCAGTGCAGACGGATGCAACATCCAAATGCAGACAGGAAACAAGTCCAAGTGCAGACTGGAGCCAAGTCCCGGTGCAGAGTGGAACCAAGTCCCGGTATAGACTGGAGCCAAGTCCCGGTGCAGACTAGAGCCGAGTCCCGGAGCGTAGTGGAACCAAGTCCCGGTGCAGACTGGAACCAAGTCCCGGTGCAGACTGGAGCTAAGTCCCGGTGCAGACTGGACCCATGTCCCAGTGCAGATTGAAGCCATGTCGTGGTGCAGACTGCAGCCATGTCCCAGTGCAGAGTGGAACCAAGTCCCGGTGCGGATTGGGGCCATCTCCCGGTGCGGACTGGAGCCAAGCCCCGGTGTTGACTGGAAACAAGTCCCTGTGTAGATTGGACCAAGTCCCGGTGCAGATTGGTGCCAAGTCCTGGTGCAGACTGGAGCCAAGTCCTGGTGCAGACTGGAGACAATTCCTGGTGCAGACTGGAGCCAAGTCCCGGTGCAAACTGGAGCCAAGTCCTGGTGTAGACTGTAGCCAAGTCCCAGAGCAGACTGGAGCCATGTCCTGGTGCAGAGTGGAACCAAGTACCGGTGCAGACTGGGGCCATATCCAGGTGCACACTGGGACCAAGTCCCGGTGTAGACTGTAGCTAAGTCCCAGTGCAGACTGGAGCCATGTCCTGATGCAGACTGGAGCCAAGTCCCGGTGCAGAGTGGAGCCAAGTCTCGGTGCACACTGGAGCGTAGTCCTGGTGCAGACTGGGTCCAAGTCCCGGTGCAGACTGGAGCCAAGTCCCCGTACAGACTGGAGCTAACTCCCGGTGCGGATTGGGGACAGGTCCCGGTGCGGACTGGAGACAAGTCCCGGTGTTGACTGGACCAAGTCCCGGTGCAAACTGGAGCCAAGTCCTGGTGCAGACTGGAGCCAAGTCCCGGTGTAGACTGGTGCCAAGTTCCGGAGCAGACTGGAACCAAGTCCCGGTGCAGACTGGATCCAAGTCCCGGTGCAGACTGGAACCATGTCCCAGTGCAGACTGGAACCAAGTCCCGGTGCAGACTGGAGCCAAGTCCTGGTGCAGACTGGCGCCATGTCCCGGTGTAGACTGGGGCCAAGTTCCGGTGCAGACTGGAACCAAGTCCCGATGCAGACTGGGGCCAAGTCCCGGTGCGGAGTGGAACCAAGTCCCAGTGCAGACTGGAACCAAGTCCCAGTGCAGTCTGGAACCAAGTCCCGGTGCAGACTGGAACCAAGTCCCAGTGCAGACTGGAGCAGCCAAGACCCGGTGCAGACTGGAACCATGTCTCCGTGCGGACTGGAACCAAGTCCCACAGCAGTCTGGTGCCAAGGTCTGGTGCGGTTTGGAGCTAAGTCCCGCTGCAGACTGGAACCAAGTCCTGGTGCAGGCTGGAACCAAGTCCTGGTGCTGGCTGGATCAAGTCCCGTTGCAGACTGGAGCCAAGTCCCGGTGTAGATTGGAACCAAATCCTGGTGCATACTGGAGCCAAGTCCCGGTGTAGATTGGAACCAAGTCCCGGTGCAGGCTGGAGCCAAGACCCAACGCAGACTGGAGCCAAGACCCAGTGCGGAATGGAGCAAAGCCCCGGTGCAGACCAGAACCAAGTCCCGTGCAGACTGGGGCCAGGTCCCGGTGTAGACTGGAACCAAATCCTAGTGCAGACTGGAGCCAAGTCTTGGTGCAAACTGGAGCCAATTCCCGGTGCAGACTGGAGCCAAGTCCCGGTGCGGACTGGAGCCAAGTCCCGGTGTAAACTGGACCCAAGTCCCGGTGCAGACTGGAGCCAAGTCCCGGTGCGGACTGGAGCCAAGTCCCGGTGTAAACTGGACCCAAGTCCCGGTGCAGACTGGAACCAAGTTCCGGTGTAGACTTGAGCCAAGTCCCAGTGTAGACTAGAGCCAAGTCTTGGGGCAGACTGGAACCATGTCTCTGTGCAGGTACCGGAACCAAGTCTGGGTGCAAATTGGAGTTAAGTCCCAGTGCAGTCTCAAGCCAAGTCCCGGTGCAGACTGGAACCAAGTTCCGGTGTAGACGTGAGCCAAGTCCCAGTGCAGACTAGAGCCAAGTCCTGGTGCTGACTGGAGCCAAGTCCCGGTGCAGACTGGAGCCAAGTCCCGGTGCAGATTGGAGCTAAGTCCCAGTGCAGACTGGAGCCAAGTCCCGGTGCAGACTGGAGCGTAGTCCTGGTGCAGATTGGAGCTAAGTCCCAGTGCAGACTGGAGCCAAGTCCCGGTGCAGACTGGAGCCAACTCCCGGTGCAGACTGGAGCTAACTCCCGATGCGGATTGGGGCCAAGTCCCGGTGCGGACTGGAGCCAAGTCCCAGTGCAGACTGGAAACAAGTCCCGGTGTAGACTGGACCAAGTCCCGGTGCAAACTGGAGCCATGTCCCGGTGTAGACTGGAGCCAAGTCCTGGTGCAGACTGGGGCCAAGTCCCGGTGCAGACTGGGCCAAGTCCCGGTGCGGAGTGGAACCAAGTCCTGGTGCAGACTGGAGCCTAGTCCTGGTGCAGACTGGAATCAAGTTCCGGTGTAGACTTGAGCCAAGTCCCAGTGCAGACTAGAGCCAAGTCCCGGTGCAGACTGGAGCTAAGTCCCGGTGCAGACTGGAGCCAAGTCCCGGTGCAGATTGGAGCTAAGTCCCAGTGCAGACTGGAGCCAAGTCCCGGTGCAGACTGGAACCAAGTCCCGGTGCAGACTGGAGCCAACTCCCGGTGCAGACTGGAGCTAACTCCCGATGCGGATTGGGGCCAAGTCCCGGTGCGGACTGGAGCCAAGTCCCAGTGCAGACTGGAAACAAGTCCCGGTGTAGACTGGACCAAGTCCCGGTGCAAACTGGAGCCATGTCCCGGTGTAGACTGGAGCCAAGTCCTGGTGCAGACTGGAGCCAAGTCCCGGTGCAGACTGGGGCCAAGTCCCGGTGCGGAGTGGAACCAAGTCCTGGTGCAGACTGGAGCCTAGTCCTGGTGCAGACTGGAATCAAGTTCCGGTGTAGACTTGAGCCAAGTCCCAGTGCAGACTAGAGCCAAGTCCCGGTGCAGACTGGAGCTAAGTCCCGGTGCAGACTGGAGCCAAGTCCCGGTGCAGATTGGAGCTAAGTCCCAGTGCAGACTGGAGCCAAGTCCCGGTGCAGACTGGAACCAAGTCCCGGTGCAGACTGGAGCCAACTCCCGGTGCAGACTGGAGCTAACTCCCGATGCGGATTGGGGCCAAGTCCCGGTGCGGACTGGAGCCAAGCCCCGGTGCAGACTGGAAACATGTCCCGGTGTAGACTGGACCAAGTCCCGGTGCAAACTGGAGCCAAGTCCTGGTGCAGACTGGAGCCAAGTCCTGGTGCAGACTGGAGCCTTGTCCCGGTGTAGATTGGTGCCAAGTTCCGGTGCAGTCTGGAACCAAGTCCCAGTGCAGACTGGAGCCATGTCCCGGTGTAGACTGGAGCCAAGTCCTGGTGCAGACTGGAGCCATGTCCTGGCGTAGACTGGTGCCAAGTTCCAGTGCAGACTGGAACCAAGTCCCGGTGCAGACTGGGGCCAAGTCCCGGTGCGGAGTGGAACCAAGTCCCGGTGCAGACAGGAGCCTCGTCGCAGTGCAGACTGGAACCAAGTCCCGGTGCAGACTGGAGCCAAGTCCTGGTGCAGACTGTTGCCAAGGCCTGGTGCAGACTGGAGTCAAGTCCCGGTGCTGACTGGAGCCTAGTCCTGGTGCAGACTGGTGCCAAGCCCTGATGCAGAGTGCAACCAAGTCCCGGTGCAGACTGGAGCTAAGTCCCGGTGCAGACTGTTGCCAAGTTCCGGTGTAGACTCGAACCATGTCTCGGTGCGGACTGGAACCAAGTCCTGGTGAAGGCTGGATCAAATCCCGGTGCAGACTGGAACCAAGTTCCGGTGTAGACTTGAGCCAAGTCCCAGTGCAGACTAGAGCCAAGTCCTGGTGCAGACTGGTGCCAAGGTCCGGTGCAAATTGGAGCCAAGTCCCGGTGCAGACTGGAGCCAAGTCCCAGTGCAGACTGGAGCCAATTCCCGGTGCCGACTGGAACCAAGTCCCGGTGCAGACTGGAAACAAGTCCCAGTGCAGACTGGAGCCAAGTCCTGGTGCAGACTGGAACCATGTCCTGGTGCAGACTGGGGCCAGGCCCCGGTGCGGAGTGGAACCAAGTCCTGGTGCTGACTGGAACCAAGTCCCGATGCCGATTGCAGCCAAGTCCTGGTGCAGACTGGAGCGTAGTCCTGGTGCAGATTGGAGCTAAGTCCCGGTGCGGACTGGAACCAAGTCCCGGTGCGGACTGGAACCAAGTCCCGGTGTCGACTGGAGCCAAGTCCCCGTACAGACTGGAGCTAACTCCCGGTGCGGATTGGGGCCAAGTCCCGGTGCGGACTGGAGACAAGTCCCGGTGTAGACTGGACCAAGTCCCGGTGCAAACTGGAGCCAAGTCCTGGTGCAGACTGGGGCCAAGTCCCGGTGCAGACTGGAACCATGTCCCAATGCAGACTGGAACCAAGTCCTGGTGCAGACTGGAGCCAAGTCCCGGTGCAGACTGGCGCCATGTCCCGGTGTAGACTGGTGCCAAGTTCCGGTGCAGACTGGAACCAAGTCCCGATGCAGACTGGGGCCAAGTCCCAGTGCAGTCTGGAACCAAGTCCCGGTGCAGACTGGAACCAAGTCCCAGTGCAGACTGAGGCCAGGTCCTGGTGCAGACTGGGGCCAAGTCCCGGTGTAGATTGGAACCAAATCCTGGTGCATACTGGAGCCAAGTCCCGGTGTAGATTGGAACCAAGTCCCGGTGCAGGCTGGAGCCAAAACCCAGCGCAGACTGGAGCCAAGACCCAGTGCGGAATGGAGCCAAGCCCCGGTGCAGACCAGAACCAAGTCCCGTGCAGACTGGGGCCAGGTCCCGGTGTAGACTGGAACCAAATCCTAGTGCAGACTGGAGCCAAGTCTTGGTGCAAACTGGAGCCAATTCCCGGTGCAGACTGGAGCCAAGTCCCGGTGCGGACTGGAGCCAAGTCCCGGTGTAAACTGGACCCAAGTCCCGGTGTAGACGTGAGCCAAGTCCCAGTGCAGACTAGAGCCAAGTCCTGGTGCAGACTGGAGCCAAGTCCCGGTGCAGACTGGAGCCAAGTCCCGGTGCAGATTGGAGCTAAGTCCCAGTGCAGACTGGAGCTAAGTCCCGGTGCAGATTGGAGCTAGGTCCCAGTGTAGACTGGAGCCAACTCCCGGTGCAGACTGGAGCTAACTCCCGATGCGGATTGGGGCCAAGTCCCGGTGCGGACTGGAGCCAAGTCCCGGTGCAGACTGGAAACAAGTCCCAGTGTAGACTGGACCAAGTCCCGGTGCAAACTGGAGCCAAGTCCTGGTGCAGACTGGAGCCAAGTCCTGGTGCAGACTGGAGCCTTGTCCCGGTGTAGACTGGTGCCAAGTTCCGGTGCAGTCTGGAACCAAGTCCCAGTGCAGACTGGAACCAAGTTCCGGTGTAGACTTGAGCCAAGTCCCAGTGCAGACGAGAGCCAAGTCCTGGTGCAGACTGGTGCCAAGGTCCGGTGCAAATTGGAGCCAAGTCCCGGTGCAGACTGGAGCCAAGTCCCAGTGCAGACTGGAGCCAATTCCCGGTGCCGACTGGAACCAAGTCCCGGTGCAGACTGGAAACAAGTCCCAGTGCAGACTGGAGCCAAGTCCTGGTGCAGACTGGAACCATGTCCTGGTGCAGACTGGGGCCAGGCCCCGGTGCAGAGTGGAACCAAGTCCTGGTGCTGACTGGAACCAAGTCCCGATGCCGATTGCAGCCAAGTCCTGGTGCAGACTGGAGCGTAGTCCCGGTGCAGATTGGAGCTAAGTCCCGGTGCAGACTGGAGCCAAGTCCCGGTGCGGACTGGAACCAAGTCCCGGTGCGGACTGGAACCAAGTCCCGGTGCAGACTGGAGCCAAGTCCCCGTACAGACTGGAGCTAACTCCCGGTGCGGATTGGGGCCAAGTCCCGGTGCGGACTGGAGACAAGTCCCGGTGTAGACTGGACCAAGTCCCGGTGCAAACTGGAGCCAAGTCCTGGTGCAGACTGGGGCCAAGTCCCGGTGCAGACTGGAACCATGTCTCTGTGCAGGTACCGGAACCAAGTCTGGGTGCAAATTGGAGTTAAGTCCCAGTGCAGTCTCAAGCCAAGTCCCGGTGCAGACTGGAACCAAGTTCCGGTGTAGACGTGAGCCAAGTCCCAGTGCAGACTAGAGCCAAGTCCTGGTGCAGACTGGAGCCAAGTCCCGGTGCGGACTGGAACCAAGTCCCAGTGCAGACGGATGCAACATCCAAATGCAGACAGGAAACAAGTCCAAGTGCAGACTGGAGCCAAGTCCCGGTGCAGAGTGGAACCAAGTCCCGGTATAGACTGGAGCCAAGTCCCGGTGCAGACTAGAGCCGAGTCCCGGAGCGTAGTGGAACCAAGTCCCGGTGCAGACTGGAACCAAGTCCCGGTGCAGACTGGAGCTAAGTCCCGGTGCAGACTGGACCCATGTCCCAGTGCAGATTGAAGCCATGTCGTGGTGCAGACTGCAGCCATGTCCCAGTGCAGAGTGGAACCAAGTCCCGGTGCGGATTGGGGCCATCTCCCGGTGCGGACTGGAGCCAAGCCCCGGTGTTGACTGGAAACAAGTCCCTGTGTAGATTGGACCAAGTCCCGGTGCAGATTGGTGCCAAGTCCTGGTGCAAATGTGTTGCTGGTCAAAGCACAGCAGGTTAGGCAGCATCTCAGGAATAGAGAATTCGACGTTTCGAGCATAAGCCCTTCATCAGGATTCCTGATGAAGGGCTTATGCTCGAAACGTCGAATTCTCTATTCCTGAGATGCTGCCTAACCTGCTGTGCTTTGACCAGCAACACATTTGCAGCTGTGATCTCCAGCATCTGCAGACCTCATTTTTTACTCCAAGTCCTGGTGCAGACTGGAGCCAAGTCCTGGTGCAGACTGGAGCCAATTCCTGGTGCAGACTGGATCGTAGTCCGGGTTCAGACTGGGGCCAAGTCCCCGTCCGGAGTGGAACCAAGTCCCGGTGCAGACCGGAACCAAGTCCTGGTGCAGACTGTGGCCAAGTCCCGGCGCGGAGTGGAACCAAGTCCCGGTGTCGACTGGAAACAAAGTCCCCGTGCGGACTGGAGCCAAGTCCAGGTGCAGACTGTAACCAAGTCCCTGTGTAGACTGTAGCCAAGTCCCAGAGCAGACTGGAGCCATGTCCTGGTGCAGAGTGGAACCAAGTACCGGTGCAGACTGGGGCCATATCCAGGTGCACACTGGGACCAAGTCCCGGTGTAGACTGTAGCTAAGTCCCAGTGCAGACTGGAGCCATGTCCTGATGCAGACTGGAGCCAAGTCCCGGTGCAGAGTGGAGCCAAGTCTCGGTGCACACTGGAGCGTAGTCCTGGTGCAGACTGGGTCCAAGTCCCAGTGCAGACTGGAGCCAAGTCCCCGTACAGACTGGAGCTAACTCCCGGTGCGGATTGGGGACAGGTCCCGGTGCGGACTGGAGACAAGTCCCGGTGTTGACTGGACCAAGTCCCGGTGCAAACTGGAGCCAAGTCCTGGTGCAGACTGGAGCCAAGTCCCGGTGTAGACTGGTGCCAAGTTCCGGAGCAGACTGGAACCAAGTCCCGGTGCAGACTGGAACCAAGTCCCGGTGCAGACTGGAACCAAGTCCCGGTGCAGACTGGAACCATGTCCCAGTGCAGACTGGAACCAAGTCCCGGTGCAGACTGGAGCCAAGTCCTGGTGCAGACTGGCGCCATGTCCCGGTGTAGACTGGGGCCAAGTTCCGGTGCAGACTGGAACCAAGTCCCGATGCAGACTGGGGCCAAGTCCCGGTGCGGAGTGGAACCAAGTCCCAGTGCAGACTGGAACCAAGTCCCAGTGCAGTCTGGAACCAAGTCCCGGTGCAGACTGGAACCAAGTCCCAGTGCAGACTGGAGCAGCCAAGACCCGGTGCAGACTGGAACCATGTCTCCGTGCGGACTGGAACCAAGTCCCACAGCAGTCTGGTGCCAAGGTCTGGTGCGGTTTGGAGCTAAGTCCCGCTGCAGACTGGAACCAAGTCCTGGTGCAGGCTGGAACCAAGTCCTGGTGCTGGCTGGATCAAGTCCCGTTGCAGACTGGAGCCAAGTCCCGGTGTAGATTGGAACCAAATCCTGGTGCATACTGGAGCCAAGTCCCGGTGTAGATTGGAACCAAGTCCCGGTGCAGGCTGGAGCCAAGACCCAGCGCAGACTGGAGCCAAGACCCAGTGCGGAATGGAGCAAAGCCCCGGTGCAGACCAGAACCAAGTCCCGTGCAGACTGGGGCCAGGTCCCGGTTTAGACTGGAACCAAATCCTAGTGCAGACTGGAGCCAAGTCTTGGTGCAAACTGGAGCCAATTCCCGGTGCAGACTGGAGCCAAGTCCCGGTGCGGACTGGAGCCAAGTCCCGGTGTAAACTGGACCCAAGTCCCGGTGCAGACTGGAGCCAAGTCCCGGTGCAGACTGGAGCCAAGTCCCGGTGTAAACTGGACCCAAGTCCCGGTGCAGACTGGAACCAAGTTCCGGTGTAGACTTGAGCCAAGTCCCAGTGTAGACTAGAGCCAAGTCTTGGGGCAGACTGGAACCATGTCTCTGTGCAGGTACCGGAACCAAGTCTGGGTGCAAATTGGAGTTAAGTCCCAGTGCAGTCTCAAGCCAAGTCCCGGTGCAGACTGGAACCAAGTTCCGGTGTAGACGTGAGCCAAGTCCCAGTGCAGACTAGAGCCAAGTCCTGGTGCTGACTGGAGCCAAGTCCCGGTGCAGACTGGAGCCAAGTCCCGGTGCAGATTGGAGCTAAGTCCCAGTGCAGACTGGAGCCAAGTCCCGGTGCAGACTGGAGCGTAGTCCTGGTGCAGATTGGAGCTAAGTCCCAGTGCAGACTGGAGCCAAGTCCCGGTGCAGACTGGAGCCAACTCCCGGTGCAGACTGGAGCTAACTCCCGATGCGGATTGGGGCCAAGTCCCGGTGCGGACTGGAGCCAAGTCCCAGTGCAGACTGGAAACAAGTCCCGGTGTAGACTGGACCAAGTCCCGGTGCAAACTGGAGCCATGTCCCGGTGTAGACTGGAGCCAAGTCCTGGTGCAGACTGGGGCCAAGTCCCGGTGCAGACTGGGGCCAAGTCCCGGTGCGGAGTGGAACCAAGTCCTGGTGCAGACTGGAGCCTAGTCCTGGTGCAGACTGGAATCAAGTTCCGGTGTAGACTTGAGCCAAGTCCCAGTGCAGACTAGAGCCAAGTCCCGGTGCAGACTGGAGCTAAGTCCCGGTGCAGACTGGAGCCAAGTCCCGGTGCAGATTGGAGCTAAGTCCCAGTGCAGACTGGAGCCAAGTCCCGGTGCAGACTGGAACCAAGTCCCGGTGCAGACTCGAGCCAACTCCCGGTGCAGACTGGAGCTAACTCGCGATGCGGATTGGGGCCAAGTCCCGGTGCGGACTGGAGCCAAGCCCCGGTGCAGACTGGAAACATGTCCCGGTGTAGACTGGACCAAGTCCCGGTGCAAACTGGAGCCAAGTCCTGGTGCAGACTGGAGCCAAGTCCTGGTGCAGACTGGAGCCTTGTCCCGGTGCAGATTGGAGCTAAGTCCCAGTGCAGACTGGAGCCAAGTCCCGGTGCAGACTGGAGCGTAGTCCCGGTGCAGATTGGAGCTAAGTCCCAGTGCAGACTGGAGCCAAGTCCCGGTGCAGACTGGAGCCAACTCCCGGTGCAGACTGGAGCTAACTCCCGATGCGGATTGGGGCCAAGTCCCGGTGCGGACTGGAGCCAAGTCCCAGTGCAGACTGGAAACAAGTCCCGGTGTAGACTGGACCAAGTCCCGGTGCAAACTGGAGCCATGTCCCGGTGTAGACTGGTGCCAAGTCCTGGTGCAGACTGGAGCCAAGTCCCGGTGCAGACTGGGGCCAAGTCCCGGTGCGGAGTGGAACCAAGTCCTGGTGCAGACTGGAGCCAAGTCCTGGTGCAGACTGGAGCCTTGTCCCGGTGTAGATTGGTGCCAAGTTCCGGTGCAGTCTGGAACCAAGTCCCAGTGCAGACTGGAGCCATGTCCCGGTGTAGACTGGAGCCAAGTCCTGGTGCAGACTGGAGCCATGTCCTGGCGTAGACTGGTGCCAAGTTCCAGTGCAGACTGGAACCAAGTCCCGGTGCAGACTGGGGCCAAGTCCCGGTGCGGAGTGGAACCAAGTCCCGGTGCAGACAGGAGCCTCGTCGCAGTGCAGACTGGAACCAAGTCCCGGTGCAGACTGGAGCCAAGTCCTGGTGCAGACTGTTGCCAAGGCCTGGTGCAGACTGGAGTCAAGTCCCGGTGCTGACTGGAGCCTAGTCCTGGTGCAGACTGGTGCCAAGCCCTGATGCAGAGTGCAACCAAGTCCCGGTGCAGACTGGAGCTAAGTCCCGGTGCAGACTGTTGCCAAGTTCCGGTGTAGACTGGAACCATGTCTCGGTGCGGACTGGAACCAAGTCCTGGTGAAGGCTGGATCAAATCCCGGTGCAGACTGGAGCCTCGTCCCAGTGCAGACTGGAACCAAGTTCCGGTGTAGACTTGAGCCAAGTCCCAGTGCAGACTAGAGCCAAGTCCTGGTGCAGACTGGTGCCAAGGTCCGGTGCAAATTGGAGCCAAGTCCCGGTGCAGACTGGAGCCAAGTCCCAGTGCAGACTGGAGCCAATTCCCGGTGCCGACTGGAACCAAGTCCCGGTGCAGACTGGAAACAAGTCCCAGTGCAGACTGGAGCCAAGTCCTGGTGCAGACTGGAACCATGTCCTGGTGCAGACTGGGGCCAGGCCCCGGTGCGGAGTGGAACCAAGTCCTGGTGCTGACTGGAACCAAGTCCCGATGCCGATTGCAGCCAAGTCCTGGTGCAGACTGGAGCGTAGTCCTGGTGCAGATTGGAGCTAAGTCCCGGTGCGGACTGGAACCAAGTCCCGGTGCGGACTGGAACCAAGTCCCGGTGTAGACTGGAGCCAAGTCCCCGTACAGACTGGAGCTAACTCCCGGTGCGGATTGGGGCCAAGTCCCGGTGCGGACTGGAGACAAGTCCCGGTGTAGACTGGACCAAGTCCCGGTGCAAACTGGAGCCAAGTCCTGGTGCAGACTGGGGCCAAGTCCCGGTGCAGACTGGAACCATGTCCCAATGCAGACTGGAACCAAGTCCTGGTGCAGACTGGAGCCAAGTCCCGGTGCAGACTGGCGCCATGTCCCGGTGTAGACTGGTGCCAAGTTCCGGTGCAGACTGGAACCAAGTCCCGATGCAGACTGGGGCCAAGTCCCAGTGCAGTCTGGAACCAAGTCCCGGTGCAGACTGGAACCAAGTCCCAGTGCAGACTGAGGCCAGGTCCTGGTGCAGACTGGGGCCAAGTCCCGGTGTAGATTGGAACCAAATCCTGGTGCATACTGGAGCCAAGTCCCGGTGTAGATTGGAACCAAGTCCCGGTGCAGGCTGGAGCCAAAACCCAGCGCAGACTGGAGCCAAGACCCAGTGCGGAATGGAGCCAAGCCCCGGTGCAGACCAGAACCAAGTCCCGTGCAGACTGGGGCCAGGTCCCGGTGTAGACTGGAACCAAATCCTAGTGCAGACTGGAGCCAAGTCTTGGTGCAAACTGGAGCCAATTCCCGGTGCAGACTGGAGCCAAGTCCCGGTGCGGACTGGAGCCAAGTCCCGGTGTAAACTGGACCCAAGTCCCGGTGTAGACGTGAGCCAAGTCCCAGTGCAGACTAGAGCCAAGTCCTGGTGCAGACTGGAGCCAAGTCCCGGTGCAGACTGGAGCCAAGTCCCGGTGCAGATTGGAGCTAAGTCCCAGTGCAGACTGGAGCTAAGTCCCGGTGCAGATTGGAGCTAGGTCCCAGTGTAGACTGGAGCCAACTCCCGGTGCAGACTGGAGCTAACTCCCGATGCGGATTGGGGCCAAGTCCCGGTGCGGACTGGAGCCAAGTCCCGGTGCAGACTGGAAACAAGTCCCAGTGTAGACTGGACCAAGTCCCGGTGCAAACTGGAGCCAAGTCCTGGTGCAGACTGGAGCCAAGTCCTGGTGCAGACTGGAGCCTTGTCCCGGTGTAGACTGGTGCCAAGTTCCGGTGCAGTCTGGAACCAAGTCCCAGTGCAGACTGGAGCCATGTCCCGGTGTAGACTGGAGCCAAGTCCTGGTGCAGACTGGAGCAATGTCCCGGCGTAGACTGGTGCCAAGTTCCGGTGCAGACTGGAACCAAGTCCCGGTGCAGACTGGGGCCAAGTCCCGGTGCGGAGTGGAACCAAGTCCTGGTGCAGACTGGAGCCTAGTCCCAGTGCAGACTGGGGCCAAGTCCCGGTGCGGAGTGGAACCAAGTCCTGGTGCAGACTGGAGCCTAGTCCCAGTGCAGACTGGAACCAAGTCCCGGTGCAGACTGGAGCCAAGTCCTGGTGCAGACTGTTGCCAAGGCCTGGTGCAGACTGGAGTCAAGTCCCGGTGCTGACTGGAGCCTAGTCCTGGTGCAGACTGGTGCCAAGCCCTGATGCAGAGTGCAACCAAGTCCCGGTGCAGACTGGAGCTAAGTCCCGGTGCAGATTGGAGCTAAGTCCCAGTGCAGACTGGAGCCAAGTCCCGGTGCAGACTGGTGCGTAGTCCCGGTGCAGATTGGAGCTAAGTCCCAGTGCAGACTGGAGCCAAGTCCCGGTGCAGACTGGAGCCAACTTCCGGTGCAGACTGGAGCTAACTCCCGATGCGGATTGGAGCCAAGTCCCGGTGCGGACTGGAGCCAAGTCCCGGTGCTGACTGGAAACAAGTCCCGGTGTAGACTGGACCAAGTCCCGGTGCAAACTGGAGCCAAGTCCTGGTGCAGACTGGAGCCAAGTCCTGGTGCAGACTGGAGCCTTGTCCCGGTGCAGACTGGTGCCAAGTTCCGGTGCAGTCTGGAACCAAGTCCCAGTGCAGACTGGAGCCATGTCCCGGTGTAGACTGGAGCCAAGTCCCGGTGTAAACTGGACCCAAGTCCCGGTGCAGACTGGAGCCAAGTCCCGGTGCGGACTGGAGCCAACTCCCGGTGTAAACTGGACCCAAGTCCCGGTGCAGACTGGAACCATGTCTCTGTGCAGGTACCGGAACCAAGTCTGGGTGCAAATTGGAGTTAAGTCCCAGTGCAGTCTCAAGCCAAGTCCCGGTGCAGACTGGAACCAAGTTCCGGTGTAGACGTGAGCCAAGTCCCAGGGCAGACTAGAGCCAAGTCCTGGTGCAGACTGGAGCCACGTCCCGGTGCAGACTGGAGCCAAGTCCCGGTGCAGATTGGAGCTAAGTCCCAGTGCAGACTGGAGCCAAGTCCCGGTGCAGACTGGAGCGTAGTCCCGGTGCAGATTGGAGCTAAGTCCCAGTGCAGACTGGAGCCAAGTCCCGGTGCAGACTGGAACCAACTCCCGGTGCAGACTGGAGCTAACTCCCGATGCGGATTGGGGCCAAGTCCCGGTGCGGACTGTAGCCAAGTCCCGGTGCAGACTGGAAACAAGTCCCGGTGTAGACTGGACCAAGTCCCGGTGCAAACTGGAGCCAAGTCCTGGTGCAGACTGGAGCCAAGTCCTGGTGCAGACTGGAGCCTTGTCCCGGTGTAGACTGGTGCCAAGTTCCGGTGCAGTCTGGAACCAAGTCCCAGTGCAGACTGGAGCCATGTCCTGGTGCAGACTGGAGCCAAGTCCCGGTGCAGACTGGAGCCTAGTCCTGGTGCAGACTGGAATCAAGTTCTGGTGCAGACTGGAGCCTTGTCCCGGTGTAGACTGGTGCCAAGTTCCGGTGCAGTCTGGAACCAAGTCCTAGTGCAGACTGGAGCCATATCCTGGTGTAGACTGGAGCCAAGTCCTGGTGCAGACTGGAACCAAGTTCTGGTGCAGACTGGAGCCTAGTCCCGGTGCAGACTGGAATCAAGTTCCCGTGTAGACATGAGCCAAGTCCCAGTGCAGACTAGAGCCAAGTCCCGGTGCAGACTGGAGCTAAGTCCCGGTGCAGACTGGAACCAAGTCCCGGTGCAGATTGGAGCTAAGTCCCAGTGCAGACTGGAGCCAAGTTCCGGTGCAGACTGGAACCAAGTCCCGGTGCAGACTGGAGCCAACTCCCGGTGCAGACTGGAGCTAACTCCCGATGCGGATTGGGGCCAAGTCCCGGTGCGGACTGGAGCCAAGCCCCGGTGCAGACTGGAGCCAAGTCCTGGTGCAGACTGGAGCCTTGTCCCGGTGTAGATTGGTGCCAAGTTCCGGTGCAGTCTGGAACCAAGTCCCAGTGCAGACTGGAGCCATGTCCCGGTGTAGACTGGAGCCAAGTCCTGGTGCAGACTGGAGCCATGTCCCGGCGTAGACTGGTGCCAAGTTCCGGTGCAGACTGGAACCAAGTCCCGGTGCAGACTGGGGCCAAGTCCCGGTGCGGAGTGGAACCAAGTCCCGGTGCAGACTGGAGCCTCGTCGCAGTGCAGACTGGAACCAAGTCCCGGTGCAGACTGGAGCCAAGTCCTGGTGCAGACTGTTGCCAAGGCCTGGTGCAGACTGGTGTCACGTCCCGGTGTTGACTGGAGCCTAGTCCTGGTGCAGACTGGTGCCAAGCCCTGATGCAGAGTGCAACCAAGTCCCGGTGCAGACTGGAGCTAAGTCCTGGTGCAGACTGTTGCCAAGTTCCGGTGTAGACTGGAACCATGTCTCGGTGCGGACTGGAACCAAGTCCTGGTGAAGGCTGGACCAAATCCCGGTGCAGACTGGAGCCTAGTCCCAGTGCAGACTGGAAACAAGTTCCGGTGTAGACTTGAGCCAAGTCCCAGTGCAGACTAGAGCCAAGTCCTGGTGCAGACTGGTGCCAAGGTCCGGTGCAAATTGGAGCCAAGTCCCGGTGCAGACTGGAGCCAAGTCCCAGTGCAGACTGGAGCCAATTCCCGGTGCCGACTGGAACCAAGTCCCGGTGCAGACTGGAAACAAGTCCCAGTGCAGACTGGAGCCAAGTCCTGGTGCAGACTGGAACCATGTCCTGGTGCAGACTGGGGCCAGGCCCCGGTGCTGACTGGAACCAAGTCCCGATGCCGATTGCAGCCAAGTCCTGGTGCAGACTGGAGCGTAGTCCCGGTGCAGATTGGAGCTAGGTCCCGGTGCAGACTGGAGCCAAGTCCCGGTGCGGACTGGAACCAAGTCCCGGTGCGGACTGGAACCAAGTCCCGGTGCAGACTGGAGCCAAGTCCCCGTACAGACTGGAGCTAACTCCCGGTGCGGATTGGGGCCAAGTCCCGGTGCGGACTGGAGACAAGTCCCGGTGTTGACTGGACCAAGTCCCGGTGCAAACTGGAGCCAAGTCCTGGTGCAGACTGGAGCCAAGTCCCGGTGTAGACTGGTGCCAAGTTCCGGTGCAGACTGGAACCATGTCCCAGTGCAGACTGGGGCCAAGTCCCGGTGCAGACTGGAACCATGTCCCAGTGCAGACTGGAACCAAGTCCTGGTGCAGACTGGAGCCAAGTCCTGGTGCAGACTGGCGCCATGTCCCGGTGTAGACTGGGGCCAAGTTCCGGTGCAGACTGGAACCAAGTCCCGATGCAGACTGGGGCCAAGTCCCGGTGCGGAGTGGAACCAAGTCCCAGTGCAGACTGGAACCAAGTCCCAGTGCAGTCTGGAACCAAGTCCCGGTGCAGACTGGAACCAAGTCCCAGTGCAGACTGGAGCAGCCAAGACCCGGTGCAGACTGGAACCATGTCTCCGTGCGGACTGGAACCAAGTCCCACAGCAGTCTGGTGCCAAGGTCTGGTGCGGTTTGGAGCTAAGTCCCGCTGCAGACTGGAACCAAGTCCTGGTGCAGGCTGGAACCAAGTCCTGGTGCTGGCTGGATCAAGTCCCGTTGCAGACTGGAGCCAAGTCCCGGTGCAGACTGAGGCCAGGTCCTGGTGCAGACTGGGGCCAAGTCCCGGTGTAGATTGGAACCAAATCCTGGTGCATACTGGAGCCAAGTCCCGGTGTAGATTGGAACCAAGTCCCGGTGCAGGCTGGAGCCAAAACCCAGCGCAGACTGGAGCCAAGACCCAGTGCAGAATGGAGCCAAGCCCCGGTGCAGACCAGAACCAAGTCCCGTGCAGACTGGGGCCAGGTCCCGGTGTAGACTGGAACCAAATCCTAGTGCAGACTGGAGCCAGGTCTTGGTGCAAACTGGAGCCAATTCCCGGTGCAGACTGGAGCCAAGTCCCGGTGCGGACTGGAGCCAAGTCCCGGTGTAAACTGGACCCAAGTTCCGGTGCAGACTGGAGCCAAGTCCCGGTGCGGACTGGAGCCAAGTCCCGGAGTAAACTGGACCCAGGTCCCGGTGCAGACTGGAACAATGTCTCTGTGCAGGTACCGGAACCAAGTCTGGGTGCAAATTGGAGTTAAGTCCCAGTGCAGTCTCAAGCCAAGTCCCGGTGCAGACTGGAACCAAGTTCCGGTGTAGACGTGAGCCAAGTCCCAGTGCAGACTAGAGCCAAGTCCTGGTGCAGACTGGAGACAAGTCCCGGTGCAGACTGGAGCCAAGTCCCGGTGCAGATTGGAGCTAAGTCCCAGTGCAGACTGGAACCAAGTCCCGGTGCAGACTGGAGCCAAGTCCTGGTGCAGACTGGAACCATGTCCTGGTGCAGACTGGGGCCAGGCCCCGGTGCTGACTGGAACCAAGTCCCGATGCCGATTGCAGCCAAGTCCTGGTGCAGACTGGAGCGTAGTCCCGGTGCAGATTGGAGCTAGGTCCCGGTGCAGACTGGAGCCAAGTCCCGGTGCGGACTGGAACCAAGTCCCGGTGCGGACTGGAACCAAGTCCCGGTGCAGACTGGAGCCAAGTCCCCGTACAGACTGGAGCTAACTCCCGGTGCGGATTGGGGCCAAGTCCCGGTGCGGACTGGAGACAAGTCCCGGTGTTGACTGGACCAAGTCCCGGTGCAAACTGGAGCCAAGTCCTGGTGCAGACTGGAGCCAAGTCCCGGTGTAGACTGGTGCCAAGTTCCGGTGCAGACTGGAACCATGTCCCAGTGCAGACTGGGGCCAAGTCCCGGTGCAGACTGGAACCATGTCCCAGTGCAGACTGGAACCAAGTCCTGGTGCAGACTGGAGCCAAGTCCTGGTGCAGACTGGCGCCATGTCCCGGTGTAGACTGGGGCCAAGTTCCGGTGCAGACTGGAACCAAGTCCCGATGCAGACTGGGGCCAAGTCCCGGTGCGGAGTGGAACCAAGTCCCAGTGCAGACTGGAACCAAGTCCCAGTGCAGTCTGGAACCAAGTCCCGGTGCAGACTGGAACCAAGTCCCAGTGCAGACTGGAGCAGCCAAGACCCGGTGCAGACTGGAACCATGTCTCCGTGCGGACTGGAACCAAGTCCCACAGCAGTCTGGTGCCAAGGTCTGGTGCGGTTTGGAGCTAAGTCCCGCTGCAGACTGGAACCAAGTCCTGGTGCAGGCTGGAACCAAGTCCTGGTGCTGGCTGGATCAAGTCCCGTTGCAGACTGGAGCCAAGTCCCGGTGCAGACTGAGGCCAGGTCCTGGTGCAGACTGGGGCCAAGTCCCGGTGTAGATTGGAACCAAATCCTGGTGCATACTGGAGCCAAGTCCCGGTGTAGATTGGAACCAAGTCCCGGTGCAGGCTGGAGCCAAAACCCAGCGCAGACTGGAGCCAAGACCCAGTGCAGAATGGAGCCAAGCCCCGGTGCAGACCAGAACCAAGTCCCGTGCAGACTGGGGCCAGGTCCCGGTGTAGACTGGAACCAAATCCTAGTGCAGACTGGAGCCAGGTCTTGGTGCAAACTGGAGCCAATTCCCGGTGCAGACTGGAGTCACGTCCCGGTGTTGACTGGAGCCTAGTCCTGGTGCAGACTGGTGCCAAGCCCTGATGCAGAGTGCAACCAAGTCCCGGTGCAGACTGGAGCTAAGTCCTGGTGCAGACTGTTGCCAAGTTCCGGTGTAGACTGGAACCATGTCTCGGTGCGGACTGGAACCAAGTCCTGGTGAAGGCTGGACCAAATCCCGGTGCAGACTGGAGCCTAGTCCCAGTGCAGACTGGAACCAAGTTCCGGTGTAGACTTGAGCCAAGTCCCAGTGCAGACTAGAGCCAAGTCCTGGTGCAGACTGGTGCCAAGGTCCGGTGCAAATTGGAGCCAAGTCCCGGTGCAGACTGGAGCCAAGTCCCAGTGCAGACTGGAGCCAATTCCCGGTGCCGACTGGAACCAAGTCCCGGTGCAGACTGGAAACAAGTCCCAGTGCAGACTGGAGCCAAGTCCTGGTGCAGACTGGAACCATGTCCTGGTGCAGACTGGGGCCAGGCCCCGGTGCTGACTGGAACCAAGTCCCGATGCCGATTGCAGCCAAGTCCTGGTGCAGACTGGAGCGTAGTCCCGGTGCAGATTGGAGCTAGGTCCCGGTGCAGACTGGAGCCAGGTCCCCGTACAGACTGGAGCTAACTCCCGGTGCGGATTGGGGCCAAGTCCCGGTGCGGACTGGAGACAAGTCCCGGTGTTGACTGGACCAAGTCCCGGTGCAAACTGGAGCCAAGTCCTGGTGCAGACTGGGGCCAGGCCCCGGTGCTGACTGGAACCAAGTCCCGATGCCGATTGCAGCCAAGTCCTGGTGCAGACTGGAGCGTAGTCCCGGTGCAGATTGGAGCTAGGTCCCGGTGCAGACTGGAGCCAAGTCCCGGTGCGGACTGGAACCAAGTCCCGGTGCGGACTGGAACCAAGTCCCGGTGCAGACTGGAGCCAAGTCCCCGTACAGACTGGAGCTAACTCCCGGTGCGGATTGGGGCCAAGTCCCGGTGCGGACTGGAGACAAGTCCCGGTGTTGACTGGACCAAGTCCCGGTGCAAACTGGAGCCAAGTCCTGGTGCAGACTGGAGCCAAGTCCCGGTGTAGACTGGTGCCAAGTTCCGGTGCAGACTGGAACCATGTCCCAGTGCAGACTGGGGCCAAGTCCCGGTGCAGACTGGAACCATGTCCCAGTGCAGACTGGAACCAAGTCCTGGTGCAGACTGGAGCCAAGTCCTGGTGCAGACTGGCGCCATGTCCCGGTGTAGACTGGGGCCAAGTTCCGGTGCAGACTGGAACCAAGTCCCGATGCAGACTGGGGCCAAGTCCCGGTGCGGAGTGGAACCAAGTCCCAGTGCAGACTGGAACCAAGTCCCAGTGCAGTCTGGAACCAAGTCCCGGTGCAGACTGGAACCAAGTCCCAGTGCAGACTGGAGCAGCCAAGACCCGGTGCAGACTGGAACCATGTCTCCGTGCGGACTGGAACCAAGTCCCACAGCAGTCTGGTGCCAAGGTCTGGTGCGGTTTGGAGCTAAGTCCCGCTGCAGACTGGAACCAAGTCCTGGTGCAGGCTGGAACCAAGTCCTGGTGCTGGCTGGATCAAGTCCCGTTGCAGACTGGAGCCAAGTCCCGGTGCAGACTGAGGCCAGGTCCTGGTGCAGACTGGGGCCAAGTCCCGGTGTAGATTGGAACCAAATCCTGGTGCATACTGGAGCCAAGTCCCGGTGTAGATTGGAACCAAGTCCCGGTGCAGGCTGGAGCCAAAACCCAGCGCAGACTGGAGCCAAGACCCAGTGCAGAATGGAGCCAAGCCCCGGTGCAGACCAGAACCAAGTCCCGTGCAGACTGGGGCCAGGTCCCGGTGTAGACTGGAACCAAATCCTAGTGCAGACTGGAGCCAGGTCTTGGTGCAAACTGGAGCCAATTCCCGGTGCAGACTGGAGCCAAGTCCCGGTGCGGACTGGAGCCAAGTCCCGGTGTAAACTGGACCCAAGTTCCGGTGCAGACTGGAGCCAAGTCCCGGTGCGGACTGGAGCCAAGTCCCGGAGTAAACTGGACCCAGGTCCCGGTGCAGACTGGAACAATGTCTCTGTGCAGGTACCGGAACCAAGTCTGGGTGCAAATTGGAGTTAAGTCCCAGTGCAGTCTCAAGCCAAGTCCCGGTGCAGACTGGAACCAAGTTCCGGTGTAGACGTGAGCCAAGTCCCAGTGCAGACTAGAGCCAAGTCCTGGTGCAGACTGGAGACAAGTCCCGGTGCAGACTGGAGCCAAGTCCCGGTGCAGATTGGAGCTATGTCCCAGTGCAGACTGGAACCAAGTCCCGGTGCAGACTGGAGCCAAGTCCTGGTGCAGACTGGAACCATGTCCCGGTGCAGACTGGGGCCAGGCCCCGGTGCTGACTGGAACCAAGTCCCGATGCCGATTGCAGCCAAGTCCTGGTGCAGACTGGAGCGTAGTCCCGGTGCAGATTGGAGCTAGGTCCCGGTGCAGACTGGAGCCAAGTCCCGGTGCGGACTGGAACCAAGTCCCGGTGCGGACTGGAACCAAGTCCCGGTGCAGACTGGAGCCAAGTCCCCGTACAGACTGGAGCTAACTCCCGGTGCGGATTGGGGCCAAGTCCCGGTGCGGACTGGAGACAAGTCCCGGTGTTGACTGGACCAAGTCCCGGTGCAAACTGGAGCCAAGTCCTGGTGCAGACTGGAGCCAAGTCCCGGTGTAGACTGGTGCCAAGTTCCGGTGCAGACTGGAACCATGTCCCAGTGCAGACTGGGGCCAAGTCCCGGTGCAGACTGGAACCATGTCCCAGTGCAGACTGGAACCAAGTCCTGGTGCAGACTGGAGCCAAGTTCTGGTGCAGACTGGCGCCATGTCCCGGTGTAGACTGGGGCCAAGTTCCGGTGCAGACTGGAACCAAGTCCCGATGCAGACTGGGGCCAAGTCCCGGTGCGGAGTGGAACCAAGTCCCAGTGCAGACTGGAACCAAGTCCCAGTGCAGTCTGGAACCAAGTCCCGGTGCAGACTGGAACCAAGTCCCAGTGCAGACTGGAGCAGCCAAGACCCGGTGCAGACTGGAACCATGTCTCCGTGCGGACTGGAACCAAGTCCCACAGCAGTCTGGTGCCAAGGTCTGGTGCGGTTTGGAGCTAAGTCCCGCTGCAGACTGGAACCAAGTCCTGGTGCAGGCTGGAACCAAGTCCTGGTGCTGGCTGGATCAAGTCCCGTTGCAGACTGGAGCCAAGTCCCGGTGCAGACTGAGGCCAGGTCCTGGTGCAGACTGGGGCCAAGTCCCGGTGTAGATTGGAACCAAATCCTGGTGCATACTGGAGCCAAGTCCCGGTGTAGATTGGAACCAAGTCCCGGTGCAGGCTGGAGCCAAAACCCAGCGCAGACTGGAGCCAAGACCCAGTGCAGAATGGAGCCAAGCCCCGGTGCAGACCAGAACCAAGTCCCGTGCAGACTGGGGCCAGGTCCCGGTGTAGACTGGAACCAAATCCTAGTGCAGACTGGAGCCAGGTCTTGGTGCAAACTGGAGCCAATTCCCGGTGCAGACTGGAGCCAAGTCCCGGTGCGGACTGGAGCCAAGTCCCGGTGTAAACTGGACCCAAGTTCCGGTGCAGACTGGAGCCAAGTCCCGGTGCGGACTGGAGCCAAGTCCCGGAGTAAACTGGACCCAGGTCCCGGTGCAGACTGGAACAATGTCTCTGTGCAGGTACCGGAACCAAGTCTGGGTGCAAATTGGAGTTAAGTCCCAGTGCAGTCTCAAGCCAAGTCCCGGTGCAGACTGGAACCAAGTTCCGGTGTAGACGTGAGCCAAGTCCCAGTGCAGACTAGAGCCAAGTCCTGGTGCAGACTGGAGACAAGTCCCGGTGCAGACTGGAGCCAAGTCCCGGTGCAGATTGGAGCTAAGTCCCAGTGCAGACTGGAACCAAGTCCCGGTGCAGACTGGAGCCAAGTCCTGGTGCAGACTGTTGCCAAGGCCTGGTGCAGACTGGAGTCAAGTCCCGGTGCTGACTGGAGCCTAGTCCTGGTGCAGACTGGTGCCAAGCCCTGATGCAGAGTGCAACCAAGTCCCGGTGCAGACTGGAGCTAAGTCCCGGTGCAGATTGGAGCTAAGTCCCAGTGCAGACTGGAGCCAAGTCCCGGTGCAGACTGGAGCGTAGTCCCGGTGCAGATTGGAGCTAAGTCCCAGTGCAGACTGGAGCCAAGTCCCGGTGCAGACTGGAGCCAACTCCCGGTGCAGACTGGAGCTAACTCCCGATGCGGATTGGGGCCAAGTCCCGGTGCGGACTGGAGCCAAGTCCCGGTGCAGACTGGAAACAAGTCCCGGTGTAGACTGGACCAAGTCCCGGTGCAAACTGGAGCCAAGTCCTGGTGCAGACTGGAGCCAAGTCCTGGTGCAGACTGGAGCCTTTTCCCGGTGTAGACTGGTGCAAAGTTCCGGTGCAGTCTGGAACCAAGTCCCAGTGCAGACAGGAGCCATGTCCCGGTGTAGACTGGAGCCAAGTCCTGGTGCAGACTGGAGCCAAGTCCCGGTGCAGACTGGGGCCAAGTCCCGGTGCGGAGTGGAACCAAGTCCTGGTGCAGACTGGCGCCTAGTCCCGGTGCAGACTGGAATCAAGATCCGGTGTAGACTTGAGCCAAGTCCCAGTGCAGACTAGAGCCAAGTACCGGTGCAGACTGGAGCTAAGTCCCAGTGCAGACTGGAGCCAAGTCCCGGTGCAGATTGGAGCTAAGTCCCAGTGCAGACTGGAGCCAAGTCCCGGTGCAGACTGGAACCAAGTCCCGGTGCAGACTGGAGCCAACTCCCGTTGCAGACTGGAGATAGCTCCCGATGCGGATTGGGGCAAAGTCCCGGTGCGGACTGGAGCCAAGCCCCGGTGCAGACTGGTAACAAGTCCCGGTGTAGACTGGACCAAGTCCCGGTGCAAACTGGAGCCAAGTCCTGGTGCAGACTGGAGCCAAGTCCTGGTGCAGACTGGAGCCTTGTCCCGGTGTAGATTGGTGCCAAGTTCCGGTGCAGTCTGGAACCAAGTCCCGATGCAGACTGGGGCCAAGTCCCGGTGCGGAGTGGAACCAAGTCCCAGTGCAGACTGGAACCAAGTCCCAGTGCAGTCTGGAACCAAGTCCCGGTGCAGACTGGAACCAAGTCCAAGTGCAGAATGGAGCAGCCAAGACCCGGTGCAGACTGGAACCATGTCTCCGTGCGGACTGGAACCAAGTCCCACAGCAGTCTGGTGCCAAGGTCTGGTGCGGTTTGGAGCTAAGTCCCGCTGCAGACTGGAGCCAAGTCCTGGTGCAGACTGGAGCCTTGTCCCGGTGTAGATTGGTGCCAAGTTCCGGTGCAGTCTGGAACCAAGTCCCAGTGCAGACTGGAGCCATGTCCCGGTGTAGACTGGAGCCAAGTCCTGGTGCAGACTGGAGCCATGTCCCGGCGTAGACTGGTGCCAAGTTCCGGTGCAGACTGGAACCAAGTCCCGGTGCAGACTGGGGCCAAGTCCCGGTGCAGAGTGGAACCAAGTCCCGGTGCAGACTGGAGCCTCGTCGCAGTGCAGACTGGAACCAAGTCCCGGTGCAGACTGGAGCCAAGTCCTACTGCAGACTGTTGCCAAGGCCTGGTGCAGACTGGAGTCAAGTCCCGGTGCTGACTGGAGCCTAGTCCTGGTGCAGACTGGTGCCAAGCCCTGATGCAGAGTGCAACCAAGTCCCGGTGCAGACTGGAGCTAAGTCCCTGTGCAGACTGTTGCCAAGTTCCGGTGTAGACTCGAAACAAGTCTCGGTGCGGACTGGAACCAAGTCCTGGTGAAGGCTGGATCAAATCCCGGTGCAGACTGGAGCCTAGACCCAGTGCAGACTGGAACCAAGTTCCGGTGTAGACTTGAGCCAAGTCCCAGTGCAGACTAGAGCCAAGTCCTGGTGCAGACTGGTGCCAAGGTCCGGTGCAAATTGGAGCCAAGTCCCGGTGCAGACTGGAGCCAAGTCCCAGTGCAGACTGGAGCCAATTCCCGGTGCCGACTGGAACCAAGTCCCGGTGCAGACTGGAAACAAGTCCCAGTGCAGACTGGAACCAAGTCCTGGTGCAGACTGGAACCATGTCCTGGTGCAGACTGGGGCCAGGCCCCGGTGCGGAATGGAACCAAGTCCTGGTGCTGACTGGAACCAAGTCCCGATGCCGATTGCAGCCAAGTCCTGGTGCAGACTGGAGCGTAGTCCCGGTGCAGATTGGAGCTAAGTCCCGGTGCAGACTGGAGCCAAGTCCCGGTGCGGACTGGAACCAAGTCCCGGTGCGGACTGGAAACAAGTCCCGGTGCAGACTGGAGCCAAGTCCCCGTACAGACTGGAGCTAACTCCCGGTGCAGATTGGGGCCATGTCCCGGTGCGGACTGGAGACAAGTCCCGGTGTTGACTGGACCAAGTCCCGGTGCAAACTGGAGCCAAGTCCTGGTGCAGACTGGAGCCAAGTCCCGGTGTAGACTGGTGCCAAGTTCCGGTGCAGACTGGAACCATGTCCCAGTGCAGACTGGGGCCAAGTCCCGGTGCAGACTGGAACCATGTCCCAGTGCAGACTGGAACCAAGTCCTGGTGCAGACTGGAGCCAAGTCCTGGTGCAGACTGGCGCCATGTCCCGGTGTAGACTGGGGCCAAGTTCCGGTGCAGACTGGAACCAAGTCCCGATGCAGACTGGGGCCAAGTCCCGGTGCGGAGTGGAACCAAGTCCCAGTGCAGACTGGAACCAAGTCCCAGTGCAGTCTGGAACCAAGTCCCGGTGCAGACTGGAACCAAGTCCAAGTGCAGAATGGAGCAGCCAAGACCCGGTGCAGACTGGAACCATGTCTCCGTGCGGACTGGAACCAAGTCCCACAGCAGTCTGGTGCCAAGGTCTGGTGCGGTTTGGAGCTAAGTCCCGCTGCAGACTGGAGCCAAGTCCTGGTGCAGACTGGAGCCTTGTCCCGGTGTAGATTGGTGCCAAGTTCCGGTGCAGTCTGGAACCAAGTCCCAGTGCAGACTGGAGCCATGTCCCGGTGTAGACTGGAGCCAAGTCCTGGTGCAGACTGGAGCCATGTCCCGGCGTAGACTGGTGCCAAGTTCCGGTGCAGACTGGAACCAAGTCCCGGTGCAGACTGGGGCCAAGTCCCGGTGCAGAGTGGAACCAAGTCCCGGTGCAGACTGGAGCCTCGTCGCAGTGCAGACTGGAACCAAGTCCCGGTGCAGACTGGAGCCAAGTCCTACTGCAGACTGTTGCCAAGGCCTGGTGCAGACTGGAGTCAAGTCCCGGTGCTGACTGGAGCTAAGTCCCTGTGCAGACTGTTGCCAAGTTCCGGTGTAGACTCGAACCATGTCTCGGTGCGGACTGGAACCAAGTCCTGGTGAAGGCTGGATCAAATCCCGGTGCAGACTGGAGCCTAGACCCAGTGCAGACTGGAACCAAGTTCCGGTGTAGACTTGAGCCAAGTCCCAGTGCAGACTAGAGCCAAGTCCTGGTGCAGACTGGTGCCAAGGTCCGGTGCAAATTGGAGCCAAGTCCCGGTGCAGACTGGAGCCAAGTCCCAGTGCAGACTGGAGCCAATTCCCGGTGCCGACTGGAACCAAGTCCCGGTGCAGACTGGAAACAAGTCCCAGTGCAGACTGGAGCCAAGTCCTGGTGCAGACTGGAACCATGTCCTGGTGCAGACTGGGGCCAGGCCCCGGTGCGGAATGGAACCAAGTCCTGGTGCTGACTGGAACCAAGTCCCGATGCCGATTGCAGCCAAGTCCTGGTGCAGACTGGAGCGTAGTCCCGGTGCAGATTGGAGCTAAGTCCCGGTGCAGACTGGAGCCAAGTCCCGGTGCGGACTGGAACCAAGTCCCGGTGCGGACTGGAAACAAGTCCCGGTGCAGACTGGAGCCAAGTCCCCGTACAGACTGGAGCTAACTCCCGGTGCAGATTGGGGCCATGTCCCGGTGCGGACTGGAGACAAGTCCCGGTGTTGACTGGACCAAGTCCCGGTGCAAACTGGAGCCAAGTCCTGGTGCAGACTGGAGCCAAGTCCCGGTGTAGACTGGTGCCAAGTTCCGGTGCAGACTGGAACCATGTCCCAGTGCAGACTGGGGCCAAGTCCCGGTGCAGACTGGAACCATGTCCCAGTGCAGACTGGAACCAAGTCCTGGTGCAGACTGGAGCCAAGTCCTGGTGCAGACTGGCGCCATGTCCCGGTGTAGACTGGGGCCAAGTTCCGGTGCAGACTGGAACCAAGTCCCGATGCAGACTGGGGCCAAGTCCCGGTGCGGAGTGGAACCAAGTCCCAGTGCAGACTGGAACCAAGTCCCAGTGCAGTCTGGAACCAAGTCCCGGTGCAGACTGGAACCAAGTCCCAGTGCAGAATGGAGCAGCCAAGACCCGGTGCAGACTGGAACCATGTCTCCGTGCGGACTGGAACCAAGTCCCACAGCAGTCTGGTGCCAAGGTCTGGTGCGGTTTGGAGCTAAGTCCCGCTGCAGACTGGAACCAAGTCCTGGTGCAGGCTGGAACCAAGTCCTGGTGCTGGCTGGATCAAGTCCCGTTGCAGACTGGAGCCAAGTCCCGGTGCAGACTGAGGCCAGGTCCTGGTGCAGACTGGGGCCAAGTCCCGGTGTAGATTGGAACCAAATCCTGGTGCATACTATAGCCAAGTCCCGGTGTAGATTGGAACCAAGTCCCGGTGCAGGCTGGAGCCAAAACCCAGCGCAGACTGGAGCCAAGACCCAGTGCAGAATGGAGCCAATCCCCGGTGCAGACCAGAACCAAGTCCCGTGCAGACTGGGGCCAGGTCCCGGTGTAGACTGGAACCAAATCCTAGTGCAGACTGGAGCCAAGTCTTGGTGCAAACTGGAGCCAATTCCCGGTGCAGACTGGAGCCAAGTCCCGGTGCGGACTGGAGCCAATTCCCGGTGTAAACTGGACCCAAGTCCCGGTGCAGACTAGAGCCAAGTCCCGGTGCGGACTGGAGCCAAGTCCCGGTGTAAACTGGACCCAAGTCCCGGTGCAGACTGGAACCAAGTTCCGGTGTAGACTTGAGCCAAGTCCCAGTGCAGACTAGAGCCAAGTCCCGGTGCAGACTGGAACCATGTCTCTGTGCAGGTACCGGAACCAAGTCTGGGTGCAAATTGGAGTTAAGTCCCAGTGCAGTCTCAAGCCAAGTCCCGGTGCAGACTGGAACCAAGTTCCGGTGTAGACGTGAGCCAAGTCCCAGTGCAGACTATAACCAAGTCCTGGTGCTGACTGGAGCCAAGTCCCGGTGCAGACTGGAGCCAAGTCCCGGTGCAGATTGGAGCTAAGTCCCAGTGCAGACTGGAGCCAAGTCCCGGTGCAGACTGGAGCGTAGTCCCGGTGCAGATGGAGCTAAGTCCCAGTGCAGACTGGAGCCAAGTCCCGGTGCAGACTGGAGCCAACTCCCGGTGCAGACTGGAGCTAACTCCCGATGCGGATTGGGGCCAAGTCCCGGTGCAAACTGGAGCCAAGTCCTGGTGCAGACTGGAGCCAAGTCCTGGTGCAGACTGGAGCCTTGTCCCGGTGTAGACTGGTGCCAAGTTCCGGCGCAGTCTGGAACCAAGTCCCAGTGCAGACTGGAGCCATGTCCCGGTGTAGACTGGAGCCAAGTCCCGGTGCAGAGTGGAACCAAGTCCCGGTGCAGACTGGAGCCTCGTCGCAGTGCAGACTGGAACCAAGTCCCGGTGCAGACTGGAGCCAAGTCCTACTGCAGACTGTTGCCAAGGCCTGGTGCAGACTGGAGTCAAGTCCCGGTGCTGACTGGAGCCTAGTCCTGGTGCAGACTGGTGCCAAGCCCTGATGCAGAGTGCAACCAAGTCCCGGTGCAGACTGGAGCTAAGTCCCTGTGCAGACTGTTGCCAAGTTCCGGTGTAGACTCGAACCATGTCTCGGTGCGGACTGGAACCAAGTCCTGGTGAAGGCTGGATCAAATCCCGGTGCAGACTGGAGCCTAGACCCAGTGCAGACTGGAACCAAGTTCCGGTGTAGACTTGAGCCAAGTCCCAGTGCAGACTAGAGCCAAGTCCTGGTGCAGACTGGTGCCAAGGTCCGGTGCAAATTGGAGCCAAGTCCCGGTGCAGACTGGAGCCAAGTCCCAGTGCAGACTGGAGCCAATTCCCGGTGCCGACTGGAACCAAGTCCCGGTGCAGACTGGAAACAAGTCCCAGTGCAGACTGGAGCCAAGTCCTGGTGCAGACTGGAACCATGTCCTGGTGCAGACTGGGGCCAGGCCCCGGTGCGGAATGGAACCAAGTCCTGGTGCTGACTGGAACCAAGTCCCGATGCCGATTGCAGCCAAGTCCTGGTGCAGACTGGAGCGTAGTCCCGGTGCAGATTGGAGCTAAGTCCCGGTGCAGACTGGAGCCAAGTCCCGGTGCGGACTGGAACCAAGTCCCGGTGCGGACTGGAAACAAGTCCCGGTGCAGACTGGAGCCAAGTCCCCGTACAGACTGGAGCTAACTCCCGGTGCAGATTGGGGCCATGTCCCGGTGCGGACTGGAGACAAGTCCCGGTGTTGACTGGACCAAGTCCCGGTGCAAACTGGAGCCAAGTCCTGGTGCAGACTGGAGCCAAGTCCCGGTGTAGACTGGTGCCAAGTTCCGGTGCAGACTGGAACCATGTCCCAGTGCAGACTGGGGCCAAGTCCCGGTGCAGACTGGAACCATGTCCCAGTGCAGACTGGAACCAAGTCCCGGTGCAGACTGGAACCAAGTCCCAGTGCAGAATGGAGCAGCCAAGACCCGGTGCAGACTGGAACCATGTCTCCGTGCGGACTGGAACCAAGTCCCACAGCAGTCTGGTGCCAAGGTCTGGTGCGGTTTGGAGCTAAGTCCCGCTGCAGACTGGAACCAAGTCCTGGTGCAGGCTGGAACCAAGTCCTGGTGCTGGCTGGATCAAGTCCCGTTGCAGACTGGAGCCAAGTCCCGGTGCAGACTGAGGCCAGGTCCTGGTGCAGACTGGGGCCAAGTCCCGGTGTAGATTGGAACCAAATCCTGGTGCATACTATAGCCAAGTCCCGGTGTAGATTGGAACCAAGTCCCGGTGCAGGCTGGAGCCAAAACCCAGCGCAGACTGGAGCCAAGACCCAGTGCAGAATGGAGCCAATCCCCGGTGCAGACCAGAACCAAGTCCCGTGCAGACTGGGGCCAGGTCCCGGTGTAGACTGGAACCAAATCCTAGTGCAGACTGGAGCCAAGTCTTGGTGCAAACTGGAGCCAATTCCCGGTGCAGACTGGAGCCAAGTCCCGGTGCGGACTGGAGCCAATTCCCGGTGTAAACTGGACCCAAGTCCCGGTGCAGACTAGAGCCAAGTCCCGGTGCGGACTGGAGCCAAGTCCCGGTGTAAACTGGACCCAAGTCCCGGTGCAGACTGGAACCAAGTTCCGGTGTAGACTTGAGCCAAGTCCCAGTGCAGACTAGAGCCAAGTCCCGGTGCAGACTGGAACCATGTCTCTGTGCAGGTACCGGAACCAAGTCTGGGTGCAAATTGGAGTTAAGTCCCAGTGCAGTCTCAAGCCAAGTCCCGGTGCAGACTGGAACCAAGTTCCGGTGTAGACGTGAGCCAAGTCCCAGTGCAGACTAGAACCAAGTCCTGGTGCTGACTGGAGCCAAGTCCCGGTGCAGACTGGAGCCAAGTCCCGGTGCAGATTGGAGCTAAGTCCCAGTGCAGACTGGAGCCAAGTCCCGGTGCAGACTGGAGCGTAGTCCCGGTGCAGATGGAGCTAAGTCCCAGTGCAGACTGGAGCCAAGTCCCGGTGCAGACTGGAGCCAACTCCCGGTGCAGACTGGAGCTAACTCCCGATGCGGATTGGGGCCAAGTCCCGGTGCAAACTGGAGCCAAGTCCTGGTGCAGACTGGAGCCAAGTCCTGGTGCAGACTGGAGCCTTGTCCCGGTGTAGACTGGTGCCAAGTTCCGGCGCAGTCTGGAACCAAGTCCCAGTGCAGACTGGAGCCATGTCCCGGTGTAGACTGGAGCCAAGTCCTGGTGCAGACTGGAGCCAAGTCCCGGTGCAGACTGGGGCCAAGTCCCGGTGCGGAGTGGAACCAAGTCCTGGTGCAGACTGGAGCCTAGTCCCGGTGCAGACTGGAACCAAGTTCCGGTGTAGACTTGAGCCAAGTCCCGGTGCAGACTAGAGCCAAGTCCCGGTGGAGACTGGAGCTAAGTCCCGGTGCAGACTGGAGCCAAGTCCCGGTGCAGATTGGAGCTAAGTCCCAGTGCAGACTGGAGCCAAGTCCCGGTGCAGACTGGAGCCAACTCCCGGTGCAGACTGGAGCTAACTCCCGATGCGGATTGGGGCCAAGTCCCGGTGCGGACTGGAGCCAAGCCCCGGTGCAGGCTGGAAACATGTCCCGGTGTAGACTGGACCAAGTCCCGGTGCAAACTGGAGCCAAGTCCTGGTGCAGACTGGAGCCAAGTCCTGGTGCAGACTGGAGCCTTGTCCCGGTGTAGATTGGTGCCAAGTTCCGGTGCAGTCTGGAACCAAGTCCCAGTGCAGACTGGAGCCATGTCCCGGTGTAGACTGGAGCCAAGTCCTGGTGCAGACTGGAGCCATGTCCCGGTGTAGACTGGTGCTAAGTTCCAGTGCAGACTGGAACCAAGTCCCGGTGCAGACTGGGGCCAAGTCCCGGTGCGGAGTGGAACCATGTCCCGGTGCAGACTGGAGTCAAGTCCCCGTACAGACTGGAGCTAACTCCCGGTGCGGATTGGGGCCAAGTCCCGGTGCAGACTGGAGCCAAGTCCTGGTGCAGACTGTTGCCAAGGCCTGGTGCAGACTGGAGTCAAGTCCCGGTGCTGACTGGAGCCTAGTCCTGGTGCAGACTGGTGCCAAGCCCTGATGCAGAGTGCAACCAAGTCCTGGTGCAGACTGGGGCCAAGTCCTGGTGCAAAGTGGAACCAAGACCCAGTGCATACTGGAGCCAAATCCCGGTGCAGACTGGAGCTAAGCCCCGGTGCAGACTGGTGCCAAGTTCTAGTGCAGACTGGAACCAAGCCCCAGTGCAGACTGGAGCCAAATCACGGTGCAGACAGCAACCATGTCTCCGTGTGGACTGGAACCAAGTCCTGGTGCAGACTGGAACCAAGTCCTGGTGCAGACTGGAACCAAGTCCTGGTGCAGACTGGAACCAAGTCCTGGTGCAGACTGGTGCCAAGTCCTGGTGCTGGCTGGATCAAGTCCCGGTGCAGATTGGAGCCAAGTCCCGGTGCAGACTGGGGCCAGGTCCTGGTGCAGACTGGAACCAATTCTCGGTGCAGACTGGGGCCAAGTCCCGGTGCAGACTGTAACCATGTCTCCGTGCGGACTGGAACCAAGTCCCACAGCAGTCTGGTGCCAAGGTCTGGTGCGGTTTGGAGCTAAGTCCCGCTGCAGACTGGAACCAAGTTCTGGTGCAGGCTGGAACCAAGTCCTGGTGCTGGCTGGATCAAGTCCCAGTGCAGACTGGGGCCAGGTCCTGGTGCAGACTGGGGCCAAGTCCCGGTGTAGATTGGAACCAAATCCTGGTGCATACTGGGGCCAAGTCCCGGCGTAGACTGGTGCCAAGTTCCGGTGCAGACTGGAACCAAGTCCCGGTGCAGACTGGGGCCAAGTCCCGGTGCGGAGTGGAACCAAGTACTGGTGCAGACTGGAGCCTAGTCCCAGTGCAGACTGGAACCAAGTCCCGGTGCAGACTGCAGCCAAGTCCTGGTGCAGACTGTTGCCAAGGCCTGGTGCAGACTGGAGTCAAGTCCCGGTGCTGACTGGAGCCTAGTCCTGGTGCAGACTGGTGCCAAGCCCTGATGCAGAGTGCAACCAAGTCCCGGTGCTGACTGGAGCTAAGTCCCGGTGCAGACTGTTGCCAAGTTCCGGTGTAGACTGGAACCATGTCTCGGTGCGGACTGGAACCAAGTCCTGGTGAAGGCTGGATCAAATCCCGGTGCAGACTGGAGCCTAGTCCCAGTGCAGACTGGAACCAAGTACCGGTGTAGACTTGAGCCAAGTCCCAGTGCAGACTAGAGCCAAGTACTGGTGCAGACTAGAGCCAGGTCCCAGTGCAGACTAGAGCCAGGTCCTGGTGCAGACTGGTGCCAAGGTCCGGTGCAAATTGGAGCCAAGTCCCGGTGCAGACTGGAGCCAAGTCCCAGTGCAGACTGGAGCCAATTCCCGGTGCAGACTGGAACCAAGTCCTGGTGCAGACTGGAAACAAGTCCCAGTGCAGACTGGAGCCAAGTCCTGGTGCAGACTGGAACCATGTCCTGGTGCAGACTGGGGCCAGGACCCGGTGCGGAGTGGAACCAAGTCCTGGTGCTGACTGGAACCAAGTCCCGATGCCGATTGCAGCCAACTCCTGGTGCAGACTGGAGCGTAGTCCCGGTGCAGATTGGAGCTAAGTCCCGGTGCAGACTGGAGCCAAGTCCCGGTGCAGACTGGAACCAAGTCTCGGTGCGGACTGGAACCAAGTCCCGGTGTTGACTGGACCAAGTCCCGGTGCAAACTGGAGCCAAGTCCTGGTGCAGACTCAAGCCAAGTCCCGGTGTAGACTGGTGCCAAGTTCCGGTGCAGACTGGAACCAAGTCCCGGTGCAGACTGGGGCCAAGTCCCGGTGCAGACTGGAACCATGTCCCAGTGCAGACTGGAACCAAGTCCCGGTGCAGACTGGAGCCAAGTCCTGGTGCAGACTGGCGCCATGTCCCGGTGTAGACTGGGGCCAAGTTCCGGTGCAGACTGGAACCAAGTCCCGATGCAGACTGGGGCCAAGTCCCGGTGCGGAGTGGAACCAGGTCCCAGTGCAGACAGGAACCAAGTCCCAGTGCAGTCTGGAACCAAGTCCCGGTGCAGACTGGAACCAAGTCCCAGTGCAGACTGGAGCAGCCAAGACCCGGTGCAGACTGGAACCATGTCTCCGTGCGGACTGGAACCAAGACCCACAGCAGTCTGGTGCCAAGGTCTGGTGCGGTTTGGAGCTAAGTCACGCTGCAGACTGTAACCAAGTCCTGGTGCAGGCTGGAACCAAGTCCTGATGCTGGCTGGATCAAGTCCCGTTGCAGACTGGAGCCAAGTCCTGGTGCAGACTCAAGCCAAGTCCCGGTGTAGACTGGTGCCAAGTTCCGGTGCAGACTGGAACCAAGTCCCGGTGCAGACTGGGGCCAAGTCCCGGTGCAGACTGGAACCATGTCCCAGTGCAGACTGGAACCAGGTCCCGGTGCAGACTGGAGCCAAGTCCTGGTGCAGACTGGCGCCATGTCCCGGTGTAGACTGGGGCCAAGTTCCGGTGCAGACTGGAACCAAGTCCCGATGCAGACTGGGGCCAAGTCCCGGTGCGGAGTGGAACCAGGTCCCAGTGCAGACAGGAACCAAGTCCCAGTGCAGTCTGGAACCAAGTCCCGGTGCAGACTGGAACCAAGTCCCAGTGCAGACTGGAGCAGCCAAGACCCGGTGCAGACTGGAACCATGTCTCCGTGCGGACTGGAACCAAGTCCCACAGCAGTCTGGTGCCAAGGTCTGGTGCGCTTTGGAGCTAAGTCCCGCTGCAGACTGTAACCAAGTCCTGGTGCAGGCTGGAACCAAGTCCTGGTGCTGGCTGGATCAAGTCCCGTTGCAGACTGGAACCAAGTCCCGGTGCAGACTGAGGCCAGGTCCTGGTGCAGACTGGAACCAATTCCCGGAGCAGACTGGGGCCAGGTCCTGGTGCAGACTGGGGCCAAGTCCCGGTGTAGATTGGAACCAAATCCAGGTGCATACTGGGGCCAAGTCCCGGTGTAGATTGGAACCAAGTCCCGGTGCAGGCTGGAGCCAAGACCCAACGCAGACTGGAGCCATGTCCCAGTGCGGAATGGAGCCAGGCCCCGGTGCAGACCAGAACCAAGTCCCGTGCAGACTGGGGCCAGGTCCCGGTGCAGACTGGAACCAAATCCTGGTGCAGACTGGAGCCAAGTCTTGGTGCAAACTGGAGCCAAGTCCCGGTGCAGACTGGAGCCAAGTCCCGGTGCGGACTGGAGCCAAGTCCCGGTGTAAATTGGACCCAAGTCCCAGTGCAGACTGGAACCAAGTTCCGGTGTAGACTTGAGCCAAGTCCCAGTGCAGACTAGAGCCAAGTCCTGGTGCAGACTGGAACCAAGTTCCGGTGTAGACGTGAACCAAGTCCCAGTGCAGACTGGTGCCAAGGTCCGGTGCAGACTGGAGCGTAGTCCCGGTGCAGATTGGAGCTAAGTCCCAGTGCAGACTGGAGCCAAGTCCCGGTGCAGACTGGAACCAAGTCCCGGTGCAGACTGGAGCCAACTCCCGGTGCAGACTGGAGCTAACTCCCGATGCGGATTGGGGCCAGGACCCGGTGCGGAGTGGAACCAAGTCCTGGTGCTGACTGGAACCAAGTCCCGATGCCGATTGCAGCCAAGTCGTGGTGCAGACTGGATCGTAGTCCCGGTGCAGATTGGAGCCAAGTCCTGGTGCGGACTGGAACCAAGTCCCGGTGCGGACTGGAACCAAGTCCCGGTGCAGACTGGAGTCAAGTCCCCGTACAGACTGGAGCTAACTCCCGGTGCGGATTGGGGCCAAGTCCCGGTGAGGACTGGAGACAAGTCCCGGTGTTGACTGGACCAAGTCCTGGTGCAAACTGGAGCCAAGTCCTGGTGCAGACTGGAGCCAAGTCCCGGTGTAGACTGGTGCCAAGTTCCGGTGCAGACTGGAACCAAGTCCCGGTGCAGACTGGGGCCAAGTCCCGGTGCAGACTGGAACCATGTCCCAGTGCAGACTGGAACCAAGTCCCGGTGCAGACTGGAGCCAAGTCCTGGTGCAGACTGGCGCCATGTCCCGGTGTAGACTGGGGCCAAGTTCCGGTGCAGACTGGAACCAAGTCCCGATGCAGACTGGGGCCAAGTCCCGGTGCGGAGTGGAACCAAGTCCCAGTGCAGACTGGAACCAAGTCCCAGTGCAGTCTGGAGCCAAGTCCCGGTGCAGACTGGAAACAAGTCCCGGTGTAGATTGGACCAAGTCCCAGAGCAAACTGGAGCCAAGTCCTGGTGCAGACTGGAGCCAAGTCCTGGTGCACACTGGAGCCTTGTCCCGATGTAGACTGGTGCCAAGTTCCGGTGCAGTCTGGAACCAAGTCCCAGTGCAGACTGGAGCCATGTCCCGGTGTAGACTGGAGCCAAGTCCTGGTGCAGACTGGAGCCATGTCCCGGCGTAGACTGGTGCCAAGTTCCGGTGCAGACTGGAACCAAGTCCCGGTGCAGACTGGGGCCAAGTCCCGGTGCGGAGTGGAACCAAGTCCCGGTGCAGACTGGAGCCTAGTCCCAGTGCAGACTGGAGCCAAGTCCCGGTGCAGACTGGAGCCAAGTCCTGGTGCAGACTGTTGCCAAGGCCTGGTGCAGACTGGAGTCAAGTCCCGGTGCTGACTGGAGCCTAGTCCTGGTGCAGACAGTTGCCAAGCCCTGGTGCTGAGTGGAACCAAGTCCTGGTGCAGACTGGAGCCAAGTCCCGGTGCAGACTGTTGCCAAGTTCCGGTGTAGCCTGGAACCATGTCTCGGTGCGGACTGGAACCAAGTCCTGGTGAAGGCTGCATCAAATCCCGGTGCAGACTGGAGCCTAGTCCCAGTGCAGACTGGAACCAGGTTCCGGTGTAGACTTGAGCCAAGTCCCAGTGCAGACTAGAGCCAGGTCCTGGTGCAGATTGGTGCCAAGGTCCGGTGCAAATTGGAGCCAAGTCCCCGTGCAGACTGGAGCCAAGTCCCGGTGCAGACTGGAAACATGTCCCGGTGTAGACTGGACCAAGTCCCGGTGCAAACTGGAGCCAAGTCCTGGTGCAGACTGGAGACAAGTCCTGGTGCAGACTGGAGCCTTGTCCCGGTGTAGACTGGTGCCAAGTTCCGGTGCAGTCTGGAACCAAGTCCCAGTGCAGACTGGAGCCATGTCCCGGTGTAGACTGGAGCCAAGTCCTGGTGCAGACTGGAGCCATGTCCCGGCGTAGACTGGTGCCAAGTTTCGGTTCAGACTGGAACCAAATCCCGGTGCAGACTGGGGCCAAGTCCCGGTGCGGAGTGGAACCAAGTCCCGGTGCAGACTGGAGCCTAGTCCCAGTGCAGACTGGAACCAAGTCCCGGTGCAGACTGGAGCCAAGTCCTGGTGCAGACTGTTGCCAAGGCCTGGTGCAGACTGGAGTCAAGTCCCGGTGCTGAATGGAGCCTAGTCCTGGTGCAGACTGGTGCCAAGCCCTGGTGTAGAGTGCAACCAAGTCCCGGTGCAGACTGGAGCTAAGTCCCGGTGCAGACTGTTGCCAAGTTCCGGTGTAGACTGGAACCATGTCTCGGTGCGGACTGGAACCAAGTCCTGGTGAAGGCTGGATTAAATCCCAGTGCAGACTGGAGCCTAGTCCCAGTGCAGACTGGAACCAAGTTCCGGTGTAGACTTGAGCCAAGTCCCAGTGCAGACTAGAGCCAAGTCCTGGTGCAGACTGGAGCCAGGTCCCAGTGCAGACTGGTGCCAAGGTCCGGTGCAAATTGGAGCCAAGTCCCGGTGCAGACTGGAGCCAATTCCCGGTGCAGACTGGAACCAAGTCCCGGTGCAGACTAGAAACAAGTCCCAGTGCAGACTGGAGCCAAGTCCTGGTGCAGACTGGAACCATGTCCTGGTGCAGACTGGGGCCAGGCCCCGGTGCGGAGTGGAACCAAGTCCTGGTGCTGACTGGAACCAAGTCCCGATGCCGATTGCAGCCAAGTCGTGGTGCAGACTGGAGCGTAGTCCCGGTGCAGATTGGAGCCAAGTCCCGGTGCGGACTGGAACCAAGTCCCGGTGCGGACTGGAACCAAGTCCCGGTGCAGACTGGAGTCAAGTCCCCGTACAGACTGGAGCTAACTCCCGGTGCGGATTGGGGCCAAGTCCCGGTGAGGACTGGAGACAAGTCCCTGTGTTGACTGGACCAAGTCCCGGTGCAAACTGGAGCCAAGTCCTGGTGCAGACTGGAGCCAAGTCCCGGTGTAGACTGGTGCCAAGTTCCGGTGCAGACTGGAACCAAGTCCCGGTGCAGACTGGGGCCAAGTCCCGGTGCAGACTGGAACCATGTCCCAGTGCAGACTGGAACCAAGTCCCGGTGCAGACTGGAGCCAAGTCCTGGTGCAGACTGGCGCCATGTCCCGGTGTAGACTGGGGCCAAGTTCCGGTGCAGACTGGAACCAAGTCCCGATGCAGACTGGGGCCAAGTCCCGGTGCGGAGTGGAACCAAGTCCCAGTGCAGACTGGAACCAAGCCCCAGTGCAGTCTGGAGCCAAGTCCCGGTGCAGACTGGAAACAAGTCCCGGTGTAGACTGGACCAAGTCCCAGTGCAAACTGGAGCCAAGTCCTGGTGCAGACTGGAGCCAAGTCCTGGTGCACACTGGAGCCTTGTCCCGATGTAGACTGGTGCCACGTTCCGGTGCAGTCTGGAACCAAGTCCCAGTGCAGACTGGAGCCATGTCCCGGTGTAGACTGGAGCCAAGTCCTGGTGCAGACTGGAGCCATGTCCCGGCGTAGACTGGTGCCAAGTTCCGGTGCAGACTGGAACCAAGTCCCGGTGCAGACTGGGGCCAAGTCCCGGTGCGGAGTGGAACCAAGTCCCGGTGCAGACTGGAGCCTAGTCCCAGTGCAGACTGGAACCAAGTCCCGGTGCAGACTGGAGCCAAGTCCTGGTGCAGACTGTTGCCAAGGCCTGGTGCAGACTGGAGTCAAGTCCCGGTGCTGACTGGAGCCTAGTCCTGGTGCAGACTGGAACCAAGTCCTGGTGCAGACTGGAACCAAGTCCTGGTGCAGACTGGTGCCAAGTCCTGGTGCTGGCTGGATCAAGTCCCGGTGCAGATTGGAGCCAAGTCCCGGTGCAGACTGGGGCCAGGTCCTGGTGCAGACTGGAACCAATTCTCGGTGCAGACTGGGGCCAAGTCCCGGTGCAGACTGTAACCATGTCTCCGTGCGGACTGGAACCAAGTCCCACAGCAGTCTGGTGCCAAGGTCTGGTGCGGTTTGGAGCTAAGTCCCGCTGCAGACTGGAACCAAGTTCTGGTGCAGGCTGGAACCAAGTCCTGGTGCTGGCTGGATCAAGTCCCAGTGCAGACTGGGGCCAGGTCCTGGTGCAGACTGGGGCCAAGTCCCGGTGTAGATTGGAACCAAATCCTGGTGCATACTGGGGCCAAGTCCCGGCGTAGACTGGTGCCAAGTTCCGGTGCAGACTGGAACCAAGTCCCGGTGCAGACTGGGGCCAAGTCCCGGTGCGGAGTGGAACCAAGTACTGGTGCAGACTGGAGCCTAGTCCCAGTGCAGACTGGAATCAAGTCCCGGTGCAGACTGCAGCCAAGTCCTGGTGCAGACTGTTGCCAAGGCCTGGTGCAGACTGGAGTCAAGTCCCGGTGCTGACTGGAGCCTAGTCCTGGTGCAGACTGGTGCCAAGCCCTGATGCAGAGTGCAACCAAGTCCCGGTGCTGACTGGAGCTAAGTCCCGGTGCAGACTGTTGCCAAGTTCCGGTGTAGACTGGAACCATGTCTCGGTGCGGACTGGAACCAAGTCCTGGTGAAGGCTGGATCAAATCCCGGTGCAGACTGGAGCCTAGTCCCAGTGCAGACTGGAACCAAGTACCGGTGTAGACTTGAGCCAAGTCCCAGTGCAGACTAGAGCCAAGTACTGGTGCAGACTAGAGCCAGGTCCCAGTGCAGACTAGAGCCAGGTCCTGGTGCAGACTGGTGCCAAGGTCCGGTGCAAATTGGAGCCAAGTCCCGGTGCAGACTGGAGCCAAGTCCCAGTGCAGACTGGAGCCAATTCCCGGTGCAGACTGGAACCAAGTCCTGGTGCAGACTGGAAACAAGTCCCAGTGCAGACTGGAGCCAAGTCCTGGTGCAGACTGGAACCATGTCCTGGTGCAGACTGGGGCCAGGACCCGGTGCGGAGTGGAACCAAGTCCTGGTGCTGACTGGAACCAAGTCCCGATGCCGATTGCAGCCAACTCCTGGTGCAGACTGGAGCGTAGTCCCGGTGCAGATTGGAGCTAAGTCCCGGTGCAGACTGGAGCCAAGTCCCGGTGCAGACTGGAACCAAGTCTCGGTGCGGACTGGAACCAAGTCCCGGTGTTGACTGGACCAAGTCCCGGTGCAAACTGGAGCCAAGTCCTGGTGCAGACTCAAGCCAAGTCCCGGTGTAGACTGGTGCCAAGTTCCGGTGCAGACTGGAACCAAGTCCCGATGCAGACTGGGGCCAAGTCCCGGTGCGGAGTGGAACCAGGTCCCAGTGCAGACAGGAACCAAGTCCCAGTGCAGTCTGGAACCAAGTCCCGGTGCAGACTGGAACCAAGTCCCAGTGCAGACTGGAGCAGCCAAGACCCGGTGCAGACAGGAACCATGTCTCCGTGCGGACTGGAACCAAGACCCACAGCAGTCTGGTGCCAAGGTCTGGTGCGGTTTGGAGCTAAGTCACGCTGCAGACTGTAACCAAGTCCTGGTGCAGGCTGGAACCAAGTCCTGATGCTGGCTGGATCAAGTCCCGTTGCAGACTGGAGCCAAGTCCTGGTGCAGACTCAAGCCAAGTCCCGGTGTAGACTGGTGCCAAGTTCCGGTGCAGACTGGAACCAAGTCCCGGTGCAGACTGGGGCCAAGTCCCGGTGCAGACTGGAACCATGTCCCAGTGCAGACTGGAACCAGGTCCCGGTGCAGACTGGAGCCAAGTCCTGGTGCAGACTGGCGCCATGTCCCGGTGTAGACTGGGGCCAAGTTCCGGTGCAGACTGGAACCAAGTCCCGATGCAGACTGGGGCCAAGTCCCGGTGCGGAGTGGAACCAGGTCCCAGTGCAGACAGGAACCAAGTCCCAGTGCAGTCTGGAACCAAGTCCCGGTGCAGACTGGAACCAAGTCCCAGTGCAGACTGGAGCAGCCAAGACCCGGTGCAGACTGGAACCATGTCTCCGTGCGGACTGGAACCAAGTCCCACAGCAGTCTGGTGCCAAGGTCTGGTGCGCTTTGGAGCTAAGTCCCGCTGCAGACTGTAACCAAGTCCTGGTGCAGGCTGGAACCAAGTCCTGGTGCTGGCTGGATCAAGTCCCGTTGCAGACTGGAACCAAGTCCCGGTGCAGACTGAGGCCAGGTCCTGGTGCAGACTGGAACCAATTCCCGGAGCAGACTGGGGCCAGGTCCTGGTGCAGACTGGGGCCAAGTCCCGGTGTAGATTGGAACCAAATCCAGGTGCATACTGGGGCCAAGTCCCGGTGTAGATTGGAACCAAGTCCCGGTGCAGGCTGGAGCCAAGACCCAACGCAGACTGGAGCCATGTCCCAGTGCGGAATGGAGCCAGGCCCCGGTGCAGACCAGAACCAAGTCCCGTGCAGACTGGGGCCAGGTCCCGGTGCAGACTGGAACCAAATCCTGGTGCAGACTGGAGCCAAGTCTTGGTGCAAACTGGAGCCAAGTCCCGGTGCAGACTGGAGCCAAGTCCCGGTGCGGACTGGAGCCAAGTCCCGGTGTAAATTGGACCCAAGTCCCAGTGCAGACTGGAACCAAGTTCCGGTGTAGACTTGAGCCAAGTCCCAGTGCAGACTAGAGCCAAGTCCTGGTGCAGACTGGAACCAAGTTCCGGTGTAGACGTGAACCAAGTCCCAGTGCAGACTGGTGCCAAGGTCCGGTGCAGACTGGAGCGTAGTCCCGGTGCAGATTGGAGCTAAGTCCCAGTGCAGACTGGAGCCAAGTCCCGGTGCAGACTGGAACCAAGTCCCGGTGCAGACTGGAGCCAACTCCCGGTGCAGACTGGAGCTAACTCCCGATGCGGATTGGGGCCAGGACCCGGTGCGGAGTGGAACCAAGTCCTGGTGCTGACTGGAACCAAGTCCCGATGCCGATTGCAGCCAAGTCGTGGTGCAGACTGGATCGTAGTCCCGGTGCAGATTGGAGCCAAGTCCTGGTGCGGACTGGAACCAAGTCCCGGTGCGGACTGGAACCAAGTCCCGGTGCAGACTGGAGTCAAGTCCCCGTACAGACTGGAGCTAACTCCCGGTGCGGATTGGGGCCAAGTCCCGGTGAGGACTGGAGACAAGTCCCGGTGTTGACTGGACCAAGTCCTGGTGCAAACTGGAGCCAAGTCCTGGTGCAGACTGGAGCCAAGTCCCGGTGTAGACTGGTGCCAAGTTCCGGTGCAGACTGGAACCAAGTCCCGGTGCAGACTGGGGCCAAGTCCCGGTGCAGACTGGAACCATGTCCCAGTGCAGACTGGAACCAAGTCCCGGTGCAGACTGGAGCCAAGTCCTGGTGCAGACTGGCGCCATGTCCCGGTGTAGACTGGGGCCAAGTTCCGGTGCAGACTGGAACCAAGTCCCGATGCAGACTGGGGCCAAGTCCCGGTGCGGAGTGGAACCAAGTCCCAGTGCAGACTGGAACCAAGTCCCAGTGCAGTCTGGAGCCAAGTCCCGGTGCAGACTGGAAACAAGTCCCGGTGTAGATTGGACCAAGTCCCAGAGCAAACTGGAGCCAAGTCCTGGTGCAGACTGGAGCCAAGTCCTGGTGCACACTGGAGCCTTGTCCCGATGTAGACTGGTGCCAAGTTCCGGTGCAGTCTGGAACCAAGTCCCAGTGCAGACTGGAGCCATGTCCCGGTGTAGACTGGAGCCAAGTCCTGGTGCAGACTGGAGCCATGTCCCGGCGTAGACTGGTGCCAAGTTCCGGTGCAGACTGGAACCAAGTCCCGGTGCAGACTGGGGCCAAGTCCCGGTGCGGAGTGGAACCAAGTCCCGGTGCAGACTGGAGCCTAGTCCCAGTGCAGACTGGAGCCAAGTCCCGGTGCAGACTGGAGCCAAGTCCTGGTGCAGACTGTTGCCAAGGCCTGGTGCAGACTGGAGTCAAGTCCCGGTGCTGACTGGAGCCTAGTCCTGGTGCAGACAGTTGCCAAGCCCTGGTGCTGAGTGGAACCAAGTCCTGGTGCAGACTGGAGCCAAGTCCCGGTGCAGACTGTTGCCAAGTTCCGGTGTAGCCTGGAACCATGTCTCGGTGCGGACTGGAACCAAGTCCTGGTGAAGGCTGCATCAAATCCCGGTGCAGACTGGAGCCTAGTCCCAGTGCAGACTGGAACCAGGTTCCGGTGTAGACTTGAGCCAAGTCCCAGTGCAGACTAGAGCCAGGTCCTGGTGCAGATTGGTGCCAAGGTCCGGTGCAAATTGGAGCCAAGTCCCCGTGCAGACTGGAGCCAAGTCCCGGTGCAGACTGGAAACATGTCCCGGTGTAGACTGGACCAAGTCCCGGTGCAAACTGGAGCCAAGTCCTGGTGCAGACTGGAGACAAGTCCTGGTGCAGACTGGAGCCTTGTCCCGGTGTAGACTGGTGCCAAGTTCCGGTGCAGTCTGGAACCAAGTCCCAGTGCAGACTGGAGCCATGTCCCGGTGTAGACTGGAGCCAAGTCCTGGTGCAGACTGGAGCCATGTCCCGGCGTAGACTGGTGCCAAGTTTCGGTTCAGACTGGAACCAAATCCCGGTGCAGACTGGGGCCAAGTCCCGGTGCGGAGTGGAACCAAGTCCCGGTGCAGACTGGAGCCTAGTCCCAGTGCAGACTGGAACCAAGTCCCGGTGCAGACTGGAGCCAAGTCCTGGTGCAGACTGTTGCCAAGGCCTGGTGCAGACTGGAGTCAAGTCCCGGTGCTGAATGGAGCCTAGTCCTGGTGCAGACTGGTGCCAAGCCCTGGTGTAGAGTGCAACCAAGTCCCGGTGCAGACTGGAGCTAAGTCCCGGTGCAGACTGTTGCCAAGTTCCGGTGTAGACTGGAACCATGTCTCGGTGCGGACTGGAACCAAGTCCTGGTGAAGGCTGGATTAAATCCCAGTGCAGACTGGAGCCTAGTCCCAGTGCAGACTGGAACCAAGTTCCGGTGTAGACTTGAGCCAAGTCCCAGTGCAGACTAGAGCCAAGTCCTGGTGCAGACTGGAGCCAGGTCCCAGTGCAGACTGGTGCCAAGGTCCGGTGCAAATTGGAGCCAAGTCCCGGTGCAGACTGGAGCCAATTCCCGGTGCAGACTGGAACCAAGTCCCGGTGCAGACTAGAAACAAGTCCCAGTGCAGACTGGAGCCAAGTCCTGGTGCAGACTGGAACCATGTCCTGGTGCAGACTGGGGCCAGGCCCCGGTGCGGAGTGGAACCAAGTCCTGGTGCTGACTGGAACCAAGTCCCGATGCCGATTGCAGCCAAGTCGTGGTGCAGACTGGAGCGTAGTCCCGGTGCAGATTGGAGCCAAGTCCCGGTGCGGACTGGAACCAAGTCCCGGTGCGGACTGGAACCAAGTCCCGGTGCAGACTGGAGTCAAGTCCCCGTACAGACTGGAGCTAACTCCCGGTGCGGATTGGGGCCAAGTCCCGGTGAGGACTGGAGACAAGTCCCTGTGTTGACTGGACCAAGTCCCGGTGCAAACTGGAGCCAAGTCCTGGTGCAGACTGGAGCCAAGTCCCGGTGTAGACTGGTGCCAAGTTCCGGTGCAGACTGGAACCAAGTCCCGGTGCAGACTGGGGCCAAGTCCCGGTGCAGACTGGAACCATGTCCCAGTGCAGACTGGAACCAAGTCCCGGTGCAGACTGGAGCCAAGTCCTGGTGCAGACTGGCGCCATGTCCCGGTGTAGACTGGGGCCAAGTTCCGGTGCAGACTGGAACCAAGTCCCGATGCAGACTGGGGCCAAGTCCCGGTGCGGAGTGGAACCAAGTCCCAGTGCAGACTGGAACCAAGCCCCAGTGCAGTCTGGAGCCAAGTCCCGGTGCAGACTGGAAACAAGTCCCGGTGTAGACTGGACCAAGTCCCAGTGCAAACTGGAGCCAAGTCCTGGTGCAGACTGGAGCCAAGTCCTGGTGCACACTGGAGCCTTGTCCCGATGTAGACTGGTGCCACGTTCCGGTGCAGTCTGGAACCAAGTCCCAGTGCAGACTGGAGCCATGTCCCGGTGTAGACTGGAGCCAAGTCCTGGTGCAGACTGGAGCCATGTCCCGGCGTAGACTGGTGCCAAGTTCCGGTGCAGACTGGAACCAAGTCCCGGTGCAGACTGGGGCCAAGTCCCGGTGCGGAGTGGAACCAAGTCCCGGTGCAGACTGGAGCCTAGTCCCAGTGCAGACTGGAACCAAGTCCCGGTGCAGACTGGAGCCAAGTCCTGGTGCAGACTGTTGCCAAGGCCTGGTGCAGACTGGAGTCAAGTCCCGGTGCTGACTGGAGCCTAGTCCTGGTGCAGACTGGTGCCAAGCCCTGATGCAGAGTGCAACCAAGTCCCGGTGCTGACTGGAGCTAAGTCCCGGTGCAGACTGTTGCCAAGTTCCGGTGTAGACTGGAACCATGTCTCGGTGCGGACTGGAACCAAGTCCTGGTGAAGGCTGGATCAAATCCCGGTGCAGACTGGAGCCTAGTCCCAGTGCAGACTGGAACCAAGTACCGGTGTAGACTGGTGCCAAGTCCCAGTGCAGACTAGAGCCAAGTACTGGTGCAGACTGGAGCCAGGTCCCAGTGCAGACTAGAGCCAGGTCCTGGTGCAGACTGGTGCCAAGGTCCGGTGCAAATTGGAGCCAAGTCCCAGTGCAGACTGGAGCCAAGTCCCAGTGCAGACTGGAGCCAATTCCCGGTGCAGACTGGAACCAAGTCCTGGTGCAGACTGGAAACAAGTCCCAGTGCAGACTGGAGCCAAGTCCTGGTGCAGACTGGAACCATGTCCTGGTGCAGACTGGGGCCAGGACCCGGTGCGGAGTGGAACCAAGTCCTGGTGCTGACTGGAACCAAGTCCCGATGCCGATTGCAGCCAACACCTGGTGCAGACCGGAGCGTAGTCCCGGTGCAGATTGGAGCTAAGTCCCGGTGCAGACTGGAGCCAAGTCCCGGTGCAGACTGGAACCAAGTCTCGGTGCGGACTGGAACCAAGTCCCGGTGTTGACTGGACCAAGTCCCGGTGCAAACTGGAGCCAAGTCCTGGTGCAGACTCAAGCCAAGTCCCGGTGTAGACTGGTGCCAAGTTCCGGTGCAGACTGGAGCCAAGTCCTGGTGCAGACTGGCGCCATGTCCCGGTGTAGACTGGGGCCAAGTTCCGGTGCAGACTGGAACCAAGTCCCGATGCAGACTGGGGCCAAGTCCCGGTGCGGAGTGGAACCAGGTCCCAGTGCAGACAGGAACCAAGTCCCAGTGCAGTCTGGAACCAAGTCCCGGTGCAGACTGGAACCAAGTCCCAGTGCAGACTGGAGCAGCCAAGACCCGGTGCAGACTGGAACCATGTCTCCGTGCGGACTGGAACCAAGTCCCACAGCAGTCTGCTGCCAAGGTCTGGTGCGGTTTGGAGCTAAGTCCCGCTGCAGACTGTAACCAAGTCCTGGTGCAGGCTGGAACCAAGTCCTGGTGCTGGCTGGATCAAGTCCCGTTGCAGACTGGAGCCAAGTCCCGGTGCAGACTGAGGCCAGGTCCTGGTGCAGACTGGAACCAATTCCCGGAGCAGACTGGGGCCAGGTCCTGGTGCAGACTGGGGCCAAGTCCCGGTGTAGATTGGAACCAAATCCAGGTGCATACTGGGGCCAAGTCCCGGTGTAGATTGGAACCAAGTCCCGGTGCAGGCTGGAGCCAAGACCCAACGCAGACTGGAGCCATGTCCCAGTGCGGAATGGAGCCAGGCCCCGGTGCAGACCAGAACCAAGTCCCGTGCAGACTGGGGCCAGGTCCCGGTGCAGACTGGAACCAAATCCTGGTGCAGACTGGAGCCAAGTCTTGGTGCAAACTGGAGCCAAGTCCCGGTGCAGACTGGAGCCAAGTCCCGGTGCGGACTGGAGCCAAGTCCCGGTGTAAATTGGACCCAAGTCCCAGTGCAGACTGGAACCAAATCCTGGTGCAGACTGGAGCCAAGTCTTGGTGCAAACTGGAGCCAAGTCCCAGTGCAGACTAGAGCCAAGTCCTGGTGCAGACTGGAACCAAGTTCCGGTGTAGACGTGAGCCAAGTCCCAGTGCAGACTGGTGCCAAGGTCCGGTGCAGACTGGAGCGTAGTCCCGGTGCAGACTGGAGCCAAGTCCCGGTGCAGACTGGAACCAAGTCCCGGTGCAGACTGGAGCCAACTCCCGGTGCAGACTGGAGCTAACTCCCGATGCGGATTGGGGCCAGGACCCAGTGCGGAGTGGAACCAAGTCCTGGTGCTGACTGGAACCAAGTCCCGATGCCGATTGCAGCCAAGTCGTGGTGCAGACTGGAGCGTAGTCCCGGTGCAGATTGGAGCCAAGTCCTGGTGCGGACTGGAACCAAGTCCCGGTGCGGACTGGAACCAAGTCCCGGTGCAGACTGGAGTCAAGTCCCCGTACAGACTGGAGCTAACTCCCGGTGCGGATTGGGGCCAAGTCCCGGTGAGGACTGGAGACAAGTCCCGGTGTTGACTGGACCAAGTCCCGGTGCAAACTGGAGCCAAGTCCTGGTGCAGACTGGAGCCAAGTCCCGGTGTAGACTGGTGCCAAGTTCCGGTGCAGACTGGAACCAAGTCCCGGTGCAGACTGGGGCCAAGTCCCGGTGCAGACTGGAACCATGTCCCAGTGCAGACTGGAACCAAGTCCCGGTGCAGACTGGAGCCAAGTCCTGGTGCAGACTGGCGCCATGTCCCGGTGTAGACTGGGGCCAAGTTCCGGTGCAGACTGGAACCAAGTCCCGATGCAGACTGGGGCCAAGTCCCGGTGCGGAGTGGAACCAAGTCCCAGTGCAGACTGGAACCAAGTCCCAGTGCAGTCTGGAGCCAAGTCCCGGTGCAGACTGGAAACAAGTCCCGGTGTAGATTGGACCAAGTCCCAGAGCAAACTGGAGCCAAGTCCTGGTGCAGACTGGAGCCAAGTCCTGGTGCACACTGGAGCCTTGTCCCGATGTAGACTGGTGCCACGTTCCGGTGCAGTCTGGAACCAAGTCCCAGTGCAGACTGGAGCCATGTCCCGGTGTAGACTGGAGCCAAGTCCTGGTGCAGACTGGAGCCATGTCCCGGCGTAGACTGGTGCCAAGTTCCGGTGCAGACTGGAACCAAGTCCCGGTGCAGACTGGGGCCAAGTCCCGGTGCGGAGTGGAACCAAGTCCCGGTGCAGACTGGAGCCTAGTCCCAGTGCAGACTGGAGCCAAGTCCCGGTGCAGACTGGAGCCAAGTCCTGGTGCAGACAGTTGCCAAGCCCTGGTGCTGAGTGGAACCAAGTCCTGGTGCAGACTGGAGCTAAGTCCCGGTGCAGACTGTTGCCAAGTTCCGGTGTAGCCTGGAACCATGTCTCGGTGCGGACTGGAACCAAGTCCTGGTGAAGGCTGCATCAAATCCCGGTGCAGACTGGAACCTAGTCCCAGTGCAGACTGGAACCAGGTTCCGGTGTAGACTTGAGCCAAGTCCCAGTGCAGACTAGAGCCAGGTCCTGGTGCAGATTGGTGCCAAGGTCCGGTGCAAATTGGAGCCAAGTCCCCGTGCAGACTGGAGCCAAGTCCCGGTGCAGACTGGAAACATGTCCCGGTGTAGACTGGACCAAGTCCCGGTGCAAACTGGAGCCAAGTCCTGGTGCAGACTGGAGACAAGTCCTGGTGCAGACTGGAGCCTTGTCCCGGTGTAGACTGGTGCCAAGTTCCGGTGCAGTCTGGAACCAAGTCCCAGTGCAGACTGGAGCCATGTCCCGGTGTAGACTGGAGCCAAGTCCTGGTGCAGACTGGAGCCATGTCCCGGCGTAGACTGGTGCCAAGTTTCGGTTCAGACTGGAACCAAATCCCGGTGCAGACTGGGGCCAAGTCCCGGTGCGGAGTGGAACCAAGTCCCGGTGCAGACTGGAGCCTAGTCCCAGTGCACACTGGAACCAAGTCCCGGTGCAGACTGGAGCCAAGTCCTGGTGCAGACTGTTGCCAAGGCCTGGTGCAGACTGGAGTCAAGTCCCGGTGCTGACTGGAGCCTAGTCCTGGTGCAGACTGGTGCCAAGCCCTGGTGCAGAGTGCAACCAAGTCCCGGTGCAGACTGGAGCTAAGTCCCGGTGCAGACTGTTGCCAAGTTCCGGTGTAGACTGGAACCATGTCTCGGTGCGGACTGGAACCAAGTCCTGGTGAAGGCTGGATTAAATCCCAGTGCAGACTGGAGCCTAGTCCCAGTGCAGACTGGAACCAAGTTCCGGTGTAGACTTGAGCCAAGTCCCAGTGCAGACTAGAGCCAAGTCCTGGTGCAGACTGGAGCCAGGTCCCAGTGCAGACTGGTGCCAAGGTCCGGTGCAAATTGGAGCCAAGTCCCGGTGCAGACTGGAGCCAATTCCCGGTGCAGACTGGAACCAAGTCCCGGTGCAGACTGGAAACAAGTCCCAGTGCAGACTGGAGCCAAGTCCTGGTGCAGACTGGAACCATGTGCTGGTGCAGACTGGGGCCAGGCCCCGGTGCGGAGTGGAACCAAGTCCTGGTGCTGACTGGAACCAAGTCCCGATTCCGATTGCAGCCAAGTCGTGGTGCAGACTGGAGCGTAGTCCCGGTGCAGATTGGAGCCAAGTCCCGGTGCGGACTGGAACCAAGTCCCGGTGCGGACTGGAACCAAGTCCCGGTGCAGACTGGAGTCAAGTCCCCGTACAGACTGGAGCTAACTCCCGGTGCGGATTGGGGCCAAGTCCCGGTGAGGACTGGAGACAAGTCCCTGTGTTGACTGGACCAAGTCCCGGTGCAAACTGGAGCCAAGCCCTGGTGCAGACTGGAGCCAAGTCCCGGTGTAGACTGGTGCCAAGTTCCGGTGCAGACTGGAACCAAGTCCCGGTGCAGACTGGGGCCAAGTCCCGGTGCAGACTGGAACCATGTCCCAGTGCAGACTGGAACCAAGTCCCGATGCAGACTGGGGCCAAGTCCCGGTGCGGAGTGGAACCAAGTCCCAGTGCAGACTGGAACCAAGTCCCAGTGCAGTCTGGAGCCAAGTCCCGGTGCAGACTGGAAACAAGTCCCGGTGTAGACTGGACCAAGTCCCAGTGCAAACTGGAGCCAAGTCCTGGTGCAGACTGGAGCCAAGTCCTGGTGCACACTGGAGCCTTGTCCCGATGTAGACTGGTGCCACGTTCCGGTGCAGTCTGGAACCAAGCCCCAGTGCAGACTGGAGCCATGTCCCGGTGTAGACTGGAGCCAAGTCCTGGTGCAGACTGGAGCCATGTCCCGGCGTAGACTGGTGCCAAGTTCCGGTGCAGACTGGAACCAAGTCCCGGTGCAGACTGGGGCCAAGTCCCGGTGCGGAGTGGAACCAAGTCCCGGTGCAGACTGGAGCCTAGTCCCAGTGCAGACTGGAACCAAGTCCCGGTGCAGACTGGAGCCAAGTCCTGGTGCAGACTGTTGCCAAGGCCTGGTGCAGACTGGAGTCAAGTCCCGGTGCTGACTGGAGCCTAGTCCTGGTGCAGACTGGTGCCAAGCCCTGATGCAGAGTGCAACCAAGTCCCGGTGCTGACTGGAGCTAAGTCCCGGTGCAGACTGTTGCCAAGTTCCGGTGTAGACTGGAACCATGTCTCGGTGCGGACTGGAACCAAGTCCTGGTGAAGGCTGGATCAAATCCCGGTGCAGACTGGAGCCTAGTTCCAGTGCAGACTGGAACCAAGTACCGGTGTAGACTGGTGCCAAGTCCCAGTGCAGACTAGAGCCAAGTACTGGTGCAGACTGGAGCCAGGTCCCAGTGCAGACTAGAGCCAGGTCCTGGTGCAGACTGGTGCCAAGGTCCGGTGCAAATTGGAGCCAAGTCCCGGTGCAGACTGGAGCCAAGTCCCAGTGCAGACTGGAGCCAATTCCCGGTGCAGACTGGAACCAAGTCCTGGTGCAGACTGGAAACAAGTCCCAGTGCAGACTGGAGCCAAGTCCTGGTGCAGACTGGAACCATGTCCTGGTGCAGACTGGGGCCAGGACCCGGTGCGGAGTGGAACCAAGTCCTGGTGCTGACTGGAACCAAGTCCCGATGCCGATTGCAGCCAACTCCTGGTGCAGACCGGAGCGTAGTCCCGGTGCAGATTGGAGCTAAGTCCCGGTGCAGACTGGAGCCAAGTCCCGGTGCAGACTGGAACCAAGTCTCGGTGCGGACTGGAACCAAGTCCCGGTGTTGACTGGACCAAGTCCCGTGCAAACTGGAGCCAAGTCCTGGTGCAGACACAAGCCAAGTCCCGGTGTAGACTGGTGCCAAGTTCCGGTGCAGACTGGAGCCAAGTCCTGGTGCAGACTGGCGCCATGTCCCGGTGTAGACTGGGGCCAAGTTCCGGTGCAGACTGGAACCAAGTCCCGATGCAGACTGGGGCCAAGTCCCGGTGCGGAGTGGAACCAGGTCCCAGTGCAGACAGGAACCAAGTCCCAGTGCAGTCTGGAACCAAGTCCCGGTGCAGACTGGAACCAAGTCCCAGTGCAGACTGGAGCAGCCAAGACCCGGTGCAGACTGGAACCATGTCTCCGTGCGGACTGGAACCAAGTCCCACAGCAGTCTGGTGCCAAGGTCTGGTGCGGTTTGGAGCTAAGTCCCGCTGCAGACTGTAACCAAGTCCTGGTGCAGGCTGGAACCAAGTCCTGGTGCTGGCTGGATCAAGTCCCGTTGCAGACTGGAGCCAAGTCCCGGTGCAGACTGAGGCCAGGTCCTGGTGCAGACTGGAACCAATTCCCGGAGCAGACTGGGGCCAGGTCCTGGTGCAGACTGGGGCCAAGTCCCGGTGTAGATTGGAACCAAATCCAGGTGCATACTGGGGCCAAGTCCCGGTGTAGATTGGAACCAAGTCCCGGTGCAGGCTGGAGCCAAGACCCAACGCAGACTGGAGCCATGTCCCAGTGCGGAATGGAGCCAGGCCCCGGTGCAGACCAGAACCAAGTCCCGTGCAGACTGGGGCCAGGTCCCGGTGCAGACTGGAACCAAATCCTGGTGCAGACTGGAGCCAAGTCTTGGTGCAAACTGGAGCCAAGTCCCGGTGCAGACTGGAGCCAAGTCCCGGTGCGGACTGGATCCAAGTCCCGGTGTAAATTGGACCCAAGTCCCAGTGCAGACTGGAACCAAGTTCCGGTGTAGACTTGAGCCAAGTCCCAGTGCAGACTAGAGCCAAGTCCTGGTGCAGACTGGAACCAAGTTCCGGTGTAGACGTGAGCCAAGTCCCAGTGCAGACTGGTGCCAAGGTCTGGTGCAGACTGGAGCGTAGTCCCGGTGCAGATTGGAGCTAAGTCCCAGTGCAGACTGGAGCCAAGTCCCGGTGCAGACTGGAACCAAGTCCCGGTGCAGACTGGAGCCAACTCCCGGTGCAGACTGGAGCTAACTCCCGATGCGGATTGGGGCCAGGACCCGGTGCGGAGTGGAACCAAGTCCTGGTGCTGACTGGAACCAAGTCCCGATGCCGATTGCAGCCAAGTCGTGGTGCAGACTGGAGCGTAGTCCCGGTGCAGATTGGAGCCAAGTCCTGGTGCGGACTGGAACCAAGTCCCGGTGCGGACTGGAACCAAGTCCCGGTGCGGACTGGAACCAAGTCCCGGTGCAGACTGGAGTCAAGTCCCCGTACAGACTGGAGCTAACTCCCGGTGCGGATTGGGGCCAAGTCCCGGTGAGGACTGGAGACAAGTCCCGGTGTTGACTGGACCAAGTCCCGGTGCAAACTGGAGCCAAGTCCTGGTGCAGACTGGAGCCAAGTCCCGGTGTAGACTGGAGCCAAGTTCCGGTGCAGACTGGAACCAAGTCCCGGTGCAGACTGGGGCCAAGTCCCGGTGCAGACTGGAACCATGTCCCAGTGCAGACTGGAACCAAGTCCCGGTGCAGACTGGAGCCAAGTCCTGGTGCAGACTGGCGCCATGTCCCGGTGTAGACTGGGGCCAAGTTCCGGTGCAGACTGGAACCAAGTCCCGATGCAGACTGGGGCCAAGTCCCGGTGCGGAGTGGAACCAAGTCCCAGTGCAGACTGGAACCAAGTCCCAGTGCAGTCTGGAGCCAAGTCCCGGTGCAGACTGGAAACAAGTCCCGGTGTAGATTGGACCAAGTCCCAGAGCAAACTGGAGCCAAGTCCTGGTGCAGACTGGCGCCATGTCCCGGTGTAGACTGGGGCCAAGTTCCGGTGCAGACTGGAACCAAGTCCCGATGCAGACTGGGGCCAAGTCCCGGTGCGGAGTGGAACCAAGTCCCAGTGCAGACTGGAACCAAGACCCGGTGCAGACTGGGGCCAAGTCCCGGTGCAGACTGGAACCATGTCCCGGTGCAGACTGGAGCCAAGTCCCGGTGCAGACTGGAGCCAAGTCCTGGTGCAGACTGGCGCCATGTCCCGGTGTAGACTGGGGCCAAGTTCCGGTGCAGACTGGAACCAAGTCCCGATGCAGACTGGGGCCAAGTCCCGGTGCGGAGTGGAACCAAGTCCCAGTGCAGACTGGAACCAAGTCCCAGTGCAGTCTGGAGCCAAGTCCCGGTGCAGACTGGAAACAAGTCCCGGTGTAGATTGGACCAAGTCCCAGAGCAAACTGGAGCCAAGTCCTGGTGCAGACTGGAGCCAAGTCCTGGTGCACACTGGAGCCTTGTCCCGATGTAGACTGGTGCCACGTTCCGGTGCAGTCTGGAACCAAGTCCCAGTGCAGACTGGAGCCATGTCCCGGTGTAGACTGGAGCCAAGTCCTGGTGCAGACTGGAGCCATGTCCCGGCGTAGACTGGTGCCAAGTTCCGGTGCAGACTGGAACCAAGTCCCGGTGCAGACTGGGGCCAAGTCCCGGTGCGGAGTGGAACCAAGTCCCGGTGCAGACTGGAGCCTAGTCCAAGTGCAGACTGGAGCCAAGTCCCGGTGCAGACTGGAGCCAAGTCCTGGTGCAGACTGTTGCCAAGGCCTGGTGCAGACTGGAGTCAAGTCCCGGTGCTGACTGGAGCCTAGTCCTGGTGCAGACAGTTGCCAAGCCCTGGTGCTGAGTGGAACCAAGTCCTGGTGCAGACTGGAGCTAAGTCCCGGTGCAGACTGTTGCCAAGTTCCGGTGTAGCCTGGAACCATGTCTCGGTGCGGACTGGAACCAAGTCCTGGTGAAGGCTGCATCAAATCCCGGTGCAGACTGGAGCCTAGTCCCAGTGCAGACTGGAACCAGGTTCCGGTGTAGACTTGAGCCAAGTCCCAGTGCAGACTAGAGCCAGGTCCTGGTGCAGATTGGTGCCAAGGTCCGATGCAAATTGGAGCCAAGTCCCCGTGCAGACTGGAGCCAAGTCCCGGTGCAGACTGGAAACATGTCCCGGTGTAGACTGGACCAAGTCCCGGTGCAAACTGGAGCCAAGTCCTGGTGCAGATTGGAGCCAAGTCCCGGTGCGGACTGGAACCAAGTCCCGGTGCGGACTGGAACCAAGTCCCGGTGCAGACTGGAGTCAAGTCCCCGTACAGACTGGAGCTAACTCCCGGTGCGGATTGGGGCCAAGTCCCGGTGAGGACTGGAGACAAGTCCCTGTGTTGACTGGACCAAGTCCCGGTGCAAACTGGAGCCAAGTCCTGGTGCAGACTGGAGCCAAGTCCCGGTGTAGACTGGTGCCAAGTTCCGGTGCAGACTGGAACCAAGTCCCGGTGCAGACTGGGGCCAAGTCCCGGTGCAGACTGGAACCATGTCCCGGTGTAGACTGGTGCCAAGTTCCGGTGCAGTCTGGAACCAAGTCCTGGTGCAGACAGTTGCCAAGCCCTGGTGCTGAGTGGAACCAAGTCCTGGTGCAGACTGGAGCTATGTCCCGGTGCAGACTGTTGCCAAGTTCCGGTGTAGCCTGGAACCATGTCTCGGTGCGGACTGGAACCAAGTCCTGGTGAAGGCTGCATCAAATCCCGGTGCAGACTGGAGCCTAGTCCCAGTGCAGACTGGAACCAGGTTCCGGTGTAGACTTGAGCCAAGTTCCAGTGCAGACTAGAGCCAGGTCCTGGTGCAGATTGGTGCCAAGGTCCGGTGCAAATTGGAGCCAAGTCCCCGTGCAGACTGGAGCCAAGTCCCGGTGCAGACTGGAAACATGTCCCGGTGTAGACTGGACCAAGTCCCGGTGCAAACTGGAGCCAAGTCCTGGTGCAGACTGGAGACAAGTCCTGGTGCAGACTGGAGCCTTGTCCCGGTGTAGACTGGTGCCAAGTTCCGGTGCAGTCTGGAACCAAGTCCCAGTGCAGACTGGAGCCATGTCCCGGTGTAGACTGGAGCCAAGTCCTGGTGCAGACTGGAGCCATGTCCCGGCGTAGACTGGTGCCAAGTTTCGGTTCAGACTGGAACCAAATCCCGGTGCAGACTGGGGCCAAGTCCCGGTGCGGAGTGGAACCAAGTCCCGGTGCAGACTGGAGCCAAGTCCCAGTGCAGACTGGAACCAAGTCCCGGTGCAGACTGGAGCCAAGTCCTGGTGCAGACTGTTGCCAAGGCCTGGTGCAGACTGGAGTCAAGTCCCGGTGCTGAATGGAGCCTAGTCCTGGTGCAGACTGGTGCCAAGCCCTGGTGCAGAGTGCAACCAAGTCCCGGTGCAGACTGGAGCTAAGTCCCGGTGCAGACTGTTGCCAAGTTCCGGTGTAGACTGGAACCATGTCTCGGTGCGGACTGGAACCAAGTCCTGGTGAAGGCTGGATTAAATCCCAGTGCAGACTGGAGCCTAGTCCCAGTGCAGACTGGAACCAAGTTCCGGTGTAGACTTGAGCCAAGTCCCAGTGCAGACTAGAGCCAAGTCCTGGTGCAGACTGGAGCCAGGTCCCAGTGCAGACTGGTGCCAAGGTCCGGTGCAAATTGGAGCCAAGTCCCGGTGCAGACTGGAGCCAATTCCCGGTGCAGACTGGAACCAAGTCCCGGTGCAGACTGGAAACAAGTCCCAGTGCAGACTGGAGCCAAGTCCTGGTGCAGACTGGAACCATGTCCTGGTGCAGACTGGGGCCAGGCCCCGGTGCGGAGTGGAACCAAGTCCTGGTGCTGACTGGAACCAAGTCCCGATGCCGATTGCAGCCAAGTCGTGGTGCAGACTGGAGCGTAGTCCCGGTGCAGATTGGAGCCAAGTCCCGGTGCGGACTGGAACCAAGTCCCGGTGCAGACTGGAGTCAAGTCCCCGTACAGACTGGAGCTAACTCCCGGTGCGGATTGGGGCCAAGTCCCGGTGAGGACTGGAGACAAGTCCCTGTGTTGACTGGACCAAGTCCCGGTGCAAACTGGAGCCAAGTCCTGGTGCAGACTGGAGCCAAGTCCCGGTGTAGACTGGTGCCAAGTTCCGGTGCAGACTGGAACCAAGTCCCGGTGCAGACTGGTGCCAAGTCCCGGTGCAGACTGGAACCATGTCCCAGTGCAGACTGGAACCAAGTCCCGGTGCAGACTGGAGCCAAGTCCTGGTGCAGACTGGCGCCATGTCCCGGTGTAGACTGGGGCCAAGTTCCGGTGCAGACTGGAACCAAGTCCCGATGCAGACTGGGGCCAAGTCCCGGTGCGGAGTGGAACCAAGTCCTGGTGCTGACTGGAACCAAGTCCCGATGCCGATTGCAGCCAAGTCGTGGTGCAGACTGGAGCGTAGTCCCGGTGCAGATTGGAGCCAAGTCCCGGTGCGGACTGGAACCAAGTCCCGGTGCGGACTGGAACCAAGTCCCGGTGCAGACTGGAATCAAGTCCCCGTACAGACTGGAGCTAACTCCCGGTGCGGATTGGGGCCATGTCCCGGTGAGGACTGGAGACAAGTCCCTGTGTTGACTGGACCAAGTCCCGGTGCAAACTGGAGCCAAGTCCTGGTGCAGACTGGAGCCAAGTCCCGGTGTAGACTGGTGCCAAGTTCCGGTGCAGACTGGAACCAAGTCCCGGTGCAGACTGGGGCCAAGTCCCGGTGCAGACTGGAACAATGTCCCAGTGCAGACTGGAACCAAGTCCCGGTGCAGACTGGAGCCAAGTCCTGGTGCAGACTGGCGCCATGTCCCGGTGTAGACTGGGGCCAAGTTCCGGTGCAGACTGGAACCAAGTCCCGATGCAGACTGGGGCCAAGTCCCGGTGCGGAGTGGAACCAAGTCCCAGTGCAGACTGGAACCAAGTCCCGGTGCAGTCTGGAGCCAAGTCCCGGTGCAGACTGGAAACAAGTCCCGGTGTAGACTGGACCAAGTCCCAGTGCAAACTGGAGCCAAGTCCTGGTGCAGACTGGAGCCAAGTCCTGGTGCACACTGGAGCCTTGTCCCGATGTAGACTGGTGCCACGTTCCGGTGCAGTCTGGAACCAAGTCCCAGTGCAGACTGGAGCCATGTCCCGGTGTAGACTGGAGCCAAGTCCTGGTGCAGACTGGAGCCATGTCCCGGCGTAGACTGGTGCCAAGTTCCGGTGCAGACTGGAACCAAGTCCCGGTGCAGACTGGGGCCAAGTCCCGGTGCGGAGTGGAACCAAGTCCCGGTGCAGACTGGAGCCTAGTCCCAGTGCAGACTGGAACCAAGTCCCGGTGCAGACTGGAGCCAAGTCCTGGTGCAGACTGTTGCCAAGGCCTGGTGCAGACTGGAGTCAAGTCCCGGTGCTGACTGGAGCCTAGTCCTGGTGCAGACTGGTGCCAAGCCCTGATGCAGAGTGCAACCAAGTCCCGGTGCTGACTGGAGCTAAGTCCCGGTGCAGACTGTTGCCAAGTTCCGGTGTAGACTGGAACCATGTCTCGGTGCGGACTGGAACCAAGTCCTGGTGAAGGCTGCATCAAATCCCGGTGCAGACTGGAGCCTAGTCCCAGTGCAGACTGGAACCAAGTACCGGTGTAGACTGGTGCCAAGTCCCAGTGCAGACTAGAGCCAAGTACTGGTGCAGACTGGTGCCAAGGTCCGGTGCAAATTGGAGCCAAGTCCCGGTGCAGACTGGAGCCAAGTCCCAGTGCAGACTGGAGCCAATTCCCGGTGCCGACTGGAACCAAGTCCTGGTGCAGACTGGAAACAAGTCCCAGTGCAGACTGGAGCCAAGTCCTGGTGCAGACTGGAACCATGTCCTGGTGCAGACTGGGGCCAGGACCCGGTGCGGAGTGGAACCAAGTCCTGGTGCTGACTGGAACCAAGTCCCGATGCCAATTGCAGCCAACTCCTGGTGCAGACCGGAGCGTAGTCCCGGTGCAGATTGGAGCTAAGTCCCGGTGCAGACTGGAGCCAAGTCCCGGTGCAGACTGGAACCAAGTCTCGGTGCGGACTGGAACCAAGTCCCGGTGTTGACTGGACCAAGTCCCGGTGCAAACTGGAGCCAAGTCCTGGTGCAGACTCAAGCCAAGTCCCGGTGTAGACTGGTGCCAAGTTCCGGTGCAGACTGGAGCCAAGTCCTGGTGCAGACTGGCGCCATGTCCCGGTGTAGACTGGGGCCAAGTTCCGGTGCAGACTGGAACCAAGTCCCGATGCAGACTGGGGCCAAGTCCCGGTGCGGAGTGGAACCAGGTCCCAGTGCAGACTGGAACCAAGTCCCAGTGCAGTCTGGAACCAAGTCCCGGTGCAGACTGGAACCAAGTCCCAGTGCAGACTGGAGCAGCCAAGACCCGGTGCAGACTGGAACCATGTCTCCGTGCGGACTGGAACCAAGTCCCACAGCAGTCTGGTGCCAAGGTCTGGTGCGGTTTGGAGCTAAGTCCCGCTGCAGACTGTAACCAAGTCCTGGTGCAGGCTGGAACCAAGTCCTGGTGCTGGCTGGATCAAGTCCCGTTGCAGACTGGAGCCAAGTCCCGGTGCAGACTGAGGCCAGGTCCTGGTGCAGACTGGAACCAATTCCCGGAGCAGACTGGGGCCAGGTCCTGGTGCAGACTGGGGCCAAGTCCCGGTGTAGATTGGAACCAAATCCAGGTGCATACTGGGGCCAAGTCCCGGTGTAGATTGGAACCAAGTCCCGGTGCAGGCTGGAGCCAAGACCCAACGCAGACTGGAGCCATGTCCCAGTGCGGAATGGAGCCAGGCCCCGGTGCAGACCAGAACCAAGTCCCGTGCAGACTGGGGCCAGGTCCCGGTGCGGAGTGGAACCAAGTCCTGGTGCTGACTGGAACCAAGTCCCGATGCCGATTGCAGCCAAGTCGTGGTGCAGACTGGAGCGTAGTCCCGGTGCAGATTGGAGCCAAGTCCTGGTGCGGACTGGAACCAAGTCCCGGTGCGGACTGGAACCAAGTCCCGGTGCAGACTGGAGTCAAGTCCCCGTACAGACTGGAGCTAACTCCCAGTGCGGATTGGGGCCAAGTCCCGGTGAGGACTGGAGACAAGTCCCGGTGTAGACTGGCCCAAGTCCCGGTGCAAACTGGAGCCAAGTCCTGGTGCAGACTGGAGCCAAGTCCCGGTGTAGACTGGTGCCAAGTTCCGGTGCAGACTGGAACCAAGACCCGGTGCAGACTGGGGCCAAGTCCCGGTGCAGACTGGAACCATGTCCCAGTGCAGACTGGAACCAAGTCCCGGTGCAGACTGGAGCCAAGTCCTGGTGCAGACTGGCGCCATGTCCCGGTGTAGACTGGGGCCAAGTTCCGGTGCAGACTGGAACCAAGTCCCGATGCAGACTGGGGCCAAGTCCCGGTGCGGAGTGGAACCAAGTCCCAGTGCAGACTGGAACCAAGTCCCAGTGCAGTCTGGAGCCAAGTCCCGGTGCAGACTGGAAACAAGTCCCGGTGTAGATTGGACCAAGTCCCAGAGCAAACTGGAACCAAGTCCTGGTGCAGACTGGAGCCAAGTCCTGGTGCACACTGGAGCCTTGTCCCGATGTAGACTGGTGCCACGTTCCGGTGCAGTCTGGAACCAAGTCCCAGTGCAGACTGGAGCCATGTCCCGGTGTAGACTGGAGCCAAGTCCTGGTGCAGACTGGAGCCATGTCCCGGCGTAGACTGGTGCCAAGTTCCGGTGCAGACTGGAACCAAGTCCCGGTGCAGACTGGGGCCAAGTCCCGGTGCGGAGTGGAACCAAGTCCCGGTGCAGACTGGAGCCTAGTCCCAGTGCAGACTGGAGCCAAGTCCCGGTGCAGACTGGAGCCAAGTCCTGGTGCAGACTGTTGCCAAGGCCTGGTGCAGACTGGAGTCAAGTCCCGGTGCTGACTGGAGCCTAGTCCTGGTACAGACAGTTGCCAAGCCCTGGTGCTGAGTGGAACCAAGTCCTGGTGCAGACTGGAGCTATGTCCCGGTGCAGACTGTTGCCAAGTTCCGGTGTAGCCTGGAACCATGTCTCGGTGCGGACTGGAACCAAGTCCTGGTGAAGGCTGGATCAAATCCCGGTGCAGACTGGAGCCTAGTCCCAGTGCAGACTGGAACCAGGTTCCGGTGTAGACTTGAGCCAAGTCCCAGTGCAGACTAGAGCCAGGTCCTGGTGCAGATTGGTGCCAAGGTCCGGTGCAAATTGGAGCCAAGTCCCCGTGCAGACTGGAGCCAAGTCCCGGTGCAGACTGGAAACATGTCCCGGTGTAGACTGGACCAAGTCCCGGTGCAAACTGGAGCCAAGTCCTGGTGCAGACTGGAGACAAGTCCTGGTGCAGACTGGAGCCTTGTCCCGGTGTAGACTGGTGCCAAGTTCCGGTGCAGTCTGGAACCAAGTCCCAGTGCAGACTGGAGCCATGTCCCGGTGTAGACTGGAGCCAAGTCCTGGTGCAGACTGGAGCCATGTCCCGGCGTAGACTGGTGCCAAGTTTCGGTTCAGACTGGAACCAAATCCCGGTGCAGACTGGGGCCAAGTCCCGGTGCGGAGTGGAACCAAGTCCCGGTGCAGACTGGAGCCAAGTCCCAGTGCAGACTGGAACCAAGTCCCGGTGCAGACTGGAGCCAAGTCCTGGTGCAGACTGTTGCCAAGGCCTGGTGCAGACTGGAGTCAAGTCCCGGTGCTGAATGGAGCCTAGTCCTGGTGCAGACTGGTGCCAAGCCCTGGTGCAGAGTGCAACCAAGTCCCGGTGCAGACTGGAGCTAAGTCCCGGTGCAGACTGTTGCCAAGTTCCGGTGTAGACTGGAACCATGTCTCGGTGCGGACTGGAACCAAGTCCTGGTGAAGGCTGGATTAAATCCCAGTGCAGACTGGAGCCTAGTCCCAGTGCAGACTGGAACCAAGTACCGGTGTAGACTTGAGCCAAGTCCCAGTGCAGACTAGAGCCAAGTCCTGGTGCAGACTGGAGCCAGGTCCCAGTGCAGACTGGTGCCAAGGTCCGGTGCAAATTGGAGCCAAGTCCCGGTGCAGACTGGAGCCAATTCCCGGTGCAGACTGGAACCAAGTCCCGGTGCAGACTGGAAACAAGTCCCAGTGCAGACTGGAGCCAAGTCCTGGTGCAGACTGGAACCATGTCCTGGTGCAGACTGGGGCCAGGCCCCGGTGCGGAGTGGAACCAAGTCCTGGTGCTGACTGGAACCAAGTCCCGATGCCGATTGCAGCCAAGTCGTGGTGCAGACTGGAGCGTAGTCCCGGTGCAGATTGGAGCCAAGTCCCGGTGCGGACTGGAACCAAGTCCCGGTGCGGACTGGAACCAAGTCCCGGTGCAGACTGGAGTCAAGTCCCCGTACAGACTGGAGCTAACTCCCGGTGCGGATTGGGGCCAAGTCCCGGTGAGGACTGGAGACAAGTCCCTGTGTTGACTGGACCAAGTCCCGGTGCAAACTGGAGCCAAGTCCTGGTGCAGACTGGAGCCAAGTCCCGGTGTAGACTGGTGCCAAGTTCCGGTGCAGACTGGAACCAAGTCCCGGTGCAGACTGGGGCCAAGTCCCGGTGCAGACTGGAACCATGTCCCAGTGCAGACTGGAACCAAGTCCCGGTGCAGACTGGAGCCAAGTCCTGGTGCAGACTGGCGCCATGTCCCGGTGTAGACTGGGGCCAAGTTCCGGTGCAGACTGGAACCAAGTCCCGATGCAGACTGGGGCCAAGTCCCGGTGCGGAGTGGAACCAAGTCCCGGTGCAGACTGGAACCAAGTCCCAGTGCAGTCTGGAGCCAAGTCCCGGTGCAGACTGGAAACAAGTCCCGGTGTAGACTGGACCAAGTCCCAGTGAAAACTGGAGCCAAGTCCTGGTGCAGACTGGAGCCAAGTCCTGGTGCACACTGGAGCCTTGTCCCGATGTAGACTGGTGCCACGTTCCGGTGCAGTCTGGAACCAAGTCCCAGTGCAGACTGGAGCCATGTCCCGGTGTAGACTGGAGCCAAGTCCTGGTGCAGACTGGAGCCATGTCCCGGCGTAGACTGGTGCCAAGTTCCGGTGCAGACTGGAACCAAGTCCCGGTGCAGACTGGGGCCAAGTCCCGGTGCGGAGTGGAACCAAGTCCCGGTGCAGACTGGAGCCTAGTCCCAGTGCAGACTGGAGCCAAGTCCCGGTGCTGACTGGAGCCTAGTCCTGGTGCAGACAGTTGCCAAGCCCTGGTGCTGAGTGGAACCAAGTCCTGGTGCAGACTGGAGCTAAGTCCCGGTGCAGACTGTTGCCAAGTTCCGGTGTAGACTGGAACCATGTCTCGGTGCGGACTGGAACCAAGTCCTGGTGAAGGCTGGATCAAATCCTGGTGCAGACTGGAGCCTAGTCCCAGTGCAGACTGGAACCAAGTTCCGGTGTAGACTTGAGCCAAGTCCCAGTGCAGACTAGAGCCAAGTCCTGGTGCAGACTGGAGCCAAGTCCCAGTGCAGACTAGAGCCAGGTCCTGGTGCAGATTGTTGCCAAGGTCCGGTGCAAATTGGAGCCAAGTCCCCGTGTTGACTGGAGCCAAGTCCCGGTGCAGACTGGAGCCAAGTCCTGGTGCAGACTGGCGCCATGTCCCGGTGTAGACTGGGGCCAAGTTCCGGTGCAGACTGGAACCAAGTCCCGATGCAGACTGGGGCCAAGTCCCGGTGCGGAGTGGAACCAAGTCCCAGTGCAGACTGGACCCTAGTCCCAGTGCAGAGTGGAACCAAGTCCCGGTGCAGACTGGAGCCAAGTCCTGGTGCAGACTGGAGCCAAGTCCTGGTGCAGACTGGAGCCCAGTCTCGGTGCTGACTGGAGCCTAGTCCTGGTGCAGACTGGAACCAAGTCCTGGTGCAGACTGGAGCTAAGTCCCGGTGCAGACTGTTGCCAAGTTCTAGTGCTGACTGCAACCACGCCCCAGTGCAGACTGGAGCCAAATCCATGTGCAGACTGGAGCCAAGTCCCAGTGCAGACTGGAGCCAAGTCCCGGTGCATATTGGTGCCAAGTCCCGGTGTGGACTGGAGCCAAGTCCCGGTGCAGACTGGAGCCAAATCCCGGTGCAGACTGGAGTCATGTCCCGGTGCAGACTGGAGCCAAATCCCGGTGCCAACTGGAACCATGTCTCCGTGCGGACTGGAACCAAGTCCCACTGCAGACTGGAACCAAGTCCTGATGCAGACTGGATCAAGTCCCGGTGCAGACTGGGGCCAAGTCCTGGTGCAAAGTGGAACCAAGACCCAGTGCATACTGGAGCCAAATCCCGGTGCAGACTGGAGCTAAGCCCCGGTGCAGACTGGTGCCAAGTTCTAGTGCAGACTGGAACCAAGCCCCAGTGCAGACTGGAGCCAAATCCCGGTGCAGACTGGAACCATGTCCCAGTGCAGACTGGAACCAAGTCCTGGTGCAGACTGGAACCAAGTCCTGGTGCAGACTGGAACCAAGTCCTGGTGCAGACTGGAACCAAGTCCTGGTGCAGACTGGTGCCAAGTCCTGGTGCTGGCTGGATCAAGTCCCGGTGCAGACTGGAGCCAAGTCCTGGTGCAGACTGGGGCCAGGTCCTGGTGCAGCCTGGAACCAATTCTCGGTGCAGACTGGGGCCAAGTCCCGGTGCAGACTGTAACCATGTCTCCGTGCGGACTGGAACCAAGTCCCACAGCAGTCTGGTGCCAAGGTCTGGTGCGGTTTGGAGCTAAGTCCCGCTGCAGACTGGAACCAAGTCCTGGTGCAGGCTGGAACCAAGTCCTGGTGCTGGCTGGATCAAGTCCCAGTGCAGACTGGGGCCAGGTCCTGGTGCAGACTGGAACCAATTCCCGGAGCAGACTGGGGCCAGGTCCTGGTGCAGACTGGGGCCAAGTCCTGGTGCAAACTGCAGCCAATTCCCGGTGCAGACTGGAGCCAAGTCCCGGTGCGGACTGGAGCCAAGTCCCGGTGTAAACTGGACCCAAGTCCCGGTGCAGACTGGAACCAAGTCCCGGTGCAGACTGGGGCCAAGTCCCGGTGCAGACTGGAACCATGTCCCAGTGCAGACTGGAACCAAGTCCCGGTGCAGACTGGAGCCAAGTCCTGGTGCAGACTGGCGCCATGTCCCGGTGTAGACTGGGGCCAAGTTCCGGTGCAGACTGGAACCAGGTCCCGATGCAGACTGGGGCCAAGTCCTGGTGCGGAGTGGAACCAAGTCCCAGTGCAGACTGGAACCAAGTCCCAGTGCAGTCTGGAGCCAAGTCCCGGTGCAGACTGGAAACAAGTCCCGGTGTAGACTGGACCAAGTCCCAGAGCAAACTGGAGCCAAGTCCTGGTGCAGACTGGAGCCAAGTCCCGGTGCAGACTGGAACCAAGTTCCGGTGTAGACGCGAGCCAAGTCCCAGTACAGACTAGAGCCAAGTCCTGGGGCAGACTGGAACCATGTCTCTGTGCAGGTACCGGAACCAAGTCTGGGTGCAAATTGGAGTTAAGTCCCAGTGCAGTCTCAAGCCAAGTCCCGGTGCAGACTGGAACCAAGTTCCGGTGTAGACGCGAGCCAAGTCCCAGTGCAGACTAGAGCCAAGTCCTGGTGCAGACTGGAGCCAAGTCCCGGTGCAGACTGGAGCGTAGTCCCGGTGCAGATTGGAGCTAAGTCCCAGTGCAGACTGGAGCCAAGTCCCGGTGCAGACTGGAGCGTAGTCCCGGTGCAGATTGGAGCTAAGTCCCAGTGCAGACTGGAGCCAAGTCCCGGTGCAGTCTGGAACCAAGTCTCAGTGCAGACTGGAGCCATGTCCCGGTGTAGACTGGAGCCAAGTCCTGGTGCAGACTGGAGCCATGTCCCGGCGTAGACTGGTGCCAAGTTCCGGTGCAGACTGGAACCAAGTCCCGGTGCAGACTGGGGCCAAGTCCCGGTGCAGACTGGAGCCAAGTCCTGGTGCAGACTGTTGCCAAGGCCTGGTGCAGACTAGAGTCAAGTCCCGGTGCTGACTGGAGCCTAGTCCTGGTGCAGACTGGTGCCAAGCCCTGATGCAGAGTGCAACCAAGTCCCGGTGCTGACTGGAGCTAAGTCCCGGTGCAGACTGTTGCCAAGTTCCGGTGTAGACTGGAACCATGTCTCGGTGCGGACTGGAACCAAGTCCTGGTGAAGGCTGGATCAAATCCCGGTGCAGACTGGAGCCTCGTCCCAGTGCAGACTGGAACCAAGTACCGTTGTAGACGTGAGCCAAGTCCCAGTGCAGACTAGAGCCAAGTACTGGTGCAGACTGGAGCCAGGTCCCAGTGCAGACTGGAGCCAAGTCCTGGTGCAGACTGGAACCATGTCCTGGTGCAGACTGGGGCCAGGACCCGGTGCGGAGTGGAACCAAGTCCTGGTGCTGACTGGAACCAAGTCCCGACGCCGATTGCAGCCAACACCTGGTGCAGACTGGAGCGTAGTCCCGGTGCAGATTGGAGCTAAGTCCCGGTGCAGACTGGAGCCAAGTCCCGGTGCAGACTGGAACCAAGTCTCGGTGCGGACTGGAACCAAGTCCCGGTGTTGACTGGACCAAGTCCCGGTGCAAACTGGAGCCAAGTCCTGGTGCAGACTCAAGCCAAGTCCCGGTGTAGACTGGTGCCAAGTTCCGGTGCAGACTGGAACCAAGTCCCGGTGCAGACTGGGGCCAAGTCCCGGTGCAGACTGGAACCATGTCCCAGTGCAGACTGGAACCAAGTCCCGGTGCAGACTGGAGCCAAGTCCTGGTGCAGACTGGCGCCATGTCCCGGTGTAGACTGGGGCCAAGTCCCGGTGCGGAGTGGAACCAGGTCCCACTGCAGACAGGAACCAAGTCCCAGTGCAGTCTGGAACCAAGTCCCGGTGCAGACTGGAACCAAGTCCCAGTGCAGACTGGAGCAGCCAAGACCCGGTGCAGACTGGAACCATGTCTCCGTGCGGACTGGAACCAAGTCCCACAGCAGTCTGCTGCCAAGGTCTGGTGCGGTTTGGAGCTAAGTCCCGCTGCAGACTGTAACCAAGTCCTGGTGCAGGCTGGAACCAAGTCCTGGTGCTGGCTGGATCAAGTCCCGTTGCAGACTGGAGCCAAGTCCCGGTGCAGACTGAGGCCAGGTCCTGGTGCAGACTGGAACCAATTCCCGGAGCAGACTGGGGCCAGGTCCTGGTGCAGACTGGGGCCAAGTCCCGGTGTAGATTGGAACCAAATCCAGGTGCATACTGGGGCCAAGTCCCGGTGTAGATTGGAACCAAGTCCCGGTGCAGGCTGGAGCCAAGACCCAACGCAGACTGGAGCCATGTCCCAGTGCGGAATGGAGCCAGGCCCCGGTGCAGACCAGAACCAAGTCCCGTGCAGACTGGGGCCAGGTCCCGGTGCAGACTGGAACCAAATCCTGGTGCAGACTGGAGCCAAGTCTTGGTGCAAACTGGAGCCAATTCCCGGTGCAGACTGGAGCCAAGTCCCGGTGCGGACTGGAGCCAAGTCCCGGTGTAAATTGGACCCAAGTCCCAGTGCAGACTGGAACCAAGTTCTGGTGTAGACTTGAGCCAAGTCCCAGTGCAGACTAGAGCCAAGTCCTGGTGCAGACTGGAACCAAGTTCCGGTGTAGACGTGAGCCAAGTCCCAGTGCAGACTGGTGCCAAGGTCCGGTGCAGACTGGAGCGTAGTCCCGGTGCAGATTGGAGCTAAGTCCCAGTGCAGACTGGAGCCAAGTCCCGGTGCAGACTGGAACCAAGTCCCGGTGCAGACTGGAGCCAACTCCCGGTGCAGACTGGAGCTAACTCCCGATGCAGATTGGGGCCAGGACCCGGTGCGGAGTGGAACCAAGTCCTGGTGCTGACTGGAACCAAGTCCCGATGCCGATTGCAGCCAAGTCGTGGTGCAGACTGGAGCGTTGTCCCGGTGCAGATTGGAGCCAAGTCCCGGTGCGGACTGGAACCAAGTCCCGGTGCGGACTGGAACCAAGTCCCGGTGCAGACTGGAGTCAAGTCCCCGTACAGACTGGAGCTAACTCCCGGTGCGGATTGGGGCCAAGTCCCGGTGAGGACTGGAGACAAGTCCCGGTGTTGACTGGACCAAGTCCCGGTGCAAACTGGAGCCAAGTCCTGGTGCAGACTGGAGCCAAGTCCCGGTGTAGACTGGTGCCAAGTTCCGGTGCAGACTGGAACCAAGTCCCGGTGCAGACTGGGGCCAAGTCCCGGTGCAGACTGGAACCATGTCCCAGTGCAGACTGGAACCAAGTCCCGGTGCAGACTGGAGCCAAGTCCTGGTGCAGACTGGCGCCATGTCCCGGTGTAGACTGGGGCCAAGTTCCGGTGCAGACTGGAACCAAGTCCCGGTGCAAACTGGAGCCAAGTCCTGGTGCAGACTGGAGCCAAGTCCCGGTGTAGACTGGTGCCAAGTTCCGGTGCAGACTGGAACCAAGTCCCGGTGCAGACTGGGGCCAAGTCCCGGTGCAGACTGGAACCATGTCCCAGTGCAGACTGGAACCA